>NC_056551.1:14342500-14657916 GCF_910596095.1 Thunnus maccoyii
GTGTTCTTTAGGATGTGCAATATCAGAAAAAAAGAGACTTACATGTGTTTTTAGAAACTGTCTAATATTCATTAATCCGAACACCGCACGCACTGAGTCATCTCGTCTCACGCAGGAGGGTGTAAGGTGCCAAACGTCATGCCTTCAGTCAATATTTGGTTAAGATTTCACAGTATATGCATCTCATAACCAGCAAGCTTGGTGTGATAGTTAACTCTATTTTTCTCAAATGAACATTAGGAAATAAAGTGTGTACGTGTACGCCTTTTTAACACTTAAGTGTGTGAAGGATGTGATTGTTTTGCCATTTCCTCATCTGAAATGAAGTGCACAGATGTGATTCCTGCTGTCTGTTGAAGACGGTGAACCGCTGCTTGGTTACTCCACGTGCTGCACTTAACATACCTGTTACATGTGTTGAGCGTGAAAGTTCATTCTCGACTTTGGACAACAGTAGTTTGACCAAAAAGAAAAAAAAACCCTAAATATGGAGCTCTTTTCTGGAGCTTTCACCCACATTTCACAGCCTTTATCAGCGGATGTTTGTTCAGTTGTCATGGACATGATTCACCTGACATCACGTGGTTGTGTATGACAGGGAGATTTGAACCGCTGGTGGTGTCGAATGTGAGAATGACCATGAGATGTGGCTGAAAGCTCTGGAAAAAGCTAATACTGTAAGTGGACCTTGAGTTAAGACTACTTTTGTGAAGCTAAAATGTTTTAAAGATTTATTCCTCTTTAATTTTAAATAACTTCCACCAAGCAATACCATTTGTGTTGTCCGTTAATGTCGAATCTTAGGTAGGTAACAGGTGCTACTTCCTCTGTTCTGAGTTTCACATCAGCGTACCTTTCGTCATGTTTTCAAGGCGTCCTTCCAAATATTCATATACGCAGTGAGACATAGAGGAAGCCTGGTTTACTTTAACCTGTTATGCAAATGAAACACCTTCTTGTTTTCTTCTTGTCATGAGATCCAGTTTACTCAGATGTCACTAAAATATCTGTGTACAGTATGCCTGTGGTATGTTTTAAAAAAAAAAAAGCTGATGTTACTGTAAGTGAATCGCATAGATAGCTTTTATTGTTGTTTACTGATAAGTTATTAAATGTATATTTTTCCATTTACTTGGGAGACATAATTTAAAATTCTAATCAAGAGGTTTAAAAATGAAAATATACCGTTTTTTCAGAATGTATTTCTGCTGGTTTTTTTGGTCAGATGAGTTCCTCAGCCCTCTGATCGTGTCACTCATTCACCATTAAAGATGCGTCATGGTCCTGCTTTCTAGCACTGTTGTCGTCGTCTGCTTCAGATCCCAAACTGACAGACACTACGCACTGTAACCGACGTTGTGACTCTGTAAGCCTGTTTGTTGATGCTGCTGTTTCTCAAAGATGTCATTCACGGGCAGCTACAGAATTATCAGAGTAGGAGGGGTTATCGTGAGCACTCATAATCCTGGATCTTTATATTTTGGGAATGTTGAACCTTTTTATTTTGGTAAAACAAGAGAAAATGATTTATTAGATTCAATAAAATGCAGTACTACAAACCAGAAAGTAAAACCCTGCTCTTCCTTCTTGTAATTGATGATTAGATTTAGTTTTAGCCAACACAGCGACTGAAATGTGCTTTATTTTCACTCATAAATTAAATCAAATCTAACAACAATATTCCAGTATGACCCTACTGTATAATCATGTTTCTTATTTATACATCAAACTCTTTGTATAAAAACGCCAAAGGATCAAACTCTCACACACAGCTCAGTATTTAAAATGAATTTAATATCTCAAAGGTTGACTTAACTTTTCCTAGAGGCTTTACATGTACATTATGTACAGATAGAACATTTACAGTCATGTACTAAAATATTTCATGGAGACATGGTCATTTAATAAAAACAAACAAATAAAATGTAAACCCTCCACTGAATTGTATCAACAATAAACCTTTTAAAGATTTTTAAAGACTTTTAAAAAAGTTTTGTTTTTAAAAATCAAGAAAAATGCAAACCTATCAAACCATTTAACTGTCGAGTCAGTTTTTTTTAGACAATTACCAATAGCAAAATTTGCAATTTCTGAATGCCTTAACGGTTGTAAGAACAATACTTAAGAAAACGTCAGTTACTAATGCCTTAGATTGCAATGTCCTTTATCTTCAAGAGTTTTAACTCAGAAGTCATAAAAATTTAACTTTTCGGAAACAATTTTAAAGAAAACAACCAGTGTTCATAAGTGTTTAGTTCAGTGGAATCTCTGAAGAGTAAAAAATAAACAAAATCCAGTTTCACAAATCACAAATCTTTCAGGAAAGATGTTTTCTGCTGATTCTTCAAATGGCACAGGCTAAATGACATGGACATATAGTATAGGGCCTATGAGCCTTTCTCATACTGTATAAAAGAAAACACTGTGTATTTGACCTTAAGGTTTCTCAAACTTTGGTCGGGACCCAAAGTCTGGAGATGGACACAGATTTACTGGACTGATTTACTGATATTGGCTTGATGTGTTTTAGTTCAAAATAGAAAAAAAATGTAGCAATAAAATAATTCACCATGATATAAAAACATTCTTTTCTAATTTCTGGGGTCATGAGAGTTTTAGAAAAAAGGGCCACACATGAAAAAAAATGTTGAGAAATCATTTGTTTCATTCAACCTCTTTGGAGAAAGAAAACTTTCTTATCTAAAGAACATTTTACCCTGGACTTTGTTGATTCTTTATCTGCATGATTCTTTTTTTTTTAAATTTTACTACATGTGGAGTTCAGCTAATGACAGGAGTGAACAAATGATTATATTGTTTAACAGTTACTAAATCTATTGACTGTGGTGTAAACAGATTTTTTTGCTGCATGCAGAGCTAAAACGCTTCCTTTCACAAAGCACAGATACTACTAAAAAGTGATGGAGACTGACAGACACCTTTTGTATGCAGGTATGTCTTAATATAACCCAGTAACCACTGCAGAAGCTGTTAGTCCGGAACATTTTAGTGATGAAAAAATATGCTTTATACACTGTACACTGTATAGTGTATGTGTGAATACATTCATGTATTCATTTTAGCTGTATCAGTGCAAATAACTTGAGATATCTAATATCTCGCCCAAAGGGACATAGCAACATTGTATGTAGTCTAAAGGAAAACAAAATGTACAGTACCTTTGTCCGATCAGAAACAGAGCACTGACACATATAATAAAACATAAAAAACACCCACACAAACACAAGCTACCATCCTACAGTTGGCAACAAATCATTAGACCTTTGCCTCTCGAGAATAAAGAGCTTAACATTAATGCTGATTTATTATCAATTTCAATAGTATGATACTGTACACTGGTGCATTCAATGCTGCACATAAATGTATGAAACACTTTCTGATACAAAAATATTACTCTATAATGCAATAAAGCTTGCATTGGAACAAAAAATAGTCTATGAACACCGAAAGATAATCATGGTACAATACATAAACAGTCAATATAAAGAAATAAATAACTTATAAACAGGTGCAAAGATTTCAGAAAAACAACAGCAACAACAAAAAGACATTTTTGCAATATTGCCTTCACGAGACAATGTCCATTTTCCATTTTTACATTCTGGCTTAGCAGCGCAGCTTCCCTTTACATCACCTTTTACGGAAACACACACTGCCCTTGTGTCTGTTCATTGGTCCGCAGATGTTTATGAAACACGGCGCCGCTCTCCACAAGCATGCAGTCATCTGCTGCCTCCATGTGGACAGTAGTTTTACCACTTGTGAATGTCACACAGTCCTCCCATGTTTTTTCTTCCTAGCTGATCTTCTGCAGCAGTTTCTCCTCTATCAGTTCAAACTGCACACTGACGGACATTTCTGCAACGAACTGGTCGCATCCCTCCTTGGTCACCTGTTTGCAGTAGCGCAGGTCGATGTGACATATGCTTCCGCAGCGTTTGAAATAGGTCAGCGACTGGTCTGTGACCCTGTTGCAGACTGCAGGGGAGAAATTGGATAAGAAGAAGAAGAACAGATGATGTGTAGCAGGTCACCTGTAGTGACATGAGCTATGACAAACATGGATTAATCAACCCTTTAGGATATTCTGGGACGTGAAATCGAAAGGCCTTATTATGTTGAGCGGCATTTTGGGATATATGTGAAGACTGCCAACATGTATTTACCTTTAAGCTGTTTTCATAAAAGCTCTTTCATTCACTGCTTTTAACATTTAATGGCATTCCAGAAAGACATCAAGTCTAGGATCTGATTACTTTAGACACTTGTGCACTTTGAAAAAAAAATGGTAAAATCAAAGTTTTTGTAATTTTATACTTCTGATACAACAGTAGGAAAGAACCATATGTATAGTTTTACATGTTTTAACTGATTAATACTAACAGGATAATACAATTTCACCTACATGAACCTACTTTCTCACATCAAAGTTGTTTAGATTAATTTCCTTCCAGATAAATTTTGGTTTCAGGTTTCAAATCACTCATTGCTAGAAACTGTTTTAACATATGACAATGATATAACTCTTGCAAAAGGTGACTAAATGAACTAAAACCAGTCACTGTTTGGAAAGAATGAAATCAATGCAAAAACTCATCATATACTTTGAAAAACATCCTCCACTAGTTAAAATATGCAAAAACACTGGTGTGATCCTTTTACTTGAGGCAAATATTTTATTTATTTCTTCAGATTATTGATCCATAAATTCATTGGGAGTAAATAATTCACTGTGGACAGAGATCACAATTCATTAAATGTATCAGATTGTATCAAATTCAGAAATCAGCCATGAGAGGGAGCAAGTAGAACGCAGGAAGATTAACGGCCAACAAAGAAATGTTCCTACCTGACAGGTTGATGTCAGTGAGGGAGTCTCTGGTAGTCGTCCCTGCAGCAGTAAGGATGTTGACGGACTGGTCAGTGACGTGGTTGCAGTAGCTGAGGTCCAGTTTGGACAACAACGGCATGTAGCGGATGATGAGCCGCAGAGATGTGTCTGTGATGTCCAAACCTGCCAGACGCAGGTCCTCTACGTTACGCAGCTTACTCCTGTTGTCTAACTGACCTACAGAGGAGATAAAGAAAGGGATATTTACTGTATGTCATCAATCAAGTTAGAGTGTCTGGCCTAATGAATTAGCACGGAGCAAAAAAGCCAGACGCTTCATTTCACTGTATACACAATTAAGGGATTAAGTCTGGTGATATTCTGTATTTCTTTACGGTCAACAAATCCCATGAGAAGACTAAAACCAACAAGTAATTGATCCTTCTTACAAGTATTGTCTGTGTAGTAGGGCTGCAACTAATGATTATTTTCATTATTGATTCATTTGGATGAATCGTCTAGCCTATAAAATGGAAAAAAGTAATGGAAAAACTACCCATTAAATTCCCAGAGCCCGAGATAACGTCTTCAAATATCTTGTTTTGTTGAACGAACAGTCCAAACCCAAAGATATTCAATTTACAATAATACAAAACAGAGAAAAGCAAAAATCCTGCACGCTTGAAGGGCTGGAACCAGAAGGTTTTCAGTGTTTTTTCTGCTTGAAAAATCACTGACAGTTTATTTTCCTTTCAATCAATTAATCGACTAATCCCTGCAGCTCTACTGTGAAGCCAAAGCTTGTAACTTACCATTGACACAGTTACCGAGGTTTATTTTTTAGTCAATCCCACATACATCATCCTGCTGCTGTAAATACTCACTGGATTGTAATGTGTATTAACCTGCAGCTGAAAATAGCCCCCGACAAATATATTATTCACTCCAGTCTGTGTAATGTTTGCAGAAAACTGCAGTGCCCAGCTGTTTTAGAAATGACTTAGGACTTTTTTTTTTTTTTTTTTTTAATGAAACTCTGTATTCGTGACCCATTTTTAAATATTTACGTCTTCAGAAGGAATCAATGGGCTTGGAGCCAAGTTTTGGTCTGTTCATGGGATTTGTTGACAACAAGAAAAACATAGAGTATCACTGATGACTTGACACATCAGAGTCTATATCTTACCACTGTGGAACAATCCAGACACTTCAGACGTGTTTCAATTCAGGTGAAGTATCACAGCAAACTGAAAGTAACTCTCTCATTGATTTCCTTTTACTCCGTGGTCATGGTCACTGATTTAACCACTGATGCCTCAGACTGTTTAGGCAGAGCTAGAGGATGGAAGGCTGGTACCTGGCCTGTTATCTGTAGGAGGCGACAGCAGGTCCCTCATCTGAGCATCTTTCAGTCCCTCAACCCACTGAACATCCAGAGTTCGCAAAAGAGGACAGCTGGAGGTGCAAAGAGCAGAGACTGCCACCCAGGAGCATCCTGACAACAGCAGCACACGCAAACCTGCAGGGACAGCAAGAACATATAGTACCTCATATTTAGACTATCTACAATACACAGATTTATCATATTATTCTGTAAATGCTATAAAATCTGTTGGCCACAAGCAGCGACATGATGTGCAAAATTTATCTCACATTCAGTCTCTGTTGAAGAAATATGCCCTATTTTTATAGTTTTTACATCTACAAAGTTTTAGTTAGTCTGAGGTCACAAAATAAAGCAACACAGATGCAGTAAGTATTCTTATCTAATTAACCGAACGATGCAGCAAAGACATTTATAACTAACAAAAAAAAGCGTCTAAACCATCTAAATTCAGGAGCCCCGGGGATACAATTATCCATCTGGGGGGAGCCATATGGGAGCATGTTACTCAAACACTTGGCTCATATTCAAAGTGTTCCAAAAAGACAAAATCTAACATCTTATAAACTATACATGCTACATAAACACATTTTTATTAATACCTGAAACAGTAATTTAACCTCCAACAGTAGGTGCAGTTTTGCTGTTTTCACCAAAGCAAACATGTTTACTGAAAACTCTGCAAAAAGACATTTACTTAAACCTGCAATTACTGATTTTTTTGGCCACTTGGGGGCAACAAAAACAAACTGTAAGCACAACACTGATGAATGTAAGTCCAACATTAACTCTCCTTTATTTCTGTTTTTGGTCTCTACCAACTCCTGAGGTAAATATTTGGCTCTTTAGCTGCTAAATGCTCCACTATGTTCACCAGCTGGTCGCTAACTGTGTCTGTTCGTCTTTTGGTGCTGTGCAGGTAACGTACAGTGGATTTTATAGAGCTGCAGGCTGAAGATGACACTATGAAAGTGGTGAGAGTGAACCAAAACAGTAAAGTTGCAGCTGGACAGCTTAACAATGAAATGAAACTAACTGTAAAGCTCCATAAAGCCGAGAGGAGCTGCAGAGTCCTTGATAATTCTCTGTAGGTTCATCACTACAAGCAACACTGCTTGTAAATATTGATTATAGTTGCTTTAAAGTTTAGACTATAACTTTAATGTCTCCCTTTAAACATATGGTTAATATGGTAAATTACTGCAAGCACTAATGGATACCTTTATACGGTCAAGTCAAGGTGAGTCACCGTGTCCCCATATCAAGTAAAATGTTTTCATAACCACTAAGAATGATGGCCGAACATTTGAAAATAATCCACCGAGCAGGAAACTGTAATTTTCCTTGAAGTTCATTCCTTTTATTTTTTATAATAGTTTATTCTTTCAACCAAAATTATCATTAGAATAACTGTACAGTGAGATAAACTAAATTTTAAAATGACCACCAGACCCTCCCTTCATTCAGCAGTGCATCTTAAGGTTTTTGTTGCTCTCTTGGCTCCTGTTTTGTGACATATAAGTCACGCACAAATAAACAACATTGTCAACAAGAATACTCTCACTTCCCTCCAAAAATGCACCTTATCTTTTTTTATCAAGTTTTCTAAAAAAAAAATTCAGATTACAGTTGAATTAATTTACCTGGCAGCCTGTTGATGAGCCAGCTGAGTTGTTTCTTGGAGATGTTGGTCCAGCTGAGGTCCAGAGCTACTGGCTGTCTCCGGATGATGCCGCTCAGCATGAGAGGTGTGATGGACTTGCAACGGTTCAGATTGATGTGCTTCCAAAGCCGCTTGTCACAGCACCTGGTGACACACACAGCAGACGCTTTCAGAGGGCCGCTCCGTGACGAAGTGCACGGAACGTGTGTACAACTCCGCAGTACATCTTGTACTCACCATCTGTTCCACGTCCTGCAGACACGCATGCAGACGCAAAGATCTCTGTGAGTCAGGTGACTGAAAACCGTCATCCATGTCTCTCGTCGCATCACATGTGCTTCGCCGTCGTTCAGTGGCAGTCTGTCGGGTGGGGGGCTGATGGGAGGGGGTCGGATCACATGCCGCTCCATTTGGATACATTTCGGCGGTGACCGGCAGGGAAGTGGGCGTGGGCATATTGGTGTGATTGGTGTGTTTCTGTTCCAGCCCAGAGGTGAGTAACCGCGTGGTGTCCCGTTAACCTCCCGTCCCCTGTGTCGCAGCCAGTCTCCCAGGTCGCTGCTGCCGTTATTAAGAGGCCATTTAGGCTTTGAGTCTTCTACTTCGCTCTCAGGTTCAGGTTTTACTGGCCTGTGGTTTTGATTGGCCAGGCTGTCTTCTGTTTTCAGCGGCCGTCTGTTGTGATTGGCCACACCTTCCTCCATTTTAACGGCCCTCCGGCTCTGATTAGTGGTTGAGTCCTCCGTTTTTAGTGGTTTACGGTTCTGATTGGTCACACTGTCCTCGTTCTTCAGTGGTCGTCGATTGTGATTGGCTGGGCTGTCCTCTGTCTTCACAGCGCCGTGGTTCTGGTTGTTCAGACAGTCTTCTGTCTTGGGGATCTCCTGGTTGAACTCTTTGCTCAGCTCTTTGTTGGGGAGGCGTCTGCGCTGATGGCGAGCCTTCAGCTGAGCAGAGCTCCTCTCCGGGGCGTCTCCTGACTCGCTGCTCGGTCCAGCTCTGGGAGAGTTGGAGGAGGATTGGTCGCTTTCTCTGGCTGCTGAAGTTCTCAGCAGTGGACTTAACAAGACCTTGGATTTGTCATCTGCACTACTGTCTCTCTCTTTTGTCGAATCTTCCTCTTCCTCCTCATCTTCCTCTTGGTCCTCATCATCATACTCCTTTTTCTCCTTTAAATGCATCCTGTCCAAGGAGAACCCGTCTTCGTCATGATCGTCCTGGTCATCGTCTTCATCGCCGTGATCGTTCTCGGTCTTGATTTGCCGCAACAGCTTTGGAGTCAAGGGATCATCAAGTTTTGAAAGCTTCTTCTAAGGAACAAAAGAAGGAACATCAGAAATCATAAATGTTGGTTTATCAGTGTGAACAGCACTGTGATACTTAAGTTATTGCTTATTCCATTTTACTGTATTATGGATTCAAGAAATTATCATATGTTTTAATCCAATAAATGATTGTAATTAAAGATATATCAACCAAATATAAACAGATTGGTCTGAGAAATCTTCACATGACATATCAAGCAAATGCACCAAGGTTGAGAAACTATATCAATTCACTGTTTTCAGGTCACCTGTATCTGCTGCCTTTATAATATTCACTGATTAAATTCATCTTCTTATACCTATTGAAACTCAGTGCACACAGACTGTACACTGACTGTTTATCATTTGCTGTATAAAAAGCTAAGTGTCCGTAAAGCACACTCCCTTAAAACAAATTACACTCCAGCAGCAGATATTACGGTGTCGTTTCACTTGAAAACATTTTTATTAGCCAATGTGATTTGAACAATAATGGCTTTTTGAAACTTTCCTCCTTTCTCTGCCGTTAGACATTTGCTTTCTGCTACTGCAATATAACCTTATTATTGTTTTGTTAATTTCCAACAAAAATCTAACTGCAATACATGCATTACAGCACATGAAAAACAATGTTCTGAAACATATTCAGTCACTCTTTTAAATAGTTCCTTTACATCCTTCAAACACTTTAATTGGCAGTTTGATCAAATGTGTGTAATAAATCACAAGTCACAGCTCAGAATATATGTGATTATTTATGCTATTTATGTCATTATTCAGTATGATTGGTCAGATTACAAACAGATGAGGGTCTTACCTTCTTTTTCACAATGACAGGTTCGTCATTGGTGTCAAAAAGTTTCCTCTTTTTCCTCAACGGGTTGTCCTCAAGTCTTGGCCGGGGCGACCCATCCAGAGACAGCAACGGGGGACGTTTCTTTGGAGGCTCTTCATCTTTCCTCTTAGAGATTTCGTCTCTGTCTGCCTTTCTTTTCACAGCAGACGTGGTCGTCAAAGCAGTAACAGTTGCTGTAGCCACCATGGGAGGGTCGGGCTCTTCCTTTGCATCCCGGTTTAACCGCGGTTCTTTCAATAGCGACCCTGGGAGGTTTGATGCGTACTTAAATCCTGGCCCCCTTTTTTGCTTTGAGGCCAAAAGGTTAGAAAACAAAGAGCACAACTTTATTTCTCTGGTTCTGAGATTCTAAGATAAAGACAACTGTTAAATCAGTTTTATGATTCAGACACATGGAATAAAGTCTATACAGATGCTTACTTTCCCTGTTTTTCCAGCATGGTTGCACTTTGGGCATTCCCAGCAGTTTGGCAACTCATCATTGACGACTCCACTTGAATCTTTTACCTGAACAAAAGGACCATAAATAGTGAAAGGCAATAATGGAAGAAAACAAACAATAGCTGAATCATTCTAAGAACATAGCTCATGGTATTAGATCTTCAGAAAATAAATACTAATACTGAGTAATTTACCTTAAGACAGTTAGGATGAACAATCTCATTGCAGATGGAGCACTCCATGAGCATGAGGTTAAACTTCTCCTCCTCATCCTCCACTGTGTCCTCCTTCCCAGCCTCTCCACAGACAAGACACACTGCCGTGTGGGGCAGAACCGGCTGGAGGAAAAACACACCAAGGTTAAAGATAAGGCTGCTGTTGACAGACTAGCTTGCCAACACCTCTGACTGAGACGGTTCAATAACAATGCTGCAATGTAGTGAGTAAGCTATCTGCAATGTTTTATGTATCCTACCCAAGAATTAAACAGTATGTGAGGACTACTATTGTTAAAATGTGTTTCGGTGTCATGGCTTGTGACAACTTACTGACATGACTCCACTCAGAGACCAGAAAACTCCAAATTGAGCTACATACTCTACACTGCATCCTGCAGCTCCTGTATAGGGTGTCCATTCTTAGAATTTTGGCTTTTACATCATGTTAAGGGTCAGTTTATACTGTACAAAGTGGTATATTTGTTGTTACTGTTTTCCTTAATTGCTTGAATCATTGCTCCTCTTTAAAATCACAGATAGCCTTGTAGTTCATGGTCTGCCACCATAACTTACATTACAATTTTATTTGATTTGCATTTGATTGTATTTACTCTGAATCCAATATGAAATGAACGTGACAACTTCCAACTTGTGTGTGTTTTTTGTTGATTGTCGGATAGCAGACAAGTTAGATACATTACGACCAACTAATGGATTTATGTGGAACAGCAGACTGTGATGAACTGGTACTTTCTTCTGAATATTAAGTACTGTAGGCATCAAGAGTGATCTCTCTCACTATCTTTGTCTTTCGTGGTCAATAATTCAAAGTCCTGTTCTCATTGTCTCTCCATGGTACACAAACATCATCTTCAAACCCCGTCTCTCTCTCTGTCCATGGTGCTGAAACATTCATAGTCTGGCTGTGTCTGAAATCACTTTCATCCATTAACTAGTCCCAATATAACAGACACTCATTAGTTTACTCTATAGAGAGCCGTAAACCACATTTGCAGTCTTGAACACTTAAGTGCACTTTCAAACACGCTGCCAGGTAGTAGATAAGTGTGTCCCACGTCTGAAAAATGCCAACACCCACACTTGATGCACACTTTTCCCAAATACTGTCTCAGAGCAGAATTCAGAGCCAAGTGTATCAAAAGCACAATTCACTACTTCCAGTCTTCTGTGCAACATCAGTCCAGTTGTTAGCATTAATGCGCCTATAAGCTGGTTTTGGACAGACAATAATCAGCTGACATTGAGAAGTTCGATCATGAAGTCTGAATATTTTTATGTCCAAACACAACAAAATTATGCCAGAACCTCCACAGATGGTTATCACTTAGTATTAAAATCTATTCTTCTTGATGAAACTGATAAAAATAATATTGCATACATGACATTGTGAGAACATCTATATTTGGATCCATATATAAATATTTCAAAATATCCATATTGCATTATGTCTCCTTTATAAACAATAGACCTACTTCTAGATAACTCAATTTAGTAGCTTTATTTATTTGTTTTTCTCCTCTAAGCTGTTTATTTTTCACTGAAAACTGATTATAAATGTACTTAGCTAATGCTGTGTGGTTGATCCTACTTATTTATTCATTATGTGGAAATTAAATCACCAAAAACAACATCTGAGTTCAACTGAACTATGTATTTGCGCAAACCATGGGATGCCTTAATTTACCAAGAATTTGCCAGTGTGCTTTGATAAACCTCCACATGCTTGTTGGTCTTAACAGGCAACTGGGCCCTGTGGCAATCACCCAGAAAAACATCACACAAGTAGGCACTTGACTACCTGAAAATACCGCAAAAGTGGGTACTGGGACGGACCCCCGGTCTTTATCTCCCTCTCCATGAGCCTGTGTGACTACTGCTAATGTACTAACAGCACTCCTGCTACTACTTCTTGCATTATCATAGTACTACTTGTGTCACTACAGCCAAGAAACACTCCCTAGCAACCACTCAGTGTTACCATAGCAACCACATAGAACACCCTTATTGAATATTCAAATTAAAGAACAGCTACAACCCTTAAAGCAATCATTAATAACGTGTATTTAACAATAAAATGAATTAAGAACATTATGAACGAGGAACTTACAGCAATACACTGCCTCATGATGCAAGACTGCTTCATACGGCCCGGCCCACCGAACTTCTTCATGTCTTTGCAGAAGTGGCACTCTCCACACTCCGTGCGCAGGCATGCTTCACACTTCCGACAGCGCGTCCTTCTCCTCCTGGCACCAGATGTTCCCCGACTCGCTGACAGCTTGACTGCTGATGCAGGAGAAGCTGCCATCTTAGGTTTCGGCCGGTTGGGAGGCCGGGGCTAAAAGGATGAAGAGGATACAGTGTCAGGTCCCTAAAAATGATAAGCCAACAAATATTTTACAAATGGGCATCTAGAGGTCGGATGAATTAGTTTGGTGATGTGGAATAACCGTTTTTTTTTTTAAATATTAAGCAATGTTATGCTGCTACATACTGAAAATGCCACTTGAATACAGTCAAGTAGTTGCAAGTGTATTCATGTAATAAAACTGTGAGGCAAATTTGCAGTATATCAAAAGCAGAAAGCTTGCATCATTAGCTTTTAGATCTAAGATTAAATAAAAGGAAGACTATCTAATGTTCTGAATTACATTGCATTTCATTTAATAATGGTGCTGTGACCCGACAATAAACCCTCACAATCATGTTATATAAAAAGAGACTGGAGTCAATGTTATGGTGGATGTAGGCAGTCCTGCCTGATCTCCTCTTTGCTCTTTCTGACTCTGGGTTAATTACTCCAAAAACAGACACAAGCATAAAGGAAACAGCACCTGCATCCATACAGTATATCCATACACATACACAGTAATAAATATCCACAACATAAAACTGATCAAAACATGCCGTGTATAAACAAAGATTATTCATGACTGTTAAAGCACAGGATCCGGGAGAAAACAAACACATCAAGAATGTCTCTGGAGGCGTCTTCCAAATTTAGCACTCCACTTGCTTGCATGTTTCTACTTCAAAGAGAAACTGCACTTATGGTTACATTTCACACATGGATCACTAGGACCCATTATTCTGTGTTAGGGGGCGCATAGTCTGATTTACAATAGTACGCATTAAATGTGCTCTATTTAATAGAGCTGGGTAATGGAGATGCCTTTGATCTCCATCATTATTGTTCTTGTGTTATGCATTCTGCTCCTTCTCAGGCTCAGAACCCAACCACAACATTGTATTTTCTTTTTACATGAAAACCACATGTCGAAATACTGCCAATCCATGCCATGTGAGATAAATATGTGGCAATGCGCGAGATGTTATAAACAAAAACAAGAAATGCAAGAGACTGTAGCTCTTGGAACAGGAAGATCAGATTTCTTTAGTTACATCGGCAGTGCAGATTTTCCTAGCGTCAGCATAGCAACAGCCACGTCCCGTTCCCTAACAGAACAGTCTATGACACACAGACTTGTAACCAATAAGAACTGTAATGAGACTCCAACTGAAAAAGAAAGCAGGCTCAATCTTAGGCATATTACAATAATTTATTCTAACAATAGACATGAAATAGACAGGCATAGGCTTTCAGATATGTGGTTACCAGACAGGATTAGAGTGAGATATGGGGGCGGGCGGGGGGGGGGGGTGCAAGCTGCACTGGACTGTTTTGGGGGTATATGTGAGGGATTACAGACAGCAGGTCTGTTCAAGTAGAACACTGACATGAGACCAGATATCCCAGCAGAAAGAAACACATTATGTAGCTAGAGAACCATGTTCCTCGAGTCCTGCAGGTACCAAACAACAGATCACAGTTATGATTAATCAAGTAGCCCGACACTGTAATGTATAAAGTCTTTATTACTGTCTGATTACACCTGTAGCTTAAACCACAGGCGTAGGAGGCACATGACAAATAACATGAGGAAAAAGATTTCAGATAGCTGTTCATACTGTCCCCTAAATCCCCTCTCAACCCCCACCCCCCGTCTGCTAAGTGGGTGATCTCTAAAGCAGATATCCCACTGATGCTCAGAATTAAATGACAGGAGAAGTTGACAACAACACTACCACAGAAATTAACTGCCTCACAGTCTCAGACAACAATATCGAAATCATGTCACTGGTTGCAGTTTAGCCTTTAGTACTATGTTTAGTCATCTATAGCAGAAGTATATACACAACTCACAGAATATACATCTGTCCTCTTTGTACAGTAACAGGGACAGTTCAAGTGACCAACTGGTAATTTCTTGGCACTTCAGAGCTCATTCAGCTGAGACACATTGTGAGCAGCAGGCTCTCGTGTTCATTGACAGTCTGGGAGCCCCTTGAGCTACCGTGGAGCACAATGGAAATCAATGACTGTGGATATACTTAGCATCACCTTAAACACACACTGAAGACAGAGTATAGATTGAGCACAGATTGCAGAAAGGCAGAAGAAATTCTAAATCAAATTGCCACAGCAGCGATAAACACAACACTGTGGTGACCTACACACACATCAACAAACTAGTGTGTCATTTTCTGGAAAAAAAAAACAACTGTATATGTATATATATGATTTTGCTTCATCTCATCTAGGAACATGTGTGCAAACAATTGACTTGGCAAAAAAAAAGGGTTCACAAGTTCCTGGAGGGATTACTATCCTGTTAAGCTGTACAGGTGGCATATGTAGTAAAGCTGATGCTGCATTTGACAAAAAACACATTGTGGTTACTCCAACCCTCAGTTTATACTATTTAGCCCAGATTTTACATATGATGGTGTGCTTTGAAACCCACAAGTTGTTCAGGAATGTGTACTGAAAAAACTGCAACAGCTTCAGTCACTTATAAGCTATGTTGCTCTTCTAAGAGTATGGACATCATAGTTTGGAAATGTTGAGAATATACAAGCAGGTATTCTGGCATGTAAATTAATTCACAATCTGTCCAGATTGGTGCTACTGTACATGCAGAATTGTTAAGTTATAAAAGCATGTTTGGCTTCTACAATACACTACCTAAAATCTTTGTAGTTACTCAGCCTGCTCTGGATATCTTGCATGTACTTCAAAATATGCTGCACATTAGCTTTGAGATTAGCATATTTAGTCAATGCTCAGATAGTTTAACTATGACACAAGGAACAGGTGTATTTACATGACTGGAAAAAGGAGACATCAAAATGTCTCATGGCATTAGTCAGAAGAATAAAATGGAGTAATTCATCCAAATGCTGCCACAGAATTGATGTAAGGCGGTGTGCTTCAGAGTTAAGTAGAAGAGGTAATTAAAATCAACAAAACGCATTTCTTGCTGTGTAAGCAAATGTACATCTCATCTTGGACCAACCTGACGTACACTGACAATTATCAAAAATGAATTTCATTATGACTGCTTTCTCATTAACACATACTGCACATTTTTTGTTTTACTGTCACACATATTCTAACACATGCATCCAATGTTTTTACAATCAAACCCTGAAGGATTCATCTTCTATATCTATGTGAATTCCCATTCCTCTGCTTCTCTCCTTTAAAGCAACCAATAGCAGCCCTGAGGCTCTGAGCTATATAAACACAGCCTTCTCCTACTGCTGGATTTACCTGATAAAAACACACAAGCATGCAGACACACATACACACACACACAGCAAATCTGTCTATCAAAAACAAAGAGCAAAAAAAAGCAAGGAGCAAGCAGAGAGATAAACTGTATCTATGCATTTGTCTTCAGGTAGATCCATTTCCTCGCTGCTCTGTGATGCTGCACACTGCTGTCTGGTACAAGCATTCCTCTGGTGGCCTCACTATGCCTGCCTGCAGGGGTTTAGTGTGCTAACCTGCTCAGAGTCTGAGTCGTAGTCCTCATCATCAGCGCTCAGCGACATGGCCATGGCTGGTTTTCACACACCGTCCAGCTCACAGCAAACTGACATGGCTGCAGTCTCCTCCTCCTCCTTCTACTCCTGCTACTGCTGTCTGGCCTACAGCCCTCCCTCCTGCTTCAAAGCTCCACAATACCACAAGTAGATGTAGGAAACACAGACAAGCCTGCCTCATTAATATGGATCGACTCCCTGGAAAAAGAGGAGGGGTGCTGCACAGCACATGGCCAATTGGAGGCTGCTAAGCATCAGAATATGCACTGGGGGGTGTCTGCATTCCTCCAATGAGGAGAGAAAATGCAGAGACAGTGTGGTTATATTCATGATGAGTAACACAGGGAGAGGTGAGCAGGCCCCGCGCAGCCAATAGAGCCAGATGGCATCTCATTACAAAAGGCAAACACAAAGACGCCGCACAACCAGCAGCTGGCCTTTGGAGGGATGGGTGGGGGTGATCCAGAGGGTCCATTAAAGCATAAGAAATCACTTCCATACATTCATATACAACACACCCCATCCTCCCACCTCCTGTTCAGGCTTTTCCGCCTGTTAACACAGTTCAGGCATTTGTTGGGACAATTACTTATTATTAGAAAACTAAAGTATGTATCATATATATAATATAATACACATAGTCGGTGGTATGTATATAGTGGCACATGCAAACACAATTTACTAATTCAAATTTATATTTTACTTGAGCGCATACTGTATTTTTCACTACCATTATATTTATTTCACATTTTGAAACTGGTGTTTTTTTTATATTATAATCTGCTGGGAACAGAACTTTGAAAATAAACACTGTCATTTCAATAATTTGTCATACCAGATATGGAGATAAAAATGAAAATCAACGCAAATGTCTATGATTCATACAAAACCATTAGAACAGCATACAGTTGTCTACTATGCAAGTGGAATAGACCCTTTTTTACAAATAGTGTCAATATGACAGTTTTTTCTCATGTCTTTCTTGGTAGAAAATGTGGCGTCGCTCCGTTTCCATTCTGATTTAATGTACAGTAGCCTATACAGTTTACACACAGGTGTCCATAGTGCGTCTTTAACTATTAGCTTTAACAGTGAGGCTGTTAAAGACTGTCAATGACACAAAGATACTTTCCTGTAAATTCACCATACTTACTGGTTGAGTTTTTCATTGTATTACAAAAATAAGTTAAGTGGTATAAGTTATAAGTAAATAATTTGAGAGTTAGCTGACTGCCAAAATTAACTGACATTTTGGTGAGTAAACCCATGTGAGCCAATCTGACATTCAACATCAATGTCATTGATTTTGATTGCTGCTCAAGACTCCGTGAAATGAAAAGATGAACGACGTAGACATCTAAGGTACTTCAAGCCTTCCAGTGTTTGCAGCTTTTTTACAGTCTCACACGGGCTAACATGTTCAAGGACATATTTTGTACTGTCACATTCATATAGTAATGAGCATCTAATGAGCATCTGCACTTACTCAAAAATATGATTGAAAATGTATGTTTTAATTTCAGAGGGGAAAAAAAGCAGAAACTACACACACAGTGACTGTAGGTGTCTGTAAACATTCATACCAGTTAATATATAATTAAATTAATGATACCAATTTGAGTCCCACGTACACTTGAAGTATAACAACAAACGTGTAAGTCATCTAGTGTTTCATGTCATCTAGAAAATAACGGTCAATTGAGAACAGTTCAAGTTCCCTTAAGAGCTTGTTTTGTGATCCAGGGCTCATCCTAAACTGTGTTAATGACAACACAATACTGACTCTGCAGAGCATCTTGCTGTCATATAAATGAAACAAGAGGAGCGAAAAGAAATTATTAAAAAAAAAAAACTAATTATTTACTTCATTAGTCAATACTGCAGCCTGTTAAGTCAAAATTATGCAAATAAGCACATCGACTGCTTTAGGGAAGGAGTTGGAGCAAAAGAGGAAAAACGATTAAAACAGAGAATGAGAACAACTGCAATTGAGGAGACGAGAGGTTAAAGACTAAGAAAGAAGATAAATACAGTGAGGTTTAAGCTGGGATGATGTCAAGCATAAAAATGTCAACAACATAATATACAGTGTGTATATATTGCTCATTTCTAAGTGTTTCCTTGTGATGATAAAACATTTAAAACAGATCAATGGAAATTAAATTGGGCTCTGACAGTGCTTCTATAGTATCGATAACAGTATCCAACCAGCGCAGCACTAGTCCGCTACTAATTCTAAACTTAATTGAATTGAAATTCTTCACTGATGGTAGAAACAAGGCTTTTCTCTGAATGAACACAGAAGCAAGATTGTATTTGCAGCTGAATTTTAACGATATGAAACAAAAAGCATGTGGGCTGACTTTAAGCTGCCACTAGTAACCAGAATCATCAGTGGGCTGAGGCTACATCATCACCACTCACTCCACACTACACCTTTTAACAGTAAACAGCACTCTTGTACTGAAGTTAACATTACACATCCTTAATATACATCCATAAAAATAAAAATACTTATTATGGCTTTGTTGATGCTGTAGACAGTAGAAAGTTCAAAAATGTTCTTGCACCACAAAGCCAAGTGAAAGGTGCATAGGATCACTTCTGCTCACTTTACACTGGATAACACTGATTTTTATTATAAGTTATTAACTCAAAATCAAGTGTGTATCAAGTGTTCATCGACTTGACTTGAAAGCCCCAAATAAATATGTTTGGTGCAGAAACAATTGGAAATCGTCACACTGCAGCTGAAATATTCTTACCTTTATAGTTTTCTTAGGCCAGCAAACCACAGGAACTCCAGTGATCGCGAGTTTAGGGTCGTCATCAGCGTGTTCCTTTAAGACAACCTAGACAGCCACAGAGAGCAAACAAAAAGTAGAACTGTGTCATGTCTATTGAGTCACATCTTTCATGTAAATTACTGTGTCATAACTGAGACAAACTTTTTACTTTGTCATCATGCTGTTTCTTACCTTCATGTCATCCAGCAGGGCTTGTGGGTTCTCTATTCCCTCTGGGACACATTTCTTATTTTCAGGGAGTGACTCCAGCTTCTCAACCAGCGTCCTGAGCCCGTTTAGCTCAAACTCTGTCAGGTGAGTCCATTTATTCGGAGACTCTGAGGCTGGAGAGTCAGAGGGGGTTTTGGGGAAATCTAGAGAGGTGGAGCCGGGATTACAGCTGTCCTCGGAGTCGACAGATAGAACAGCTTTAAGGTGTTGGCCCTTCACGTTGTCAGGCGAGCAGGGGCCATCTTGACCGACTCTCTCTGATTTTTCGCCCTGGTCATCCCTGACCTGAGTCTCACACGAGTCCTCGTTCATGTCCTGGCTCCGTGAGTCAGAGGAGGGGCTTTCTGTATTTGCCTTTGTCTCGTAGTCTGAAATTGAGAAAAAAAACAGCTGTTTCAAAGGACTCAACACGTCTCTTCATGTTGTATTTCTCTTTGTATTGGTAGATTGATCAAGCGTGGCACTGAATCAGCATGCATGATATGTTTGATTGAAACACAGCAGGTAATCTGTGAAGCCCCCTCCTGTGTATATCCAATACTAATGAGCAGGAAGATTAAAAAAAATACTTTAGGAGCATCTGGGGTGATATTCTTACATGTGTAGCTACATTCATAGATTAACATGTGTTAGCTAGACTTTAATAAGCCCTGAAACTTATTTTCTCAATCAACTTCTTACTCTGGGTAATGAGGTCCTGTATGAACACACAATTTTCTGCCAAAGTTAGAATGGATTTGGTTGTTCCATGTGATGGTATTTTCACTTTTTGTTATGTTTTGTCAGTGCTCTTCTCACTGGTTTGGTATTCTGTTCACCAATAAGGATTAAACAAACAAAACTTGATGACAGTTGTGGGAATGTTTGCTTAAATGCTCCCAGATCACTATAACTCACATCTAATCAAACCCTCCCACACACAGTCCTGATGAAGCAGATTAATACAACATGTCAATACATATTTACATGTAATACATATATGTAAATATGTATTGCCATATACATATTTACACATTAATACATATGAATGCATATTTTAATACATATTCTTACATATACATACATATTTGATGTATATGTAATACATATTTTTTTCCAAACTTAAACTTTGAGTGTTGCTTATTTATTAAATATTTGAAGTTACAGAGAATTAAGATTTAAAACCATGTTTTCTCTTTAATAAAAGAGGCTTTGTTCTTGGGTCCTCCAGCAGTAACAACACCAAAGATGAGTCTGGCTATTTTCTAATAACTTCACAGAGTTTCTTGTGTTTAAAGCTAATGTTCACAAACAGTATTTGCTATCCTAGTCTCAGAAATAAGTGTGTATGTGTGTTTGTCTCTGCACAGCCTTTTAAACTCCAGCAGGACAGATGGAGATCAGAAATATTATTCATTATTAACACCCAATAAGACAGTTAGTAACTTGAGAGAGCTAATTATAACTGCAGAACCAGATTTTAACAGTATCCATGGACATGCTGGAAAACAGCTGCATCACTTATTTTTACTCACCCATTACTACAGGCTCTTTACGGATCTCCTGAGAAAGGTAGGACCGTTTGGTCAGGCAGTGCACATATCTCTCCAGGACATACCAGCCAATCTCATAGTAGAAAGGGAAACGAAACTTGGAATGAACCTGAAAACAGGGGCATAAATACCATCAGTGCAACCTTGAAAAACACTTCAGTCTAAGTATACTGACATGTACTCAGGTAAGCTGGTTACTGTTGGCTTTTTTTTGTAACCTAAATTCTTGAATGTGAGGTAATCAAAAGCTCTGGATTTCGTAATCAGAATGTGGGATTAAGACACACCCTGTTATCTCAGCGAGACTTCTTGGTCATGTATACACTTAACCAAATTTCTCTCTGGGTTTTTACACATGTGCAAGTATCACTGACAGCAGTGTAGAGGGATGAAAAGCCTCAGAGTTTTGTACTCCTAGCAATATGTTGTGCTCTATCACTACAGAGACTGTCCTCTCATGCAAACAAACACACATGCACACCTCTTCAGAAACGCAACGAAAATCAGGTAGGCTTACATTCAACTAGAGCTATAGGAGCATGACATAATTATTATTATTCTGATATAATACCGCTTTAGAGACGCTAATGTACTGATCACACAAAATATTAAAACAAAACTCAATCCAGAAATCCTACTAGAAAGAAGAAATTGCTTTTTCCACAAAAATATGAGCAAAACAGTTTGCTTGTAACACAAAGTGCACCACGCTGATGTATTTTTTAAGTTATTTTCTTATAATTTATACACAGGTAACCTATCATATCCAAAATCTACACATAAACTGATATGAAAGTGGCATAAAATATTGTTTTTTTAAATTACCAAAGTATATTTTACAATATATTAATATGCACATTGAACGACTTACATTTTTTTAAAAATATATATTAAGAGCAAATGCCTCTCCATGCCAGTTTCCTTCACAAGCTACCAATATCTAACAAATAAATATTTATTGCTTTTTAAATTGCTTTTTTTTTTAAAAAGTCCTTTTGGGCTCCCACAGATCTTCCTGACTTTTACATTCATTTTGTCACTCCCAAATATTTGCCCTTTGAGCCTTTTCCCCTTATTTCTCTTCCAATCTCAACCAGATTCCTCCTCCACCACATCTCTCATTCTCCTGTCTCTTGCAGGTAAACTCTTCACCTTTCTACTAGTTCTCAGAGAGATTAATTTATCCCAGGTAGACTTTCCTGTGTTGCATTGCAGATCAGAGTTCAGTCACACATGGGAGAGTGCAGACTCCTACCTTAGTCCTATTCTCTATCTCGTGGATGGTAAGCTGCATAGGAATGTTAAAACTGTGCAGAATGTTGCCTCCAAACACCAGTGTGTCCTCAGGAGTGTAGACAGCATGGATCCACCCTTAATTACAAAAAACAAGTACAAGTATGTGAAGAGATGAATGATAAATGGAGGATCCATGCAAACTCACACAGCTGAATACATCATATAATGATCAGTTAAAGCTAAGCATTGCGGTTCATTGAAGTGGCAGCTAATCTGTTCCTGCTGGCTACTGTAAAACAACCATGCCAACACACCAGATGGGATGAAGAAGGTGTATCCTTGCTTAAGCTCCACTCTCTGGCATCCATCAGCTCGGTCTCCCAGGAAGATATCACTCTGCTTGCCTGAAAGGACCCAGTCTTCAAACAGGGCAAGGTTATGAGGGGTTGGAGGTACCAGCCAGAACACCTGCAGAGAAGAAGTCATTTTTAGGTGAAATATCAACTCTGAGAAACATTGAGGTTTATGAGAAATATTGAAGAAATAAGTGGAGATTTCATCAGTTCTCAATGAAAAAAATACTGATGAATGATGGGTTATGACACAAAATACCAGATACTTACTTTCTGTCCCTTGAATACGTGATACCAAACCGAAGTGCCTCCAAAATCAATGTGGAAGTCTGTGTAGCAGCCCTTCACACTCATCAAACAATACCTAGAGAGGAAAAGGAAATAACATTTGTTTTTAAAAATCGCATTGTACGAAGTCGACAGTAAGGATCAGACATCCATAAAAACATCTAAAAAAGGAAAACAGCTAAACCAATTAGAAAGCAGAAGTAATCTCGCTTGTTTACTCTAAATAAAAGCTACCCCATAGAAAACCACTAGAAATCACTCACACAGGCACAACAGCATAGAAAATTGTTCACAATAGGACAGAACAACTGCAGAATGATTAGCACTCCAAGGGGCATACATGGTACAGTAATTTAGCTAGATGGGAAGAAGATAAGAGGAAGAAGCTCTATTTATTTAAAAGAATCTCAGGAGTAAACAGGAAAAAAAACATTTGCAGGGAAATCTTTCAACAGTATTATGTGGAGCATCTCTCTCAGAGATGTTGGAGAGATAGTCAGCCAGTCTGAACAGCTTAACAACCTACCAGCAAATGTCAAGATAAGTCAGTTAAGGTTCTGAATAAGGTAACATTATGCCAGATAGATTTGCTCTTTCTGCTACTAATCTTCACGCCTCTTTCTCCTGCATTGACATGATTTATGGCTGACAAACCTAAATCCAATATACTCTCTGCTTTTGGCTCTCCACCAACTCCTTCTGAATTATATCTGTCTTTTTAGCTGCTAAATGCTCCACTATGTTCTACAGTTTGTCACTAACTTTGTTTGGTGCTAGGCAAGTCAGTCAGTTTTTAGAGTTTGTTTTCTCCCTAAAAATAGTTGCCTGCTGCTGCTGGACACTAATGAGAGTGGTGAGAACAAATCAAACAAGTAAAGTTGTGGGCCAGAAAACCAAAACAATTAGCGGAAAGATGACAAAAATGTTCCACAGAGCTGAGAAGTACTGCAGGCATGGTGGTATTTTTTTGTGATTTTGTCACTATGAGCAACCCCTTTCACATAAAACATAACAATTTGATCCATTGCTAATGTATAAGATATGAATAAGAGCAGCTTTAAAGTCAGAGTGCGAGAGTTTGCAGGAGTTACAGAAAATGGTGAAGCAAAGAAAGCTAATAATGACACATTTTTAAAATTACTTCAACCATTTTTTCAAAATGACTACACTGTAAATGTTGGTAAAAAGACAAATCAGCAAGGCTTACTCTGAAAATAAACAAGGCTACAAAATATATAAACATATCGTTATGTCCAATATTTTGCTTCTCTATGACACATTAATTACACGCCAGTAAAGAGTGAAATACAGCATCTAGTTTTATTTCAGGCAATATTGTGACAGGTAGCAATTTACAGGGAAGCCTCCAAAGACCAACCTGCCATCAACACCTACCGAACCTCTATGCACATCATTCAATTAAACATAAATAGAATAGATAAATATAAGTCAGCAGACAGACAGAGGGGGGGGGAGTGGGTTTAGTAGTGTCTCTGTGTATTGGGAGGAAATAAAGGGGACTGAGGTTAAAAGGAAAGGCACAATTGGTTTTGACTGCTAGCTATGTACTACTGCTGACAGCTGATTGGCTGAGAGGTGTGTGTGCAGTCAGACCACAGCTGTTATAAAACCATCCTCCACCGTGAAACTCTGCTGCCTAGCAACAATCAAGAGCACTTACAGAAGGTAGATGACACCAACAGTATGCAGCACTCTACAGTGATAGAGCGATAGCTGAGACATTCAGATGGGAGGAGGAATTGTATTTGCTGCCAAGGGAGCAGGAATTTCCTTCAAGTATTTTCTTTGTCTTGCTGTGAACATTTCTTTTTTTTTTATGATAAACTGACACACAGCTCTAAAGAGAATTTTGTCAAAAACAGAAACACATTCCAGTTAAATCATACCTTTGCACTTTGGGGTACTTCATCTCTGAGATCACATTGGTGGCTTCTGTTTGGCTTTGTTTCAGATCAGTAGGCCACATGTTGTCCACCCAATCGACTTGATCCACCTGTGTTCAAAATTGCATTTTTAGCCATCAATTACAGTGTTGTTAGTCATGCTGTCTTTTGATATAGCGTCAGATTTGTGACCCTCATGAAACCTTTAATAACATCATACAGAGAGTGTCATGTTATGTTACCACTGTGGGTCGCTTGATGAGGTTCTCCAGCTTAGTGTGGCTGAACTCTAGGCTGATGACATTGAAGAGTTTGTCCCGCTCTTCTTCTGGTGTCTCATAATAACGCACAAACTGAGCCATGCTCATTTCAGAGCCTTTCTGAGTGCTCACATCCATTACATCCACAGACCGACGACTGCCTGAGAGCAAACAACCAGGACACAAGTTGAAATGAAATGAAAAGAGAACTGTCATTAATTCCATCTTTTTCTAAGTTTGTCTAAAACAACCTAGCATGTTATTGTTATATTGATACAAAGAATTTTTTTTATTGTTGACAATTGACAGATTTCATCATGAACTGCATGTAATCTACCATCCTCCCCACTAGATGGAGCAACTACACTCCAATCATGTTTTAACTTCATGTCGTTCAAGCTTGACAATATAATACATATGAAAATAATTGGAAATTGTCTGATCATAACTTTTTAATATCATATTAATGGACAAAAAGTGCAAGATAATAGATGGAAGCAGTTTTTAAAGGAGTATATAGCACACCCCACAGTATGAGAAAGATGACACACAACTACTATAATAATCCAACACACATAAAAAAGTTATAAGACAGGCCACAGACAAAGAGTGACAGGTAGACATTAGACAGATTGATAGAAATGTGTGTGTTCACTAATTAAATAATACCATAAAAAACAGAAATGAGAAAACAAAAAACAGAAACAATGATACCATTCTAGCAATATATATATACATATATATATATATATATATATGTGTGTGTGTGTGTGTGTGTGTGTGTGTGTGTAATTTAAACATACTGTGATTACAAACTTTGCCTCTTTATAAATTGATTTCCATCTGCATGATTATTTTTGCCCATTTATAATAGTTTTGGTGCTTACAATTTCTCCTGCTGAATTTTCTTCTTTAATATTCCTTCTTCAATTTCTTCTTTAATATTTTGCAAATATCAGCAGTTTTTTGATGAATAAACTTAAAAATAGTGCTTCTTTACAATTTCTGACACATCTGACCATAGAGTACAAGTATTTTGAACGTGCTGTCCCACCTTCACTACACAATCAATCATTGTTAGGTCAGTTTGACCATAGGTTAATTTGCTAATTTTTCTTCCACAAACTGTGCTGTGATAGTAAATATGGCTGCGAGATTGACTTTTTTAAACCTCCCTCTAGATGTACATACGCTTTAGCTTTGTTTTCGTTCAGGCCACGTTTAATGACACTAATTGCAGCATCAGTAAACATTTATGCATGTGTTTTAGTGTGTGCCTGTGTGTGTGTGTGTGTGTGTGTGTGTGTGTATAATTCTACTTACCAACTAAGCCTTTAACTTCACTGACAGTAAATTCTGGATCAGGCATTCTATGTAAATATAAGACAGGGACAGATGTCACTCAGTTGATCTGTTACCAGTGTTAAGTGTTGCCAAATGATTAAAAACATAAATGCACAACAAATATAGAGCAGACTCAATCAACACCCTGAGCACTGTCAACGATTATTCTTGACAACCATCTGCTACACAGAAATGACTTCTCACCTGATCCCTAGTCCATCTTTCTCTTTAAAAATGAGTGGGATCCTTAAAGCCTCCCTTTGCACATATTCATAAGTGAAGTCTGCAAAACAGTGAGTGTTTGAGACAAAAGCATTTATAGGTAAAACATTTATGATGGTTAAGACATGCATACTGCATATCTTTTATTGTAAAAATATAAAATATCAATCAGCAACAATAGCTAATCGAAAGGAAATTGCCCTACTTTACCTTTACCCTCCATCAAGTGGACAAAGTTTGCACTGTAGCTGCTACTAACAAGCTTTTCCTCCACGCTGAAACCTCTGATGTTTGCCATTTCTTCAACATCAGACAAATCCTCGTTTTCGTCGTACATCCTCCGGCAGATGGAGCGCTGTCATTGAAAACGAGGTGATTTACATGACATAATAGCAACACGCAGTGGAAAGCAGCCCCTTTATTTCTGTCGCAATGGCCTCTCTCTTTCTCCAAGAACAGACAGAGTGACTGATGTCAAAATGATTTAACATGAATCTTATTACTAACTTTGAAACTGGAGCAAGTGGTCACATTTTTTTGATAGTACGTTGCATTATTTATTCTTAAATGTGACGTCAAATATAGTAAACATTAAACGACACATGTCCTGTGAGAGAGGCTGTCGGTACGTTATACTGTTAACTTGGCGTTAAATGTGAAATGTTTGCAAGATTTAAAGATAGATGCTGATTTATGTTGTAAGTGCCGCAGGCTCGCTGAACTATTGCAAAATACACAAGAAGTTGTAAAATCTAAGGTTGTAATATCTATCATTTTCTCTCAAAGGCTCTAAGTTTAACAGCATAAGTGACCTGACAAACATCACAACGTTTGCAGTTGCGAACGTTAGCTTAGCTAACTAATTAGCTCGCTGCCAGTCTGGCTTCATAAGCTAACGTTAACACGGCAGATGGTCAGTTACACACCAGCCTGCGTCCAGATTCAGCACACGTTTCCGCGGCCTGAGCCATCGTCTCTTATGGATGGTTTCCAGCCACTCAGTTTCGGGAAAGCATCTTCATGCGCCGTAAAAGGTAAAGAAACACTTAGCACGCTTTTCAGGTTCAAAACAAGGGAACCATGTTTTTGTGTATTACGTCATCGCGAGGAACCAAAACATTGTTGGACGACGTCACGGCATGTCAGCTCCCTGCTCCTCAACTGCTTTTACACATAGGCGACATTAATCACAACAGACGGAGTAATGTTCGGTTCATAGGCGTTAACAAAACAATACGCACGTTTTAACACTGTTATCGAATAGCTGAGCGCGCTGTGCGAACGAAGAACAAGCGATAATTAGCCAATATCACAAAAAATTGCTTTTAATCCACTTTCATTCATTGTTTTAGTGATTATTTTACTTTCTGTATGCTGCACGTAACGTGCGTCACGTGGAGCGGTGCAGTAGTCCGTTCAACTGTTCAAACTGACAAGAACATGTTTTTTGACATTTACTACACACAGAACGTCGTATTATTATCATTATACTAAAGGCCTCCTTATTTATTTTATTTTAATACAAAACTTTATTCAACAAAAAATGTATATATTACGTCAGACACAAACAAGTGCACAACACAATACAAGAGTGCTAACTAATTATTTGCAGAAACGCACTGATTGTACCTTTTGTGGGGAGCTCAGAAATATATATGTACCCTCACTTTTCATTACTTTGGAAAAATGTATTCTTTGGATTCACTGATTATGACAGGAATCTCTGTTCGTAGTTCTATTTGGTCAATTTACTTAATACTTATTTATTTACTATTTTGAACCAATTTTATAGTCACAAATCCAAATTCTAAAGCAAAAGGCCAAACTTTTCAGAATTGACTGTCCATATCAAACAGTACATTTCTTCAATATCTGAATGTACAAACAAAAAAGCTGTTAAATCATAAAAACCAATGTAAGCTTTAAAATATGTTTATTTTAATTTTTTATTACACCTTTTAGTCCCCCTGACATGTTTGTGATTGTAGACTCAAGTTGTATACACAAGGTACTGGAAACTTATACTTGTTTCAATAAAACTGTTTATTAAAAAACAACAAAAAATAGTGTATAAATATAAAGAAAATAGGGGATGTAAACAAAATACATCAATGCAATGAGACAAATAAATATTCAAAATAATTTGAAAATTAAATAATTATAATAAAAATAAAAATCTTATAAATAAATAAGGTTATTATCATTATTATCGTTATTTTAAACAGCTTTATTGAAACAAGTATATAACAAGTTTACAGCACCTTGTGTATATAATTTGAGTCTCCAATCACAAACACGCCAGGGGGACTAAAGGTTGTAATAAAAAATAAATAAAAATAGTTAAATAAAAATCTTGTAAAGGTTACAGTGGTTATACATTTTAACAGGTTATTGTTTGTGCAGATAGGTTTGTCAGATATTGAAGAAATTGTTTGACATGGACAGTCAGCTCTGAAAAGTTTGGCTTTGTTCTTAAGAATTTGGATTTGTGAATATAAAATCGGGTCAAAATAGCAAGCAAATTAACTAAAACTGTGAACAGAGATTCCTGTCATAGTCACTGAATCAACACATGCATTTTCCAAAGTAATAAATAGTAAAGCTCTGTACGTAGCCCATGGATACACCCATGACGTAGCCCCGTACAGAAACGCAACAGACAGTTCAGTGAGTTAGCGGATGTTCCTCTCGGAGCGCGCTGACTTGTGGGTAGTGTAAGGTGCAGGCAGTACAGCTCTGCAACACGCCGGAGACTAGTGGAGGGGGAAAAAATAGCTTCCGCACTTCCGTCAGCTGGCGAGGTTAAATGTTTCAGTAAAGTGTTAACACTGTTAGCATGTTGACCGCTTGTTTCTGTCGTTTTCCGCTACAGTAACAAGGTAACTACGTCAGCGCTGCTCGTCCATGTCTTTTGAAAAGCGCGACATGAGTCTGAACGAGCATTCACTGCAAGCACTGTCCTGGAGGAAGCTCTACCTGAGCCGGGCTAAATTGAAGGCTTCTAGCCGGACATCAGCTCTGCTTTCTGGATTCGCTATGGTAACACTGCCTTAAAATCTTATTGCTCCTCTGTGGATGAAATCAGTCACATCATACAGTGTTGACACGTGTGTAAAAGCTGTTTCCTTCCTGTTCTTCCTTGCAGGTGGCTATGGTAGAAGTGCAGCTAGACAACAGCTATCCTTACCCACCTGCTCTCCTTATTGCCTTCAGTGCCTGCACCACTGTGCTTGTGGCTGTTCACCTGTTCGCTCTGATGGTTAGCACCTGCATTCTGCCCAATATAGAGGCTGTCAGCAACGTCCACAACCTCAACTCTGTGAAGGAGTCTCCGCACGAGCGAATGCACCGGCACATTGAACTTGCGTGGGCTTTTTCTACTGTTATTGGTACTTTGCTCTTCCTGGCTGAGGTGGTCCTACTCTGCTGGGTCAAATTTTTGCCTGTGAAGCCCAACAAGTCCAGCAATAATACAGTTTCATCCGGTGTGGCTGCTGCTATTACCTCCACCTCTATTATGGTCCCCTTTGGTTTAGTCTTCATAGTCTTTGCTGTGCATTTCTACCGCTCTTTGGTCAGCCACAAGACTGACAGACAGTTCCAGGAGCTGGAGGAGCTATCTAATCTCACCAGGTTACAAAACGAGCTGGACAACAGAGGGGAATCTTCCATCTTGCAGTCTCCAAGTTCGCATTTCCCATAGACAGCTATGGTAGATGCGTATTGCTGTTGGAACTCTGACTCCTTTGGGTTTCTCCGAGCCAGACGCCACATTATTGGCGTCTGATTTTTTACAGGAATGAAGATATCTCACCTCTTTATTGTGAATTTTACTTTTGTGAAAAGTTTTTGGTTTTTTTTAGAAAACATGTTGTTTTATCAATTGTGAACTCACAAATCTGCCATAATGCATGTAACTTGAAATTGAGAAGTCTTAACTGTGATAGTTGCTTGATTGATCTCTTACATTATGGCAGAGACACCTGAACAGTAACTTGGAAACCTGTCTGTTGCCTGCTGCATTTATTTACCTGTTTGTCAGTGAACCCTGCATTTGTTAATCAATATTACCCTACTGTGTTTTGTGAACCACAAGTATTTAACTCTTTCCTCTATATTCACTGTACACATGATTGTAATTTTCATTATTTGTAATGGCTGCTGTTTGTGTTGACTGACTCAACAGCTGACAAAACAACAGTATTATTAGATTATATTTGCTGACATCTGTAGCACAGACTGTGGTGTTAAAATAAAAGTTTTTTTACATAGTGGCATTCAAAGTTTCAGAGTTTCAAGTCACAGCTTGAATATGTAACTTCATGAGTGTATTTATTTATGAGATCATCCTCCTTATGCTGGCTAACCAACTGAGTCAGGCATGTCTGAAGCTTTCAAAAGACTTATGACCTATTTTTAATACTGTATATGAATCACTTTCTGACCTCCGTGGAGTATATGTCAATATTAGGGCTTAATTTTGTAAAGGTTGAGGTTCATATTCCATCATGATTACAGGTTGGGGTGGATCTTCTTTCAGGCTAGTTGTGGGAGCTAGTATTTATCTGACTGATTAGATGAAGCATCAGCATCAGAGCTTTCTTATTGAATAACAAAGTCTGGCTTGTGTATCTGTTAACTGTTGAAGGTTCACAGGGACATTCACAGTGTACGAGTGTCTGAATGCACCATAAAGAGAATACAGTAAAAACTAACAATTGACTAAACCCTATTAGAAGAATAAGTGGATGTATCATTTGATTATTCCATACTTAGTAACACTGAATTTACCACATGACCAAGTTAAATAGCTTTTGGTTGTGTTTACTTTAGTAACATGTAGATCCATGTAGTGAATAGAGTACTTAGGTATGTCATTATTTTTCCTCATGTACGTAGATTGATTATATTTTAGGGACCCTAGAACTGCTCTATTATGTGATAAGACAGTTAGCAACAAACCTTTTATCATCATGACACTAATCATCTGCATTGGCAGTAAATTTAAGTAACATGTTGAATTGTAGCACTATTGTGCTCAATTGATTTGAAATTTTGATGGATGTGGGGTTTTTTCTCCACAGAAAAGAACAAATTATTTGGGTGGAAATATTTTGGACAAAACTGAACATGTTGAATATCGTTATGACATTTTGTATTTATTTTTTATTCTGTGAGTTTTTGGTGGGGTGGAAACATGGTGTTGATCCTCTTGTTGCTCATCAACATTGATCAAGGTATGCCGATTGGGCTTCCCTTAAAACCATCTGCATATCCACCAGGTGTATCTTGAAAAAAAAGAGATGTGTTCATGTTTTAATCTACAAAATTGCATTTGGAGAAGCATGTTGATTGTATAACGTAATTGGTGGCAAAGGGATGAGAAAATCTAGCTTATTTAGATGGGTGGCTGTAAAAAGTAGATACAGTCAACATGTTGTACCTGTGGAATGGGATACTTCGTTGGTGTTGGTGCTTCGTCCCTTCCGAAATCAGACAGGGTCCCACATTTTGCTACTCCATCCACCCAAAAGCCTTCATATAGCTGGCCTTTGTCAGGATAGTAGAACTTTCCATTGCCGTTCTTCTTGCCATCCCTCCAGGTGCCTTCATACCAGCTGCCATTTGCTTGGACAGACAATGGAAAGTCAAATTCCAAAATTCACTTTCTTGCCCCACTAAACTGTAATGTATTTTAGATGAAAATGTAAAGCAACAAGCTCCTACCAAATCGAATGATGCCCTGTCCATGATTCTTATCCTTCATCCACTCTCCTTCGTAGATGTCTCCACTCTCATGGTACATTCTTCCCCAGCCGCACCGGAGACCCTCACTCCACTCACCTTCATAAACTGCTGAGTTACTGTAGAAGTACGTGCCATACCCCTAAAGAGATAAGAATAAGGATACAAAATATATCACAGGGTGCACATACATTTTGTTACAGTGTGTGTATAATAGTGTATCAGATACATACATGCTTCTTTCCATTTTTCCATCCACCACAGTACTTCCGTACATACTCCTTTGTTTCTGGGAGTAGTACACTGTAGGTGCCATATCCATCACGTTTTCCAAATTTCCACTCTCCATTATAAATGGCACCAGACTTCTTCCACACCTGAGTTCCCTTCCCTTGAAAATCAATAAGCATAGTCAATAAGCATAGTGTAGCCAGAGTATTTTGTGATTCATATGTAGGTATTCACAAATCTGTAGTTCATGGTAGGAGCTGCACAGTATCTCACCATGCTTCTGGTTGTTCTGCCACTCCCCAGTGTATTCATTCCCAGTGACCGAGAAAACTGTTCGGCGCAGTCCACATTTCTGTGACTTAATATCCAACAGTGTTGAGAATGGCGGATTTTTGTGAGATGTTTTAACATATGGCATGGCTGGGTGCAAAGTTTGGTGAAAACCCTAAAAGATGAATGAAATGAAATGTTAGACATATGGTGCTGTACAGGTTAGCCAGTTTTTTTGCCCATAAGTGAAAAATTAAATCATTTCTATAGCGCCATATTTTCATATAGTGCTATACTTTCAGTGTAGATCACATTTGTGCAAGGAATTTATGCACATAAAGGACAGGTTCACAAGTTTTGAAGTCTATTTTTAAATAACAGTCAGGTGTCCATATGGACACTGAAAGAGGTTTTCCTCACTGTAATCATTCCTTCTGTTCATACTGGCTGTTAAAAGATCCCCTTAAAATATGCTTTCAATGTAAGTGATGGAGGCCAAAATCCACACTGTGTCTACACAGTCATTTTGTGCAAAAATGTATTTAGAAGTTTATCTGAAGCTTATAGGAGGCTTCAGCAGTCTGAGTCATATCAAGTGGATATCTGACTCATTAACAGTCTCATTAGCATTAAATTCCCTTTTTGTGTTTTCTCGGACAGTGTTTCCCTGTTGAGCTGCGGTGGAAGTAACAAAAAGAGGGACTTTGGCACTAAAAAGACTGAAACGTTGAAAGGTATCTACTTGATTTGACTCATTTGGACGACTGAAGCTTCATATTAGCTTCAGATAAACTTTTAAATACATTTTTCCACAGAAGGAGGCTTGTGGGTTTGGCCCCCTTCACTTACATTTGAAGTGCATTATGAAGGGATCTTCTGATGGTCAGTATGAGCAGGAGGAATGATGATGGCAAAAAAAAGAAAGCTATATCAATGTTCATTTGGACATGCAAAATTGTGAAGCCGTCCTTTTAACAATGCACTTCGGTAAATACAATATCCTGATTTAGACCACAAAAAATGCCACCTGTTCTTTAACTCCTACCTTGGAGTATGTCACTTTATTGATTTTATAAAGACGATGCTGATGAAAAGTAGTGCAAAAACAATCATATACACTACTGCACGAACAATGAACCCATATTTAATCAGTTAAATGTGCTCTAATTAGCAAGTTAACTACAAGGCCATCTAGCTATAGTTAACGTTACTACAGTGGCTAGCTGCTCTGTAACTCAACACATTAGGATGTCAAACGCTCATTCAAAGCAAAGTACTTGTACCTTTAATAGCGATGTGTCCAAGCGGATGACTTACTTAAACTCAATCCGCTTGCAAACTCAGGCCATGCAGTTGCAGAGTAAATTAGGAAAACATGTTAGACGGCGAGCAGTATATCAGCGCTAGCTGGTGTCCGCATCCCAGAGAGAGCTGAGCATTCTTTGTATCCTAGCAACCGAAGTGTGTACTGTTAGTGCAGTGTGTAAAACGTTATATTATATTCAAAGTCATTTGAAAATTAGAGTTAAATGTGTTCTGGGGGCCCAGCTGATGCCCAACTCTCTTTTTTGGCAATTTTCTACACATTTTTATTTCCAAATTAATTTTGCCGTGGTTCAACTACAAAAATAGCTTGGCCTCAACGGCTGACAGGTGTTGTGTCGAAGTCTGTTCCCCGTCGATATGTGTATCCCCTAACCTTAACCTGCACACAACCTTATCCCTGGCCCTAACCAATCACTTCTGAAGCGCTTAACCTGACCCCAAACTTACCTTGATTACAACCACTTATTTCTGCTACGCTTAACCATAACCATAACCATAACCGTAGTCCTAACCCCAACCGCGGAGGTGGTGCCACAGGAACCATAATTTTAACAGAGGGGGAACGTTTGCTCGAGGGGGGAAAAGACTTCAACAAAACACCTGACAAATGTTTTACGATATGCGCATGCTCCACACAGCCCAATTAAAAAGGAGCGGACAGTCAGCTTGTGTGAGGAGAGTCAGAGAAGCCGTCCTCTTCGCCGCATCACCCACTGTTACCACGATGTCTAAACCGAAGTTTCAGACGGAGTGGGAGGAAATTGACGATGAATATCAACAATTACAGGTGACAGAAAACATTAAAAACGAGTACACTATACGTGGTAGACTGCTGGCTGTAAGCAGCGTACCGTGGATGGTACTGACAGCAGAGACGTTAGTTTGACAGGCTCTTTTCCGTATTCGCCATTCATTCAGCATTGAGCCTCTCTGTAACTGCGCGGTTGTAGTTAGCATTATCTCAAGGGTGGAATATACTTCACCGGGCGTTTATCACCTTTTACTTTACGGTAACACCCGTGTGTTACAGCCGCTAACGTTAGCAGCAGGTTGCTTGTCTTGCTGCTAGTAGCCTAGTGAGTTATGCGGCTAATGGGCAGCTAACGTTGCAGTAGTTAACCACACAGTGCAACACTGAGCGATTGTTTCATGTTAAATTACTGCGACCAAAGTTACTTAGAGACAGTATAGGTAACTGCACGTGTTTTCTACTATTTGCCTGAGTAAATTAATTCGTAGCCGGTGAATACATCATCAGGTTACCGCGCTAGCTCACGTTAGCTAGCTGGCTAACTTGAAACAACATAATGTATAGTCGATAATATCAAATAACAATCACTTTGAGGTATTAAAGGGTAGCATGTGGTGTTGTGTGGCACGACCATTCCTCTCCTCATGTTGGCATTAGACGACTGAGAGGTGGATTTGTGATGCCATCAGAAATGATAAATCTAGAGCTGCTCCGCAGGGAGATGTGATGAAGGTGACTGTCAGCTGTCCTGGGATGCATGTTCTGCTAAAACAACAACAAAAAGGAGTACAACTTGACACCTTCATACTAGCAGTCTCCCATTCATAGTTGCTTCTTACCAGATCTTTTTTTACATCTGTGGCATTTAAGGTTCAAATCCAAATTTTGGGGTCCATGGGTTTGAAAGGACTTTTTATTAATGATGAATATGCCAATAATATTTTTGATTAATCAACTACTCGTTTTGGCTATAAAATGTGAGAATATTGTGAGAAATGTTAATCATGACAAACTGCTGTCTCCAAATTGCTTGTTTGGTGAAATCAACACTCTAAAACCCAAATATATATTCAGTTTACTATCACAAAAGACAAAAAAATGCAGCACTTCCAGATTAATGAGAACGTGGAACATAGAAATTTGTGGTATTTTTGCTTGAAAAACTAGTTTAACGATTATCAATATAGTTGCAGATTCATTTTCTGTCGATCAAGTAATTGATCAATCAGTTTATTTACCTGTAGTAAACCTTTTGAGTGACACATCAGTTTAATTACAACCACCAGGCAGTGATGAGACGTACGTGTGTGTGTGTGTGTGTGTGTGTGTGTGTGTGTGTGTGTGTGTGTGTGTGTGTGTGTGTCTCTGTCATGTGATATACATACTGTACATCGAAACCACAATGACTATTGTGATTAGTTTGCTTGGATGACATAGTGGATCATGTATTATTGAGTTTATTTCCTCCATCAAACATTTCCCAGAGTCTAGTTTTGGACATGAGCCAGTGGTTTTTATTTTGACCTCTGAGATTTGCAGTGAAGCAGATCAAATGCAGTTATTACTTCCAAGGATGTGTACTTTAACTTGCTTTACTCAAAACTCAGTTTCAAGCAGGCCTCCAATAGAGGTGACAAGAACATAGCTGACTAAACACCTTCTGTTCAAACCACTTCTCCCATTTTTATAATGAAAGAAACTTTGTGGACAAATAGACCTTTTCTTGATTGTTGATCCTTGACACTCACACTACATGATCCCAGTCAGATCTTCCTAAATTCTACATGTGCAAATGATAAGAAAATGAAGAAGTATGTCTTATAAACCAGTGCTGACGGGAAAAAGTGGGGGTGGTGTGGTCTGGTGCATGTAAGTGCATGTACACTGGAATATTTATCTCACCACATAATACAGTGTTGTGGGTTGTTTGTGTTTAGACAGAAGGGTCAAAGAAGATTTCACAGCATGAAGCATTTCCATGTCCGCTGAATAGAGACCCTGTTCGTCTGAAGTTTTTCAGTGTTTTTTCAGCCTAGCAAAGATATGTGAGAGTAGGGTTTAAAAAAAAGAGTTTTCAGTGGAATATGACAAATTCATTTAGCGTTTATTCCGTTTTTTCTTTATTGCAATCACTTCTGTACTTCTCTTGATTTTATAGAAAGGTATATTTCAGAGAGTCTACCGTTGCAAATTTTCTACGCTCACTTTGTGTATTTCTTTGATCGCCAGGAAACTCACAAAATATACAGACAAAAGCTTGAGGAGCTCACCAACCTCCAAGCAACATGCAGCAGTGCCATCAGTAAACAGAGAAAATGCCTCAAAGACTTGAGGCAAAGCTTGAAAAAGTACGTATTCTCTGATCAGGACACAACACTCCTCTCTGTCACTCTTAAGACATGAAACATAAATGGAAGAAGATACTGTTTCCACTCATGAGCACTTTGTGTTTTTGTCACAGGTGTGCACAAGCATGTGATGAAAAGCAACTCGAACTAATAACTGACATCAAAACACAAATCAAAGAGAAAGAAAACGTGTTCTTTGATATGGAAGCATATTTGCCAAAGAAGAACGGGTCAGTACTTTTTCATGTCGACAGTGAATTTTCTTTCTCTTTGTTTCTGTATTTAATTACCTACATGACATTTGTTTTGTTTTGTTTTCAGACTCTACCTGAATTTAGTCCTGGGCAATGTGAACGTAACGCTTCTCAGCAACCAGGCAAAGTATGTGAACTTACCTCAGGCCTTAAGACAGCTTGAACAGGTTTAGACTCTGGATTGTGGTGCTTGTTGTCAGTTTCTTATCTTGTTTTTGTCCATTCATTCACACAGATTTGCCTACAAAGACGAGTATGAGAAGTTCAAGCTTTATATGACAATAATCTTGATGTTTGGAGCCATAACCTGCCTCTTCTTTCTCAACTGTCGGTGAGACAACTTTTTTTCCCCCTCAAGCATTATTTTTGTTAATGTTGTCACTTAATTAAAATGTGATTTTTAATTGTTTATTTATTTTCTAGTGTCACTGATGAAATCTTCAACTTTTTGCTGGTGTGGTACTATTGCACATTGACGATAAGGGAAAGCATCCTCATGAGCAATGGCTCCAGGTGTGTTGTGACATCAATAAGAGGCACTGCAGTCATCTGAAACTGTTCACAATTATTTTATTGAACATATTGAAGATGCAATTGTAACACTTTTTCATATTTTTTTTCTTCATCTCTTCCTCTTTTTTTCCTTTTCAGGATTAAAGGATGGTGGGTTTCTCACCATTATGTGTCCACCTTTCTGTCAGGTGTGATGCTTACCTGGTGAGCGACTGCTAAGGTTATAAAGGCTACAGTTTAAGTGGTACTTTCTTCATTCGATTTTTTTGTTTAATCTTCTGTCTTTTCACAGGCCAGAGGGGCCCATGTATCAGATGTTCAGAAGTCAGTTCCTTGCTTTCTCCATCTATCAGAGTGAGTGAACCTGGTTACTAGACTCAAAACTAAATAGAGCTTAATGAATAATTACACTCTGAGTTTAAAGGAGAGGTTCACTGTTTTTAAAGTGTGTAGTCAATAGTCAGGTGCCTAAATGAACATTGAAATAGGTTTGTCATGCTGTAATAATTCCTCCTGATCATACTGACCATGAGATGATCTCCTCCAAATACATTTGTGTACAATGTAAGTGATGGAGGACAAAATCCATAGACCGCATTTTGAGCAAAAATGTACTTAAAAGTTTATCTAAAGCTAATATGAGGCTCCAGCTGTCTGAATTAGTTAAATAAAGTCTATCTCCCACAGTTTCAGTCTTTTCAGTATAAAGAAAATTGTGTCTCGACAGACACTGTTCAGCTGCGATGAAAGGATTGTAACAAAAAGAGGGACTTTCGCACTAAAAAGCTGTTATTTTTAAAGATATTGACTTAATTTGTGCAGCTGAAATCTCATTAGTTATAACTTGGACTTGGAAAAATTTTGGACTTATCTGAGTATTTTTACCCAAATTTAAACCAAGTAAATATGCAAGCATTGAGGTGCTCAGGCTCAGCCAATTACAGTGATATAGAAAAGTGAACAGCATTGATAGAAAGTATAATAAAAATAATAATAATAATAATAGTATTAAATAGGCAATAAAACTCCCCCCACCCCTAGAAATAAAGAGAACCTAACACCCTCAGCTCAACATTTCACCCCTAGTGCTCTTTTGTCAGCTGCCGTCAGTCTGTGACACCATGGTGTGATAGCTCACCAAGGCCGGAGTAGGTCAAGGGCAGGATCAACCCCCAACACAAAGTTGGTTATGTAACAGTGAAATGTCCTTTTGAATCACTTTATATGTCAGTGAAACCAACAAAGAACTAGTATCTGCTCAAACACGTAGTAACAGTGTAAACATGTTCAGAGTTGCAGTAAGTAAACAACTGGGAGAAGTGACACAGCCGTCCTCATATTTAGGGCCAACACTGAATAGACTCTCAGCTATATAAGAATAGTTCAATTGTAGCATGACTCATACTATATTGTAGATGCTTCACCCGCAGCTCTCTAATAATAGTTGCATTTATAATAAAACAGTTCGTCTGTGAAATTCTCATCATTAGAATAGAGAAGTGACACACTGATGGTTGCAGTCTTTGTGTGGTATATCACATGTAGACTCATGGTGATGCCCTGTACACCAATGTTTGGCTGGCATTTTGGGTGATAAGTCAAATGTTTATACAGACAGATGTTTGTTTATGGGGGAGAAATTCACCTGCCAAATGCTTAAACTGAGACTGTTTTTGTTTGTTTTGAGGACAGAATGGCCCCATTTCAGTGTGCAAAGCTTCACATTACCGGCTGCTTCTGACTTTTAGTTTTTATTCCATCTTTATGGGTTGATAGCTGGTGTTAAGCTAATGCTAGTCCTCCAAAATGACACTTTCATCTTGCAGTACTGAGACTTGAGTTTTCCAAACTTCATTGATCTGTTCAACATCTTAAAGTTTTGACTGTGCTGTAATCTGTCTTATTTTTTTTCTATCCAGGTTTTGTCCAGTTCCTCCAGTATTACTACCAGAGCGGCTGCTTGTACAGGCTGCGAGCTCTGGGTGAGAGGAATCAGCTGGACCTCACAGTGGGTAAGTTGTAAGCTATTTTTGGTTGTAGTCATTTCAATCGTTTGAACTTTTGAGCCATCCGCAACACCATGTCTGGAAAAATAGGCTAAAGGTGAGAGATCGAGACAGCTGTTAACATCAGTGTACTGCAGCGCAGATGTCAGAGAAACTTGAGTAAGGCCTCAAGGGATTTTTTTTTCCTAAGAGCATCTCTAATGTCAGATTCTTGAGACAACACAGTGATTGTTTGTGTAATATACTATGTCAGATTGTCCTGAGGTCACTGTTACAGTTCCTCCTGTGTCTCTGCAGAGGGATTTCAGTCCTGGATGTGGAGAGGCCTCACTTTTCTTTTGCCATTCCTCTTTTTTGGCCATGTAAGTAACTACAGCTTTATTATAGTAGCCGTAGATTTGCACACTTTGCACACATTATGAAATTGTAAAACATTTAAGCTCATGGGGGTATTACCACAACACATTTTACACCAGCGTTTGTTTACTAAGTGCATGAAAAGATTTTTTCTTTAGAACACACAGTTGAACAAACGCAGCATTTTTGAGAGAGACTGCTTAAGCTCGGGAGAAAAACCAGAGTGTGCTGCGATATTGTGAATGATAATGTCTCTTCTTGCTTTACAGTTTTGGCAGCTGTACAATTCGGTGAGCCTGTTTCGCTTGGCAGGACATGAGGATTGTAAGGAGTGGCAGGTGAGGGTCGCATTTAGCAGATCCGTCGCCTAAATGTCATAAACACGTTGATGTGGAGTATAAATGGTTTGATTAAAAGAGGACAGGCTTCTTTTTTTAAAAATATAGTTTGAGGCTCGTGTTACCTGTGATGAAGTCTGGTGAAGTATTTGAATTGTATCTAGCCCTGCAACGTTTCCTAATACAGATACAGTTATAACAATGCATGTCATGACTGGTCTTGAAATTTTCCTTTCTTTCTTTCTTTTTTTTTTTTTCAGGTGTTTATGCTGGCGCTGACATTTCTCGTCTTATTCCTGGGAAATTTTCTCACCACGGTAAAAGTCGTCCACCAAAAAGTTCAGAAAAACCAGGAAAAGGTGCAAAAAAATGACTGAGAATAAACTCAAAGGGACATTTCAGATTCTTCAAATGGGCCAGTAATCTTGAAGCAACACACACACAATCGCTTGACAGACTGTGCGCAGTACGATCAAGTCGGGAGAAGACAAAAGCTTGAAGCCGCCGTTTCTCTCAGGCTTTGATGACCACAGCAGCGTCCAGCCAAAGCATTCGGCCAACAGGCTTTTGCTTTCTAAAGACTCCTCGTCGTCGTCGTCGTCGGTTTGCTGCACATACGGTCACGACACATAGCGGTGTTGGCCTGATAGATGAACAGTTTGTCGCTTTATCCTGTACATAAAGAAAGTGAGTGGAAAGAATGTGTTTTTATTTGTGTCTGTGCGTTAATCTGTCAGAGAGGCTTTGTTCAAATCATATGCAACGGAACAAGAACAGAACATAAGTTTTCCTTTGAAGACCGAAGTCTGTCATGTACATACTTCATACTTCTGTGAAGTAGCGATGATCAAACTGTCTCTGGCTCAAACTAAATTGGACATGTTCACTTCTGCACTGCGCTTCATTTCTCAAGCTTTTTTTAATGTGTAGTACTCAGCTCCCTATTGTGCTATTTCACTGCTAACCACTATTTTTTTACTAGATTTTTGTTCTTGAAAAATGACAAATGTAGGTCAACGACTTCAAAAAAAAAAAAAAAAAAAACAACCCATAAACCTGATACTTGACTGCCCAAAACAACCTTCATTTTCAGAAGAAATAGTGAAAAAAAAAGTCTGGAGTTCAGCAGCGGTTCTGCTTCTGTTGTTTTCTTGATTCCTCGAAAGTATCACAACTACGAAGGACTGCGATGCTGTTTCTCCCTTTCAGGCTACGGTTACAAAAGCCATAACTGTTTTTTTGTATAATGGAATGCATAAACTTGGTTCTCTGGCTAAGTCACAAAAGCACGCACAAACTTGAACTGTCTCTACAAAAACTGTTGAAAGGACAAAGGAGAGTCCATACGAGCTCCTTCCTTGTAGTTACACTTCTATGTTGTCATTTAACTTAATGCTGACAAATTGTAATATATACTTAGGTCTAAATCTTACTGGTGTAGGAGCTTCAAGCTTAAACATTTTTACACAAAACCCTCAGGTTAGAGGTTAAGAGTTCAAATTCAGTTTAACACTTGAAGTCAATGCACAGAGTTGGGTTTATTAATTAGCACGCTGGTTGTTCCCATCTTGTTATGTGATGTTACACAAATGTATTATGATGCTGCTATTGGCACTGGTACTGTAAGGTTATGATACAGAATGATGATAAAAATTATGTGATGGATTATTGTTTTTTTTAATTCTAATTGACAAACTAAATTAAATATTTGTATGAATTAATTTACGGCCAAATCTGGCACTTTTTGCTCTGGTTCACTGTAGTTTTGTCTGATTTGTGTTTCATGCATGTTCAAAAATTACTCAAGTGTCTTTGTTGTTGTTTTTTTGTCGTTTTTTTGGGGGGGGCGGGTTTGTTGTTTTTTTTTATCAAGGGTTCAGATGGGTTCAAACTAATTGATCTGATCAATGTCTCTAATGCCTTTTTCTCCCTTTAGCCTATCACAGCAAAAATGCCCTACGTCTTCTGTTTGGAAAATCCAAAGACAGTAGCGTTGCATTTATGTCCACAGTTAATCTCCTGAAGAGAATCACAGTATTTATGTGTCATGTTTATTGAGGGAAACGTACATCATCCTACCGAGTTCCAGACCAAACTGTTACACTTATGCGAGCTGCCAGAATGCACAAAACAACTTGATGTCCTCATTTATATAATGTAGCTGATGTTTAAAGTGTTTTCATCTTTTATTTCAGGATTGTAAACTGGTGCCTGAACAGGATCAGTAACGAGACGGTTGACAATTTCTCAATCTGTGTACATTGTTGTAAAAAAAACAAAAAAAAATATTAATAATGAAACACCTAATTAAAAATTGTAGCTCTTTCTGTGTTTTTTTTTGTGCACTGAGACAGAAAGTTGTTGCACCCTCAGTCTGCTCTGATCATTGTAGGTAATCCAGCACACACACACGTTAAGGTTTGTTTTTTTTTTTACACTAGTGGGCGCTGTTGGCAAAGATAAGAAACCTGCTGCAAGTTGACAAGCTCAAACCCTGTGTTTTGTTAAACTGGAAACAAGTTAACCCTGAAGATTTCTCATTTCTCAAGAGTGTTAAAGCTACAGTACCATGATACATTGAATTTTAACAACTACTCTTCTGTGAATTTTTAAAACTGATAGAAAGCAATGAATAACTTCACATTCTTCCAATAAATACACTTTTTTGATAAAAACACATTTTTATTAAGCAGTGCAAAGATTTAGACTTTAAAAAAATAAAAAATATTAAAATATAACATTCTCATACAAAGTAAAAATACATTTAAAGAAGGCATTAGAAATATATCCAATGTTACCAAGAGACTGTTCTTGCCACTGAATTGCATTTGAAACAGAGAAAATCTCCACACTGAAACTTCTTGCAAAATTGTCTTTCCTGTTGCATCATCATCGGCATTTGCTAGTGACGGTTAAAGGTGGGGGGGGAGCCCGAACTTACAGAGACAATTCTTGACTTTCTGAACCAGCAGTCATGCAGCTGTTTCCACATCTGTCTAGGACTCTGAACGTCTTAGTTTCTGAATGTGAACATGAGGAGTCTGCGAGGAGAGCAGGACTCCTCGAAAGGTTCTGTCTTTTTTCAACCTCACAAAATGACACATTTTTTCCTCCTCCTGTTGTTCCTATGTTTCCGATTGAATGCCAACACTTTTTTGGTGGCTTCTCTGAAAATGTCATCCACGTTCTCCTGATACTTCGCTGAACACTCGAGGTAGAGCTCTGCGTTCATCTGCTGCCGGGTCTCTTCGCCCTGCATCCCAAAACCAACCAGATGTTACAAAGTTAGACTGTGTGACAGCTGTAGAAATGACAAGTGCACTGTTTGTCATTTCAGTCAGGATGGATTTCCCAGATATCTGTTATTGTATTTAAACCATAATAGAGTAAAATGTGGTTGTGGGTTCTGGTGCTTCATCTTGCACGCTGCAGTTCACATCCTGTTAGCTCAAGCTAAAGGCCTCTTTTGTAGATCAATACATGCAAACTGAGGCACTCTGTATCTTGCCTTACCTGTGTGTAAGTGATGGGAGCCAGATTCATGGCCTTCAGCTTCCTTGCACACTCTTTATCCTTCCTGAGGTCAGTCTTGCAGCCAATCAGGATGACAGGAATGTCCCGACAGAAGTGCTTCACCTCTGGGTACCACTGGGTGAGGAAGAAATGTCAATAATTAATCATTAATAAGAGCCCCACAAGCTGGTTTAACATACTTTTCTACATTCTTTGACAGTATTTGTCACACTATTTGTAAGCAGCACTATATCAAGTGTCACCGGCATGAACAGGGTCAATGTCCAAATGCTGGCAGAGCTGCATGAGTTAATCATAGCTGAAAGAATGCAGCCAACACCAACGTACCAGACTCTAGCAATCATTTACAAACCTTAGTGTGAACAGCAAACCTGACACTCCTGTTCAACAGTGCTAACTTTGTTTCTTTGCACCTGCATGAATAACTTGGCACGTTGTTCATGCAGCAGCGATTACCTTTATCATGACATTCTCAAAGCTGGTGGGGCTGGTGACATCAAAGCAGACTAAAACCAGATTGGCTTCTTGGTAAGAAAGCGGACGCAGCCTGTCATAGTCTTCCTGACCTAAAAGAAAAAAAAATATGTGTTAGCTGATAAATGTAGAATTGTGAAAAGACTTCATGTGGAGAAGAGGGACTAAATTCTACTTTGGATGCAACAGCCTGAACATAAAGATATGATATATGTGTAACAAAGTTAGGGCAGATGTATAAAACCACATCCTGGCTTCAGCTTCCTTTTCCGCTGATGTAAGGCACGCTACTGCAATTATACAAAAGATAAGTTGCAAACAGACTGTCTTGTGTTTTCCTGAAAATGACATAACTTCACATATGAACTTCATAAATTATGCCTGACAGAAATACAATATTTTGTGAATGTTTGAATGGGGGAATTATTTAAATCACTTTGAAGCTGGTGTCAAATTAATACCTCATCTTTGCTACAAATACAATAATGTCTCATTTCTGATAACTACACTAGATAAAATAGAGAAAATTTAAACAAAATCATAAATTAAAATGAATATTGTTGAAACTAGTGTTGAGGTGACGTTATTATAGACACCTAAAAACACAATTCTCATGTATTAGTCTGGTTCTAATATTGGTCGATGGCCAAAAAACATCACTATGACTCAGCTGTTTGAAAAGAACATACAAAGTAAATGGAAGTTTGCACTAAATCAGGAGGAATAAGGATTTTTTTTTATTGATTTAGGTTTTTAATATTTGTCCTTTTTTTTAAATCATGAAGTATAACAAAATAATAAATGTGTGTTAAATTTGACTCCATAATAGGTCGATAGTTAATATGCAAACAGTTGGTCAGTTCCTGAATTATAGTTTTGCTTGTGCAGTGACGTTAACATCGACCTTTACCACTTCCTCTGTCAGTGTCAGAACAATGAGATAAAGAGTGAACATACAGTGTGACGATGTGTCAACTTTACTATCTTATAATATATATTAAATTGTGGCAATTAAAATCTGGCAATCACATCAGCATTGAACTGTGACTCAGTGTATACTTTCTATCTACATATTCCACCATCTGTTGAACACTGTGTATAGTCACGGAGCTCAGTTGCTCCACACCCTGATGTCAATCCACATAATGTCAAATATCATTATAGAGACTTAAAACTAAATCAATGCATTCAACACAGAGGTGATGTTTGATAAGAAGAGTCTTACCAGCTGTGTCGTACAGGTTGAGCTTTATCTCTTTTCCTCCAAGAGAGATTGTGGTGACATATTTTTCGAACACTGATGGGGCGTATTTCTGTTTTAGACACACAAGAGAAAGATGTCCATTTTATGATTTATCCATGTTTATGTTCTGTCACATATCACATTTCTGCTCATTTAGTTAGTTTTATTAATGATTCAACAGGAAATTCATTTCACTATTTTTTAAACTAAATTTGGATTTAAAAAAAGGGCTGAGAGATGTTCAAATATCAATATTATTATAATTTTTCACAGAGATGATCAGAGAAACAAGCCTGCAGTAATAAACTGATACACAGCATCAACAGATGTGTATCATTACATGACATTTTAACTCTTCTTACCTCTGGAAAATCACCTTTGGCATAAACCATCAGAAGAGATGTTTTCCCGCAGCCTCCATCTCCCACGATCACAATTTTAAGTTCTTCTCCCTTTTTTGTGGCGGTACCATTAGCAGTCCTGGCACCGTTTTGTGTCATCTCGCCTCCAAACAGTCAAACAGGTGCCAGACAGGACGGGGCTGAAGTCACTCCCTCCAAATGTAGGTTAAATACATGGCAAAACCTGATCAATCTATATTTGGAAAGGCTGAGTTGATTTTACAGACAGTGTCAAGAGTGAGGAACAGACGAGCCTCATGTTTTACCAGCTCACTCTGTTCACCACATCCTGTTCCTGCCACACTGTGAAGCTGTTTCTAATTGACCCCCCTACACTTCTCTCCTGTCCTATTAGCTGTTGGCTCACTGAAAGCATCTCTTCGTGAGAACAGTACCGCAGCTGAGTTGCACATGTGGAGGAGTTGAGTCTGGCTGCTCCTACTTCCTCTATGTGCATGATTATTTTATTTTATGGGTGGGTACTATTAGTCTGACGTACTGCCTCCTTCTACAGAGGAATAAATGTGAGATAGCACTTCCAAGGTACACCAAGAAGTCAGCAAGTTTTTGTACATTTATCACCGCAGTATCTCTAGATTCTTGTCTGTTATGTCAAAAATGTGTGGCGTGCAGATGCTCTGATGACAGCGGATGACTGACATGAATGTGCAACTAATCTCTTACCTCTATTTGAGGTTTTTATTTTTATCAACCTGTTTTCTCAGAAACGAACACCGGAAAAACCTGTACTGGTAAAAGGTCAGCTCCTCTTCTATTTGGATGAAGCCCAAATGATAACATGGCCTGTTAACCTAATTTCACCCAGATGCATCAGATGTATTTTATTGTGCATTTTATTTGTGCCATCAAGCCTTTTCATTGATAGTCATGGATGTTTGGACCATTATAAAATACTCTTGTAATGCTACTTCATTGAATATACAGTATGTCTAATATGTTGGATTCATAATGAAGCACTCACTTTACTCAGTGAGAAACAGAAATACAGATATTTTAATTGACTGAGTCCATGATTGTACAAAAATTAAAACAATCTTAAATAAACTTTCAGGAGCCAGGCAATCAATTTACATGCTGAGTCTAATTATACAATTAGAAGGATGTTTTCAGATGAGATATGAGCAACAAAGTCCTTTTCATTTGATCTTATGAATCCTCAGGGGTAGTTAGAGGCAACATGTCAGTCACACATCTCTGTTCAGTCTGTATGGCTGAACACAGCAGTGACATCACAGGTTGGGCGTCAGGACAAACTATTCTGTCTCGTCCCAGGGTGCGATGTGCGGACATCTTACCCGGCAACAAACTAACTCAGTGAGCAAAGAGGTACAGTATGTAACCTTAAATGGATTAAATGTGGATTTAAATGGGAGGCGGTGAGTGTGCGAGGTAGACAAGATGTTCTTGTGTATGAAATAACTTATCAGTGTTGGAATTAAATGAGATTTCCCTTCAATATTGAGTCTGTTCTCTTGTTGGGTGAATGTTCGTGAGCCAGATGTGCTGTTTTCTAGTAGTGATCAAAGACAAATATACATTCTGTCCTTTTTCCTTTCACTTACTGCTGGGTAATAGATGACCTGCATGACCTAGAATTTTCAGACACTACATTGCATGCAATAAAATGAAAGTTGAACATTAGGTTTAGAAATATGTTCCAGCCATATGTCGACGGTTTCTAATAATTACAGTTGGTCACAGTGGGTTTCAGGAGATCATAGAGAATGAGTGTGAATCATCAGAATATACAAAAAATAAATGTGATTACTCTTGATTCAACTCTTGGAACATTTTTTCTGCCATAAAGGCAAAATTGTGTCAAATTTTAAGATCTAATGAAAGGGTTAAATATCAGTGATTACTGGTGGGAAAAGATATATTTAGTGGGTAGGGTTGCTGAAATTTTGAGCAAGCTGTCCCTTTAAGAGAATAAACTGACAATGCCCTGTACTTTGTCCATTTTAAGAAAACACTTGTAATCTTTTTAAGTATTTTGCATGAGTACACTAAACATTCACATGATCCTACAGCCATATGTCAACATGACAGCAGAACTGTGTTCATTGTGTGTAAGCTATCTAGTAAGTCATGGCAGAATAAAATACTCTTTTAAATATGGGCCTAAAAATCATTTAAAGTTAAAAAGAAATGCATTGTAAGTCCATCAAAAAAAAAAATCCCAACGTCCTGCTTTAGTTTCCACAACAACAAAACATAAAAATGTGTGTATAGTCTATTTATTTAAACATCTCAGAAACACAGACAGGAGATAATGTTGCCAAGTAAAATACACTAAAAAAACAAAACAATTTACACTGGACATGCAAATATTTAGGAAAAGGAAATGTTTTAAATATAACAAATACAGTACCACCAATCTGCATGAGAAATTCTTGAATAGGCGACTGCACCCATAACTAATAATAATCTTTTTTTAAAAAGTCGATGATGCCTGATTTGGTTCAGTCAACAATCCGTCAGCATACAAAGAAAGACAGAAAAGAAATGGCTGCAGTTTGTCTGGCTGCCTGGTTTTCCTGACAACACGTAATTAGTCTTACACCGTTCCCATGTCCCATGTGCATCTACAATACGGTATGGTGCAGCACAAGCTATGAAAAATACCTGTAATCAATAATAAAAAAAAGAAAGAAAAGAAAATAGTGCTTGTTTGACTTACAAGGTGAAGCCTAACATATGTAGCCTATAAAGGATATCAAATTGTCCTGTAGGTGTACAAAATATCCGTACGTGTACAGCCCATTTTCATTAACTCATAAACAACAAAGAACAATTGTCAAAAATGTCTTTTTCGCCGTGCAGAGAAACAGCTGTCCTGCAGAAGAGAGGCCAGTCCTCTGTGTGGAATATTCCAGTCTGTCAGCGCGCAATGCTGAATGGCGCAACCCACCGGGGAGATTTTTTTTTTTTTTTTCAACAAAGGCCTATAAATAACCTCATTGGCGGATTTGAACGCAAACCCCTCGAACTAATGTCAAATTTTCACCTTTGTTACACACAGAAAACCTTCTCCACAATGTTGTCTCCATTACACGAAGGGTAAAGAGTCTGGAAAGCAAATGGCTTGTGAAAGGGGGAGGGGGGGAATGGAGTTTACAGCCTCGTGACCTGCAAATGGATGAATGCGCGCGCTTGGCAGCCGGAGCTAGGAGTGGATAACAAGAAAAGCAGGCCTCTGACACAACCGACTTCGATTTTTGTGTCCTCATACGCAACATATACACGCACACACACCGACAAAAAGAGTGCGTAATAAGCGCTAGGCCTATATCGTGGCGCGCATGGAGACACCTTTTACGCACGCGAATAAAAACTCCCTCCTTCTCTGTTTTTTTTATCTCCTTTACCGAACTAAAGATGGCATCCCATCTTGTTTGATTGCATTATCTGGTCTGCAGCACTTGAAAATAACCTATGGTGATCCGCCACCCTTTTGTCTGGAGCTGGGGTAGAGAAATAAAGAGAGAGAGAGGGAGAGAGAGAGAGCGCAGAAGCCCGAAGCACCCCCTGTGTTATTTTTCACCCAGATAAAAAAACAACAGGGTTGCTGCAGAGGATTCTTGATGACCTTATATGGCAGTGTGGGGGTGCTGCAACACGCTCCGGCTCAGATGGCAACCGTCCAAAAACTCTCGGATTACTGCCGGTTTCCAGGGCGAGTCAACCCAGGCAGCAACCAAACAGCCTGAATAACCCAACAGCCACCTTAATGTTTCCTTCCTTTAAACGAAATGTCGACTGCTTTTCTTCTGCTTTTTTTAATACTTCTTGTAAAACATACACCCTTTCGAGCAAAACCACCCTCGTGTCGCTGGGTGTAAATATGTTGTTGAATCACGAAACACCGAGAAGTGTTCTCGGAAAAAACGACTCTTCCCCCCCTCCAGTGAGGGCGAACCTCACCCAGTTATGGCGCAGCAGCGTTTTTACAGCACAGTGCTCTCCTTTGTCTGTAAAGAAGCCATTTTGAGACAGCAGAGAAACCATTGAGCAAGTGTTAGCCTGCACACTACTAAACAAAAAAGGTATTTTTGGACAGAGGGAAGCAGTGAAAAATACAAGATTTCTCCCCATAAGATTCTTTTAAGACTTGGATTACATGTTTTGAATACTAACTGTAAGTTTACAATCAAAAACAATATATGAGTTACAGTTATATTTTACAAAAATCAATATATTCTTGCTGATATCGTCTTTTTTATCACAAGTATTGTTCATGTTGTCTGTCCTCTGTGAGAATACTTACACATATAAACTAGCAAATTTAGTGAAATATCTCAACAAAAAAATCCATTTACCTTTTCAATACAACTTTTCCTTGTGGTTTAATAGGAAGTGGCTTAGTTAGAAAATGTCGAAATTGGAAGAAGGTACACTTGACTGCAATCCTGTCTTCAAGGGGAGAGAGAGAGAGAGAGGAGATGGTTTGCATATTGCCCACACAGATGATGCTTGAAGATGCATATTCGCTGGCTGAGAGGCAATGCCTAGCACTGATCAAAAAAAAAAAAGTTTTCAAAAGAGCTCTATCTTTCGTGCTAATGGATTCCTTCCTTTTCAGGAGACGCTTTCCCACCCCTTATTAATGCCATTATTAGAGGATCCGAAGATGGAGCTGAAAACATTCCTCCTGCCCCTGCGTTTAGGCCTGTTAACTGCATTTCACCAAAGTGCTGAGGTAAATATTTTCACCATGAGAGTTTTCCCTCCATCTGTTTCCTCATAGCTTTGACAGTCTAATTTTTCTGAGCCGTTGTAGAAGCTGTAAAAAAAAAAAAAAAAAAAAGAAAAAAAAAAAGACTACATGGCAGGACTTGTTTAGAAATTTAAATATGCCCTTGAAGCAAGGTCAAGCCGTACGTTAAGGCTACTCTTTGAGCGGTTCTTAAATGGCAAATAGACAGTACAGACCAATCGTGCCTGTAAGCTGCCTCCACACTTGTAGGTACACAAGCCATCAGGTGTAAAGCGTTGCTGTTGTGAGAGGAAGTGTATAAAGTCATTAATCAGAGCCAATGGGGGTTATCAATCAACAGCCAAATAGCAAAGCAGCACAATGAAAGTATTTTGCAAAAGGCCATTAGTTACCCATGGCCTGCTTTCTGTCATTTTGAGGAGCAGTGGTACATAACCTGGACTGTATAGGCTGTATATTCATGTCAGCATGCCAGTGAACATATTGAACAAAGTTGGCTACTACAAAAGACACATTTTTCTATGAGATCAAATTGATGATAGCAAATACATGAATTGACAGAAAACTTTTTAATAACAGTAACTGCATGCCTCATTTTTTTTACATTACTAAATTACCAAAATTGTTAAATGATTATAAAAGAGTTGGACTTACTCATTGCTACTCATACAAGGCCATAAGTGCAACCTGCCATTACACATTTTGTTACTTCAAACTGTGTTGTTTCTCTTAATTCAACATCTCCAAAACCATACAGCTGTTTATTCACAACATTTTGGTTTTCTTTTCTTATAAATACTATTATATTGGGTGTGCCATGACCTAGTTAAGACAAAGATGGATTCCAGGCAGAGGAAAAAAGGCTCAAAATGTCACAGGGTATTACATCCAGTACATTCTCTTCCTTCTTCTCAATCCTTTAAAAGGAGGAATCATAGATTTATCATAGTCCGTGAGAGATGAGGAAATCAAGTGTAAGATCCCTTTTGGAACAAAGGAATAGGCCATTGAGTCCTGTTTCAGGAAAATGGCTGCCGAGAGCGCTCAGCCCCCTCTCTCTGCTCTCTGTTGAAGGACTCCTGAGCCGTGCCTCTAATAGCAGACAGCTCCTCTACTGCTGCGCTCTGATTGGCCCGCCGCGTTGCTGCTGTTAACCAGCCAAATGCCCGAACACTGCAAAAACACCAGGCAATGTCAAACAAAACCCAGGTTGTCCGACAAAACACACTTCGAAAAAATTATTAAAATAAAAAAAATCGATTAAAATCTCCGCAGTTATTTAATAATCGTAAAAATGAGGATTAACACAACGGTTTGGCACTAGTTTGTTGTTGTGGATTAGACCAACTGACAGAAAAAAGGAGATATAACGTAACAAACCGCCGCATGCTAACGGTTATAACGGTTATAAACGTTAGCTTGACTGTTTTAATTCAACTCCGGACCGACCGCGCTTCGTATTAAAATCATATTCCTGTCAGCTATTTCACAGAAGTAGTCAACAACAACACTAACGTTAGCTCTACGGCGGCGGAGTCCCCATTTGTTTGTGTTCAAATATGAGCCGACATGTTTGAATGTGCGAGCGACCGCTAAACAACTGCGACCAAATGGTGTTTTTATTAGCATTTAGTAGCAGTTAAGAGGATATGTGTCTGTCTAATGTTTGCCATTTGGGTAAATGCAATCGGCAGATTCCATACAAAAATGATTAAGAGGATTTAGCAACACAAACCTGTTCCCTAAGCCTGTTTCACTCGAATTTGTGTACGTGAACGTTGCTTTTCGTTTAAAAACGTTTAACTTTAATTTAAGGCAGTAGCGTCGTTAAATGGCCAGCAGAGAGAGAAATAAGTTTGAAACGAAAGTGCGGCTAGCATCGGAGGTGGGCAAGCCTAGCGGTGTATTGTGGGAGAGACAGGAGCTACAGACCAGAGGCACACAATATGTGTTGGCTCTCGCCGAAAAGGAGGCAGTATTCTTCAAGCTAAATCATGTAATGTAAGCGGCGAAAGGAAAGCGATTCCGTCTTTTCGTCAATTAAAGGAAAAAAAATCACTCGATCGGATGAACCATGTCCAAGCCAGGGGAGAGGAACAGATTGAACGAAGACCATGGCAGAAAGCAGAGTTCAAGTAAGCTTGTTCTTTTTTTTCCTCCTCTTTCTCCAGCTCTCCTAAATGCCTGTTTTCCGTAACTGGGATATACGCTAGATCCCGTTTTCGCTCCCCGCTTGGGTTACCCCCACCACCACCACCTCCAGAGTCATGCATCTGTACCGTTTGGCTGTTTTTAAAGTGTCGGGGAGGCTGGTAACGGGACCGTGTTTAGCCTCACGTTAGCTCCTCTCTCCTTGTCGCTTGCCTGTCGTTTCAGGTTTGGCGAACGGCATGGACAGTCATCCCGGCTGCGGCTCGGCGGAGAAGCGGAGTCACCACTGGAGAAGTTACAAGTTGATCATCGACCCGGCGCTGAGGAAGGGGTCGCACAAACTGTACCGCTACGATGGACAGACTTTCAGCATGCCTGTAAGTGCACCGCCTTTGACGCGCGGTGAGTAGGGCTACAATAGTAACCGAGTAGCCGACCTCCATGATAGGTTACAATGTGGCCGTGTTGCCGTGGCTCGGCCGCGGTCATGCTCCAGCATCATGCTCGGCCGGCGTGCCGGAGGTGTTCAGTCTAATCAGACACCGCGTCCGGTGTGTGCAAAACTACTTTGCAACAAGTTATTGCCGTGTGAAGTTGTGAATGGGAAGGATAACAGCATTGTGTCTCCCCCCCCCTCCACCCTCTTCTCCTACAGAACCCCGGGATGCCACCGGTGGACATGCTCCGGGACCCGAGGATCGGCCGTCTCTGGACTAAGTACAAAGAGACGGACCTGCCGGTGCCCAAATTTAAGGTATGGTGCCAGCTTTTTCCTTGTGGAAAACAGGCGCTGTCAAAAGTTGCAGACACACCCCCTCGCTCATCTTCGGGAAGAGGAGGAAAAGCACAGTTGTCGGGAGGGCTGTCAAGCACCAAAATAACTAATGCATGCTGTAAATGTGGACTTTTAATTGTTTTCATAACAGGGACCCACTGAATTTGCATGCTTAGCGTTACTACTCCGGCGCTGCTGCTCTTTATTCAGCTGTCAGAGATTGACCCCACATGTTGCAACATTAACCCGAAAGCACTTCCAACATTAACCTCCCCCCCCCTCACCCCTCCTCTCATCCTTCTCCCAGATCGATGAGTGTTATATCGGCCCCGTGCCTCCAAAGGAGGTGACATTCGCCAGGCTGAACGACAACATCAGGGAAGGATTTCTTACCGACATGTGCAAGAAATATGGAGAAATCGAGGAGGTGGAGATCCTTTATAATCCGAAGAACAAGAAGCACCTGGGAATTGCCAAGGTTGTTTTTGAGACCGTAAAAGCCGCCAAGGTGGCCGTACAGTCGCTCCACAACACGTCTGTTATGGGAAACATCATCCACGTGGAGCTGGACCCGAAAGGTAAACAGTGATTCAGCCGTTCAAGGGAAACACATGTAACCTACATTTATGCACGATCGAGCTCTGCTCTTTGATGAAGTACGTAGTCATAAGCGAAACGTTGCTTTGTTTTGAATTATTAGGGGGACAGCTGTCACGTGTTTAAATTTACGTGCGTTGCCTGGTAACGTGGGATAATTGAATTTCATTGAATGTAAGCGTGCTCTGCTCCCACGAGCCTAGAGCTGAGGGTGCTGTGTACTCCCACTGCGCCCAATTTCAGCCCTGTAAACAAACACAAACCGATTTGTCACAGTCCTCTCCCCCCTTTTTAGATTGGTTTTTTTTTAGTCACTTTTATTAGAAATTACTGAAAGTTTCAGTCCGTTTTTCAATCAGTGATACTGTCAGGCTTCAAAGTCTCTGCTGCTGTTTGTGACTGATGTAAAACAGCAACTTTAATTGTTTTTAAGATCATGTAAAGCATTTTTGACTTGCGGTCTTTGAAATAAATAATTATTAATTCTATTATTGATATTTTTGATGACAGTGTGCACAATTTTTACTGGCTGCCCAAGTGCTGCTATCTTGAATTATTCCCACAATTCTATTTTTCCTTTTTTCTAAACAGTTTGTGTCTTTATAGAAGTGTAGTTATTTAAATGTTTTGTGCAGCATATGCAAAATCTATGACATGTTTTTGTTATTGTAAGGATCTATATATCACATGTAAAGTTTTAGATTGACATTTTAACATTAACTATATTTATTGCACAACATAATTGAGTGTCATAGTTTACAGTTGATACATATGGAGGCAGAAACAATAATTAGTTTAGTTTATGATGCTTTTACTGCTTTTACTTCACTTTAAAAAACGAACCTGCAGAAGTGTATGTTGCTCTTCTACAAACATTCAGCTACCATTTGTATAATCACTGTTATTTAAATCATGGCAGCTTAGTTTCAATAAAGCCCCGCTGGCGCTCAGCCAGCTTTATAAACTTGGCATCAGACCCGCTTGTGTTTACCGTTCCTCAGGTGAGAATCGCCTCCGATACTTCCAGCTCCTGATGAATGGCAGCTACACTCCACGGACTCTGCCTGTTGGTGGAGAGGAAGCCAGAGAAGTTTCTCCTCGTAGCCTGGCAGAAGCCTTACTGGTAAAAACTGCACTAAAATCATACAAAAGAATGAAAAAAGTTTGGGGTTTTTTTTGTTTGTTTTTTTTGTAGTTTATTCAAAATCACTCCCATAGCTGTGGGACTTTAGTACAGTCTCTTTAAGGTCAGTCTGGAGGAGCGGTTACATGCTCTTGTGTAGCTGTACTGAATTGTAGTGTTACTTTGTAGAAAACTTAGCCAATCTAAGCTGACATCCTTATCTTTAATCCATTTTATCAGTGCAGCAGGTGGTGGAGTAGAGCAGAGGAAAGAATGTTTTCCAGCCCCTTGCCCGGCGGAGTGAAATCTCAAAGCCATTGAAACATGCACTTTGGCCTTGTAGCATGAGATCCCCCCCTCAGGCATTGTGCCTAGATACTCTTATCCACCAGTTTGCTTTTTTTTTTTTAAACAATCCTCTCGGGTGTACACTGTGCAATGTAACATGTGTCAAGTTGCAACCAAAAGATGTTCTCAACCAAATGTCAGCAGTATTAGATTTTTTTAAACTTTGATGATAGAGGTTTTATTTGAGATTTGGTTGAGACTTATCCTGATCGTCTCTGTCTCCTCTAAGGCCTGTGAGCCCATCCGCAGGTTGTCGGAGAGCAGCGTGTCTGCTGTTGGAGGGACATTGCCGCCCAGCAGCTCCACCACTCCACTGTCCTTGGAGACGGGTTACTCCAGCCTAAGGCAGGACACACCCCAGTCCCAGGGAACCCCACATACCCCGCGCCAGACAGGTACGCCCTTCTCTCAAGACTCCAACTACTCCAGTCGGCAGTCCACGCCTGCGTACCAGTCCAGCCGGCCCGAGAGCTCCGGAGGTTACAAATCCCGGAGACACGAGAGTAAGTTCCAGGATGCGTACAATCGCAGACCGGAGAGGCCTCAGTACCGCAGCAACATGTATCGAAGTACGACGTCTGAGCAAGCTCCCTTCAAACAGCACCAACTCACCCCACCTGAGCCTCCACCTTCCACCCCTTCCTTCACCTACACAGCACCTCCCCCTGCTACACCTAACTTCAAGTCCGCCTTCTCGCCCTACCAGGCTCCTTTGCCCCCCGCTTTCCCCCCATCAGAGCCAGCTTTCAATCACCCAGCCCAAAGGGAGGGTGAGTACCTCCGACCCCCGCAGCCGCCTCTGGCAGCTGCCACGGACTTTTTGCCCGTCAAGGAGCGACCGGAAACTCCTCCGATCCCCGAGCCCCCACCGGAGCCCGTGCCCCATCCAACCACCCCTCCTCCTCAAACGCCAGAGCACTGCCCATCACCTGGCTCCCCCACGCTGGATCCAGAGCGCAATAGCCTGGATTCTCGCATTGAGATGCTCCTCAAGGAGAAAAGGACAAAACTGCCTTTCTTGGCGGAGCGAGACTCGGACACTGAGGTGCGAATGGAGGGGAGTCCCATCTCCTCCTCGTCCTCTCAGCTATCCCCAATTCCCCCTTACACGTCTGGCTCTCAAGGCGGCCAGCAAAATTCCCGTCCCTCTAGCACAGGCTTGGAGGATATCAGTCCGACCCCACTGCCAGACTCGGAAGATGAAGAGCCGATTCCCGGAACTGCCTCCCTGATCAAGAGAATCAGATCTCCGGTCCACGAGAAGATGGGCAACAGTGACCTCAAAGACGGACATTATCGAGGCCACACTCCCACTGATAAAATGGAGACAGTAAGACAGTTTTTTTTCAGATATTTTCAGGAGAAGTTTCACATTTTGGAAAATAACTACCTATTAACATGAAAAATAATACCATGCTTAGTTTGTCACATTTCACAGCAGCTTAATGTGTCAGATGTAGCTAAAATTAAACCGCATTACCCGTCTTAATTAGTTTATAGTAGCACAGTGCTCATGTTTACTCACAGATGTGAATGACAGTTACACAAGGGACACAGGAAGTGAGGTCTAGTTTCAGTGCAAGGTGGCTGTAGTAAACTTTCCCTTTTGTTTCATTCTTTGTCTTCTGCCTTGTAAAGGAAATTCCGGTTTCACAGCAAACCGTATATGAAGGTACCACCCAAAAATGCTGTTTGCTCTTTCAGTTAACACCTGTGGTTTTTGTGCAAAGAATGAAAATTATCTTAAAACGTTATGTTAATTATTTTAGTTGTAATAAGCAGTGTTTGTCTGAGATTTACCTTTTTAAAAAGAGCGAATTTATTAGTACAATAGGCTCTGAATATGAGTATAAAATAGTTGACATGAGTTATGAATATAAAGTTTTAGATGCATAACTTGCAGCCTCACAAATACCTTCACATGCATATGAAGCTGATCACCTTGACGGCAACCTGGCCCGTGATGTTGTATTTCTATAGTTTGTGCTTTGAAAGGAGAAATAAGAGCAGTTCTGCTGTTGGGGAATTGAATACTCTTGTTTCCTCTTTCTAAAACTCCCCACACGCGCTCATAGGGAGGAAAACACAGTTTGGCTGTGGGCCCCATTCACCACGACACTTCCTGGTTCTGCTGAGCCTGACAGTCAGGATTGGTCACAGCGTCCCATGTCTCACATTTCAAGTTATCACAAAGCAAACATTGCAAACAGGTCATTTGGGTAACGACGCCACTCCCATGCTGAGTTTACTCTGCTTAGTTTCATTTCTGTAGCAGTTGTAACAGAGATCCTCTTAAAATAAGAAACAACAGGGAAGAGAATTCAACACTGTTATGTTTAATAAAAGTCTTTATATTATCTGCTATGGTTTTAAAAATAGTTTGATGCTTGAGCAAACATGCTGAAGACATGGGTCGGCTGTGTTTGACTGCGCTAGTGTGTATACTAAACTTTGAACTCACATCAGCACTTAAATGATTTGCTGCTCATATTTTGAATGATTAACAAGTGGGGCTTTTTGGTGCCAAGACAAATGTGCCTGTAACAGAATATAACAAAGACCGTCAGGTACTGAAGATTCATAGTTTTGTTGGCTTATTGTTTGATCAGATATTTCCTGATTTACATATAAAAAAAAAAAAAAAATCTGCCATTTTTAAAAACTATTTTATTCAGGCAAAGTTCTTGTGTGTCTGCTTGTGTTTAGACCACATTTAACATTTGATAACTTACACTTCTTTTGTTGAATTAAATAAAAAGTGTTTTGTAGAATTGAAACATTTCCAACAATACCCAGCCTTACTTATGTTAATTAATGTTAAAGCAAAAGGGGCAGATTTGACAAAAGAGTCTCAAGGACCCCCTCCATATGTTTGACAACATAAAAATGCTCTGCTTTGATTAATGATTTGTTGTCTGAAATGGCTCCGAAAACGTTGCGATGTCACAAATTCTTCAACAGAGATTTTATGTGAGCACAGAGAAACTTTCCCCCTTCGGCAGATAAATGTGAAAACTCTGCACATGCAGCACATCATCATCATAATTTTTTGAATGGAGGGCGACTTTAACTCAAGGTCCTCCTACTAGCTTTTTCCCGTGCTTTTGAATGTATTTCAAGGTTTTTATAAAGTGGTTTGTTCTGTTGTCATGGAGATAAAAGGGGATATGATTGTATGTGTGTAAACGGTGGAAAAATAGATGATCACCCTCCACAGTCCTGACAGGTTATCTCTTTTTCTCGCAGGCTCATCAGTCGTCAGGAGAAGACATGGAAATCTCCGACGATGAGATGCCCGGGACTCCGATCACCAGCGGGGACTGCGGCAAAGGCATCGTTGTAAACTCTGCGGTGTCCCCGATGCAGACCATTCCCATGCCTCCTCCCGGCTTCCCCCCTCTACCGCACCAGGCCAGCTTCTCCATCCCACATCACCACCTGCCCCCTCACTCTGCCGTCCCAGGACATCCTGCTCACCTGGCCGGCCATCCTGGAGTGCCTCACCACATGCTGCCACCCATGGGTCCTTACCCTCCTAGCATGATGCCGCTGGTGCAAATGGAGCTGATGAACTGCTTGCGGTGGGAACAGTGGAGCACGGTTCCCATGTCCTTCCAGATGCAGCAGCAGATGCTGAGTCGCATGGCACAGACCAGAGGGCCCTATCCTTATCCGCATTTCGTGGATAGTGGTGCATCTGGGCCATTTGCAGGACCCTACGCACCTCTGTCTATGGGTGCTACACCTGCTGGTGGTGCAGGGGCGCCCGGGCAGCAGTGGCAACATCCCAGTGTGCCGAAGTTTAACCCTACTGTTCCTCCTCCTGGATATGAGACCAAAAAGGAGGATCCCCACAAGGCCACTGTTGACGGAGTGCTGCTGGTCATTGTCAAAGAGCTGAAGGCCATCATGAAGAGGGACCTCAACCGGAAAATGGTGGAGGTGGTGGCTTTTAGAGCCTTTGATGACTGGTGGGATAAAAAGGAACGCTCAGCAAAGGTAAGTCTGTCATTTCACCTTCTTAGATACAAATAGTGTTGTCTTGAGAGTCTAAGAGAGTGTTGTGGGGAAAATGTTCTTGATCTGACTTGTAACTGTACATCCTGCTAAATAAAACCGTCAGATAAGGTCCAAATTTATGAAATAATTATGCACAATAGAAACCATGAATGCAGTGACATTAATAATATTTAACTAAGTCTGCATTGCAGCACAAATGTTCATCATAAACATTCCTTCAATATTACACAGTAAAAACCACTTCTCTATGTTGTTTTTAGCTGATATGCTTCTCTGTGGTCTTGTCTTGTCACAAGTCTTGCATTATCAGTAAATATAGTTTGGACAAAACTCATCTGACATTTCTGACAGTAGTTTGAATATGATATATGATTGATAATGAATTATTTAAGTCGTTAATCAGGAAAAATGCCCAATATTTACTGGTTTCTACTTTCAAATGTGAAGATTGGATGCTTTTCTCTTTTTTATGGCATTTAAACTAGATTTTATATTTGTGGTTGGGGGTGGGGAGGGTGATCTGTTGATCAGACAAAACAAGCAATTTGAAGACATCTCCTCGAACTCTGGGAAAATAATTATCAGCTGAGTGATTTGTGAAAATAATCGCTAGTTGCATGTTTATCTGTAGCAACCTATGTTTTATGAAAATAACTCTGCAGACTCTCTTTTGTATTGTTCAGTATATTAAGAGGGTTTAATAAGCCTGGAACCACCTGGAATTAAAAATCCTATCCTTTTTCCCAGGCGTCTTTGACTCCGGTGAAGGGTGCGGAGGGGAAGGAGGAGGAAAGACCCAAACCCAAAGAGACGATGGGTTCAAGTCTGCTGGAGAACTGGAACAAGGGCGAGGGACTGGGCTACGAGGCAATGGGCCTGGGAATCAGTTTGAGAGGAGCCATCCGATTGCCCTCCTTCAAGGTAAGCCTTGAAATGAGTCACAGATAACACAGATAAGTCTCTTTACTCTCCACCATGTGCACTGCCTGTTGGTGTTTAATGGTTGCATGTTGTGTTCAGGTGAAGAGGAAGGACCCACCTGAGGCCGCAGCCGCAGGGGACAACAAACGAGCCCGGCCCTCCACTCCAGTGGATGACGAGCTGGAGGATGAAGGTACGGCAGATCAAATACTCCACATGTTTAATCCCCCTCAGTTCTTCCAGGTCGCTGACGTATTTTGTGGTTATTTCCTGTCAGACCGGGACCGAGACCCAGCTGAGCTCCCCTCGGACGACTCCAAAATGGACGGCGACGGTGCATCAGCAAAGCGTAGACACTCACGGCCACTTGAGCTGGACAGCGAAGGAGAGGAGGAGGTGGACACGTCGGGGAAGGAGGAAGAGTCGCTCACCGACAGGGAGGAGGAACCTGATGAAACGGCAGCTGCGGACGGGATGTCGACAGGAAAAGTATGCTGTCTCGAAAATGACTCCTGATTGTTAATCTGTTGGATTATGGTGCCGTTTATTCACATTTTTGATGATTTGTAATTTTCTTTTAGAGCGACGATGAGGAGGGTGATGATGAAGATGAGGGAGACTCATCCAGTGAGAGTGCGTCCTCAGATTCGTCTGATGAAGGTACAAAACATCTGACAGCAAGAGTTTTCAAACTTTTCAAAGCATCTGTTTTCTGTAATTGATCATTTCCTTTTTTCTCGCAGAAGGCGAGAGCTCAGACTCCTCCAAGGCCAGCTCCGACTCCTCGGCGGAAAGCGACGACTCCTCGGAGTACGAGTTAAGCACGGAAGAGGAGGACGAAGAGGGGGCAGCGAGAGTAGACATGGAGGATGATGGCAAAGTGGCCAAGACTTCCTCATCCTCTTCGTCCTCCACATCATCATCTTCCGATGAAGAGGACGGGGAGGCTGATACCAGGCCACCAAGCCCGCCTGCAGGCCCGGTTCCAGAGGATAAAGAGGACCACAGGAGCAGAGAGGAGCTGAGCAGCAAGCACAGACGCAGACCTCCGAGCCCTGAGGAAGCGGAGATGGAGGACCTGAAACCGCCATCGCCTAAAGGCATCCCAGGTGAGTGTTCAGGTGAAACATGAATCATTTCAATGAAGGTATTTAGCATTTTGAAGTACTGATGTCAGAGTTTAAATGAAATATGTATGTTATATATATGTTTTTGTCTTTTAGTCATAGAGCGAGACATCAGCGTTGATGGCAACATTCCTGTAGTGAAGTCCGAACCTCTGGAGCATGTAGCGAACCTTCGGCCACCCACTCCAACGGGCGCCCTGCCTGACAGTGACCAGGAGACAAAAACCAAAGGTAAAGCCGAGCCTGAGGAAGTAGCCTGCACCCCTGCCCGATTAGCCCCACCCCACATAGATTCAAACACACCTGTCCCCAAATCCGCCTCTGCATCTGTAATGCACCTCCCTCTCCCGCCTCAACTGGCAGTAGAAGGTCGCTCCCTCCTTCATCCACCCCCAGGTCCTCTACCTGACCTCCCTCAGCGACCCCGACTCCCCACAGATGAGGATATCCCTCGCACGCCGGGCAGGGACCTGATGGAGCGCGCCCGGAGTCTGGGCAAGTCCCAGAGTACGGACACGGTGCCCATCACACCCGGCAGCGATGCCCCGCTGACGGGCAGCAGCCTGTTGCTTAGCTCCCCTCACATCCCTGGTAGTCCATTTTCCTACCCTGCACAATCTCCTGTCCTTAGTGCGGGTGTCCCCCGCACTCCAGGTAGAGACTTAACATTCACCCCTGTCTTCCCCGACCCCACAGCACTGCCTCTTCACAGGAAAATATCCTCCGAGAGCCTGGACGACAGACCACTTTTTAAGGAGCCGCCCATCAGCGCCTTGCCAAACCAGGCCCTGTCATCCGGCACAGAGCTTTCAGCCAGTGTCCCCGAAGACCTGCCCGCTGGCCTCACTGTGGACGTCCCTGTGCCGTCTGACACTGCCCCATCAAAGAGGAAACCCGGACGACCCAAAGGCAAAAAGACTCTGGCTGTCTCAGCAGCTGATGAGTCTTTGGATCTCTCATCTGAGCCCTCCACTCTGCCTGATGACGCACACCATCTATCCATGCAAATGAAGTCCCCCGACCACCCGAGCCTGGACTTCCGGGAAAGAGAGGTGGAGCCTCAGACAATCCTGCCCACCTCAGATGGCTTCCTGTCCTATGAGGATGAGGCACCTGTGGCCGTAAAGCCTGCTCGGAGGGCACGGCGAGGCTGGGAGGAGCTGCTGCTGGACAGCCTGTCCCCCGTCCCCACGCCTCACCGGCCCTACTTCACCCCACGCTCCGAGTTCGAGGAGATGACCATCCTTTATGACATCTGGGACGAAGGCATAGATGATGAGGACATTCGGCTTCTGCAGATCACTTACGACAAGATGCTTCAGCAGGATAACGGCAACGACTGGCTCAACGACACGCTCTGGGTCAACCATCCTTATATCCTTTACTGCTTAACGTCTACAGGAAATGTTGTCATTTTTAAAAACAAAGTTACAAAATTCTCCACAAACCCAAGAGATAAAAAGCACAGAAGAAATACTATAATACCAGTAAAAAAGATAAAATGTGAATTATTTTCTTTTTTAATAGTTATGTACTGTGTGTATCAAATAGCAGCCCCCTCTGGTGGTGAAAATGAGGAACTGTATTGTCAAGTGTTTTGGTGTCCCAGCTGTGTTCCAAAGCCTTTTCAGTATCTTCTTTGACTTCACCGCACCTACCAACAACCCGAGAGTGAAGAAAAAGAGGAGAGACGACGGCATGAGGGATCACATGACTGGCTGTGCCAGAAGCGAGGGATACTACAAGATCGACAAGAAGGACAAGATCAAGTACCTTCAGAGCACACGGCTGCAGTCGGAGGAGCCGCCTGTCGACACACAGGTGAGACACACGGACGAACTGTGATGCTTGAGTTCAGATGTGAAAATATTAAAGGCGCACTGTTGTTAAGGAATTAAATGTAAATATATCTCCGTCTCCTCCCTGCAGGGTATGAGTATTCCTGCACAGGTCCACGCCTCTACCAGAGCGGGCTCGGAGCGGCGGTCGGAGCAGAGGCGTTTGCTGTCCTCTTTCGCATGTGACAGCGACCTGTTGAAGTTCAACCAGCTGAAGGTGAACAAAATGAAACAGAACTTTGTCCCAGTGGGGAGTTTGATTCACCCTGAGTGTTATAAAAAGAAAATAACATTAATTAAACAGACACAACAAACACAGAGCGTAATCAGTGCAGTTTTTGTCATCCTCAAAAGTCAAGAGTTTTCTACAATTTAAAAAAAAAATAAAATAAAATTAAAAATCATTATTTCTAATTCCAAGTTTTTTTCTCAGCAAATAACAAAAAGTTCTTCATTCATTACTAAGATGTTTCAGCTTTTCTGTTACTCAGAAGTGACATTTTTCCCCTTTTTTTCTCTCTCTCAGTTCCGTAAGAAGAAGATCAGGTTCTGCAAGTCGCACATCCACGACTGGGGTCTGTTTGCTATGGAGCCCATTGCTGCTGATGAAATGGTCATCGAGTACGTGGGACAGAACATCAGACAGGTGAGAGATAGTTGATCAGATTATTTGAAGTGGATTTTCTGTTTATGTAAATAATTCAAGTCATGTAAATAAGTCAAAAACTGTGTTTCTTAAAAGTGTCTGTATTATCCAAAAATATGGATGTATATAGATGCACATTTTAGGGCTGCACATAACTGTTATTTTCATTATATCATCATAATTTAATTTAGTCATTAATCTGTCAAGTATTTTGTCAATAATTTGATTAGTTGTTTGGTCTATTAAGTGAAAAATGACAATTACTGTGTCCTAGAGCTTAAGAACCTAAAATGTTTTGTCCCAAACAGTTTTTTATCAGAGGAGACTAAAGAAACCAGAAAATATTTAAGATACATTTAAGAAGCTGGAACCAAAGAATTTTGGGATTTCTTTTCTTAAAAAATTACTCAGAACAATCAATCGATTATCAAAGTGGTTGGCAGTTAATTTTCTGTCAACCGACTAATCTATTAATCGATTAATCATTGCAGCTCTGGCGCATTTTTGTTGTCAGGATGACCGGGGCTATTTGAAAATTAACAATTGCATTCAAGATTTATGATGGATTATATATGTAGAATTTAAGTTTGCCTTGAAAATGTCAGTTACAAGATGCATTTTATCAGATCTCTTAAGGTGTCAAATATGACAGCTCATTACAAATCTGTGAAGTTTTGGTGTACCTGGTAGGAAATATGAGCTTACTCACTTTTACTCCACTTGTACACCAGTCAAACCAAGTCCCTACATTTCTGACTTTGTAGGGGTCAAGGATCAGTTCTCTTTACATCCTCTTCCTCCATTAAGGAGAATGGGACAAACCGTAACAACACTTAAGGAAGGGTTACAACCAATCATGATAGCTCATTTTGCTTCTAAAGACCAGAGCTTTTGACATGTTGACTGATACTGAGATAGTGTGTGATGTTCATGAGCAAGCCTCACTTTAACATGGACAGCTAGAGTTTAATTAGAGATGGGAAATGACAACCTGCAGCTGTATTAACAGTGACTTTTCCGTGTTGTAATTGCATGTAATATAATTCTAGACATTTTTAAGGTTATAATCTGTTAGATAAAGCTATTAGTTTAAGTTTAGAACTGTTGCATTTCTAACGAGTGACTATCTTCCATCTCCAGGTGATTGCGGACATGCGGGAGAAACGCTACGAAGAGGAAGGTATCGGCAGCAGCTACATGTTCCGCGTTGACCACGACACCATCATAGACGCCACGAAGTGTGGCAACTTCGCCCGTTTCATCAACCACAGCTGCAATGTAAGACGACAAGCTGCATGTTGTCTTCTTGTAAAAGCTTCAGCACCACGTCAATATGAAACAGAATCAGTCATGTGCATTAGTATCCTGGTTTCGATTATATTCAGGATGTGGCGTTTACATGGAATTATTCATATCTCTCTATACATGATCATAACAGTATCCAGGTTTCTGATCATCTGCCTGCAGGTGTGTCTTGATTTCTCACCATCTCCGCCACTATGAGATGGTTCAGAAGCCTTGATAAGGTGTTTACATGGTTTCTATTAAAGTTCTCCAGGTAGTATATCCAGGTTTCTTAAAACGGGATAAGGTCTTATCCAGGTTTCTGAAACCAGGATAAGCTGTTGACATGTGCAAAACATCCAGGATACTAAATGGCTGCTTATATAGCACTTTTATCCAAAGCAGTTTACAATGTTTCTGCTGCTCACTCACCCGTTCACACACACACACTCACACACCAAATGGTGGCAAGCTACCACACAGGGTGCTGGCACAAACATCAGGAGCAATTTGGGGTTCAGTATCTGGCCTAAGGACACTTGAACATGCGGACAGAAGGAGTCATGGATCAAATCACTGACCTTCTGATTAGTGGACGACCCCGATCTATCTCCTGAGCCACAACGCTCTCATTTTACAAACATATTATAATCGTGTCCATTTTCTTTTTTTTTTCTTTCAGCCCAACTGTTATGCAAAGGTCATCACAGTGGAGTCTCAGAAGAAGATCGTGATCTACTCCAGGCAGCCCATTAACGTCAACGAGGAGATCACGTACGACTACAAGTTCCCGATAGAGGACGAGAAGATCCCCTGTTTGTGTGGGGCGGAGAACTGTAGGGGAACGCTCAATTAACGTCGGCATCCGGTCAAGGTCAGAAGAAACTCCTCCGGGGGTGTAAAAGCCCCCCGAAAGCCCTAAACTTTATTCGAGTTTCCCAGACATGCACACGTTGAGACTCCCCAATGATGAGGAGGAAGGCGTTACATTTGGGAGCGAGGAGAGGAAGAGTTCAGCCACCTTCACTGCACTCTTCGCATATTTAACTCTAGATTGTTTACGATTTATGGTGCTCTTGAAATGAAAAAAAAAAAAAAGCATAGTTTTTTATGTCTGCCAGTGACCCAGAATTTACAAAACACTTGACTCGCTGGTGCAGCGTTACCTCCCCTCCTCTCCCCCGTTGGACAGTATTTCAGCATGGTTCCTCCCAACACCCGGTCCTGGTTTGTACAGTTTTTTTTTTTTTTTTTCCTTTCTCATTTGTCTCATAAGCTTTACGTAAACCACACGTGGTACAAAAAACAAAAAAACACACAACACAAACTCACATGTTCAGCTGCTTACTAACACTGTTGAGACGCACAAGATCACCAGGGAAAACGCCTCTCTGCGGGAGACTTTTTTCCATCCAGCAGACGGGGAGGACGGCGGAGCGTCGCGGCCCGCCACGGACCGAAAAAAAACAAACAAAAAACCCCGCTTTCTCGCTCCTACCTCCTCCTGCACCTTGGAAGTAAATCAAACTGATTTAAAAAGAAAAAAAAAATCAAGCAACAACAAAAAAAAAAAAGGTTAAATCCTGCCACAAAATCTGGAATATTTGGAAAATCACACCTGCCAATAACGGATCATGCTGCTTCCTATTAGTTTATGCAAAAGTTAAAGATGAAATTTGTATTATTAACGATATTCCAGTGTTTTCCAGTTTTGTTTAGGTGATTCTCTTTTTTCAAAGACACTATATTTGCCTGTTTGTGTGTGTGTGTGTGTGTGTGAATGTCCTCGTCAGGCTTAGTGTATGTGAATATGAGTGCACTGCCCCCCCCACCTGTAACCAACTCCTGTCTACATCCACCAGGCAGCATCTGAAAAAAAAAACACTCGTCAAACTACGTTTTCAGCTTCAGAAGAAACGATCCCCTTCTCGTTTTTTAAGTGCCATATGAATGTGTAACTGTCTTTTGTTTAACCCGAGCAGGCAGGCGACAGATAAAAAAAAAAAAAGTCTGTTTACACGTACGCCGCAAAGAATCGGGTGTTTCGGCTTCCTTCGTGTCACGTCTGCGAACTCGTAAATGTTTGGTTTCCCCCCTTTCAACTGCAACACTTACAATCCTACCAGTGTTTAATGTTTCCTACGAGTGTTTCTACAACCCAGGAGATCTACTCGTTGTAGCTCTTGAAGGTTGTTCTTTCTTTCAAACTCATTAAGATTTAAAAAAAAAAATATTTGTGAATGCACTCGAGGCTTGCACTTCTGCTTTACGCCCTCTCTCAGCCAATCAGTTTCCCCCTCTCAGCCTCAAGACCAAGTCAGTCATTGCTTTTCATTCATTTGAATTGATTGTGGAGATTTTTTTTTTTTTTTTTTTCCACCAGTGATGTGTATATTGTATATGATTACTTATTGTACAGAAGATCTAAAAGCTTTTTTATCGTCACAGGGGTAACACTTTTAAGATGCATCTTTCTCTCTCTCTCTCTCTTTTTTTTTTTTAACAAAAAGACTGAGTATTTAATAATATTTTCAGGGATCTGTAAAAGGAATCTGAGGGTTTAAAAGGCTGTTTATTTAAAGATAAAAAAAAAGGTCCACTGTGTACAGGAAAAGTCTCCACCTCCCTTTTTGAAAGATTGTTTCTTGTAGAAACGTCTTCATTTTCTGCCTGTTTGCTTTGTAATCCTACAATGTGTAAATACTGTAACTGTGAATACTATATAAATATATATATATTTTTGTTCCCCGGGGATTTGCTACACAAACACAGCTCAGAGATCTATGTAACATATGAGGTGAGCGACGAGCTGGGTAGCAGGAAATTCAGCTTGTGTCAAGCTTTGTTTTTTTTTTTCTTTTTTGTTTTTTTTTTAATTTTCTGTTGTAAATTCTATGAAAAGTTGTTTGCGGTGTGGAGAAAAAACAAAAAGGTGCAGAATCGGCATGTGAAGAGGACTGAACAGTCAGCCTGTTTCTCATGTCTATTTATTACACAACAAATGTATGAAAAAGGAAAAAAAAAAATGGAAATAAAGCAGTTTTGCATACATCCATAAACGGTGGTGGTTTTTCATGAAGACGGGAACAAAGAGAATTAGTGATAGATTGATAGTCTGAGATAAAGCCGCACAGTCCTACTGATGCTGAATTTTCATGAATGAAATCAGCTGACGAAACAATGACTCCGTGTCCGGCAGGTCATGTGATTCGTTGTCCTCAGACACACACACACACACAGTCAGGATGTTCACACTACAGATAACTGACTGAGTAATAGAGTTTATTACAAATAAAGGCAAGCAGGACATATTTGATTAAAAAACAAACATTTGTTTAATTTAGGAGAATTTGTTGTGTTAAAACTGTAAGTGAATAATTCTTTATTTAGCATTTTTCACAGCAAAAGCGACACAATACCTCACATTAAAAACATCTAACAAGCATGATAGTGACAAGATTTTTATTTACAAAATAGCATATTGAAGCTCCTTCATGCAGTAATTCATGATCCACCATGTGACTGAGGTTTTTCCTTCCAGCTGGACTCTGCAGCAGCTGGTTTTTCGGAGCTGTTTTGAAGTATTTTGGAGAGAGTCACAAGTTTGTCAGAACAGGTCCCAAGCCAATTCTCAAATCTTTTGAGAGTTAGTCTGACTCTTCTCCCAAGTCCTCATGAACAAATTGCAAGCTAAAAAACAATCTGATTCATTTTTTTTTTTTTTTTTTTTACAACCCCTGAGCAGAAATCCAAATGAACTGGAACCCAGTACTCTCTGTTCTTGTTGGAGAAAGTGGATCTGCACCGGTGGACCGTGTCCATTTATTTCAGATTTGTCCACATATTCAGCTTTAGTTTTATTATTGATTCATTCTCTCTAAAGGTTTGTCTACCTCCTGAAAATCCTCATGGTTGCAAGTAAAAAATGTTATCAAATTCTGGCATCAGAGAAGCATCTTCTTTTCTTTTAGACACTCAACTATATACTAATACTGGATGAGATGGGATTGTTACTGTAAGGACACATAACATTTAACATTATTTCTCTTTTTGTCTTCAATTCTAGGGCGGCGGTGCTTAAATCTCTGTATAATAAACTGCACCTGTGTATTTAAATTTAAAATGTTACAAAAACTAAAAGTTAAAAACAAAAGATGTCAGTGGGTTGAGGTTAGAGACCGGCAGGATGAGTCTGGATCGTCTGGGTGCCCTCAAACGCAGCACAGGTATGAATGTGTGTGACTGAGTGAATGTGAGCGCAGCTGCCAGTCAAATTTCCCTCCAGAAATAAACATTGTTTTTTCAGCTGTCTGAATCCTGAGCATTAAAATCAGCATGCCATTTGAACATTTTCCTTTTTATTTTACATAGCTGACACAAAATCCCTTTAATGCAAATACGTAAATATGTATTTGTGTGGCTTATTTTTTTTAGTTTATTGGGTCAAAACTTGTGATTTTAATGTTTTTGCTTTCAAGTCTTAAGTCAAATCAAGTGTTTAGAGAGTCCAGTATCAGATAAATCAACTCTCAGGTCATTTTTGTGGCTTAAGTCTGTCTCGAGTTAACGGTTCTGCTGATTTTCGCTCATCGTTTCCTCCTCTGATTAAAGCTTTGACTTGTTAATCAGTGAGTTCAGCTGCTGTTGTGTTTGGTTGCAGTGAAAATCTGCAGCCTGACGTCACCCTCGCCCAACCCCGAGCTCACATTCACATAGTCCAGAGAGTGAGAGAAAGGCTGACAGTGTGTGTGTGCGTGCGCGTGCATATGTGTGTGTGTGTGTGTGTGTGTGTGTGTGCCGACCACGAGGCCGTATCAGGAGGAGGATGGTGTGACCACAAGCGGAGAGGATGGGCTAGGAGAGCATGATGGGAGCCTTTTTTTTTTTTTTTTACACTCGTCTCCAGCTGCTGAATGATATCAAACACACCAACAGATGAACACACACACACAAACACACACACACACACCTCCACACCGAGCCGTCTGATTGGTCAGACGTTATCAGTCCAACTGTGCTCTCTTGTTTTGTTGGTTTTCTTTCCAACTCCTTTGATAAACATGGACCTTAATGATGTTGAGCAATAATGAGACCAATCTTAGTTACAACCAACAGTTTAGCAACAGTCGCACATATATAAAAAAAAAAGAGGTTGTCCTACATTCTTAAGAAACAAACAAAGAGCAAAAAAACTGTGAACAAACCTCCACAACAATGTGTATCTAGATGAGATGTGGGGTGTTCAAGTCCAAGGACCCTCAAATCCAGATGTTCCTTGAGCCAGATCTCCAAACTGAAACAGTTGGGTTTCCTCACTTTCCACTGGATGAGTATTGTCTTCTTCACTGAGAGACATGCCGGTCCAATCAGCACCAGCATCTGTCCATCTTACTGCCCAGTAAACACACTGTAAGACAAACTGGAATATTTACAAATTGGAATTTCTAACATCAACTCAAAATCTGTTTACCGCTGAGTGATGCGTCAGTGTCCCGTCACACAGTCATGCCAACAGAAATCCAAAACATTTGGATGTATTTTCTTTAATGTTTGTGAAGTTATATTCGACCTAAATATATTTTTTAACTGGATGTTATGTTTTTATTGTTGCACATTTGCTGGTAAAGAGTGACAAATTCAATAAGATTCTTCCACAGGTGATGTGCTGTCACAGACTTTTTTGTTTTGTTCTGGGAAATCATGTCTTTTTTACCCTTAGATGCATATGTGGGTTTGTGACTAAACTATTTCAACATGTCATATTTCAGGTGTTGCTCAAAGATCCTCTTTATGACATCTAAACATTGACACTTTATTTACCTCTTTTACAGAAGAACAGTTTGTGTGTCATTACCAAAACCTTCAAAAAGTGGACCAAAAATGACTCGTATGCATTTTCTATGGACGTTCATGGGAACTGTTCATCGTTATAAGTTATCTCTGTCAGGTATCTACAGTATTTACTGTGAACCACATCTCTGTCATTAGCATCAACACTCAGATGCATCATTTTACACAGCATGTATTATGTATATTTTTATTTCACTACATTTTACACACTCTTTGCACATTTATTACAACTATGTTGAAGAGAATCTGATATTACAATCATATTAGCCAACTGGAGAGATAGAACCTATATGTTTGTAGTTTGATAGTTTGATGAGAGCTTTAATTAAGCTGTTTATTGATTGATAGATGGCGTTCTGTATGTGTTAATGTCCTGTATACGCTGGACGGAGTCAGTTTTAATCAAAGGACTGCTACTAACACTCCAGTTCATTGAAGGAATGGGGAGGTGTTGGGTGGAAAAAGCCACAGCGTAGCGACACGAGAGGAGAAAATAGGGTCTAGTGGAAAGAATGTCAGATCTGATAAAGTAAAAGTCAGCATGAAGTAAACAACTTTGTAAAATGCAGCACACCAGCGTGCAGTGATCACAGCCAGAAACAAGCTGTCTAAAACATAAATGTTTTCTAATATTTTCTCATAAAATGTGTATAAAAATGACAAATCTTCAATAATTTTTGAGTGAAATTCAGATAATTACTTATGAAGAAAGTATATATTTATTATTAATATGAAGAGAGTGCAGGTTCCAGTGACCTATCAGTCATAATTAACAGGAAATGGTCACAATGTCAAAAAAAAAACCTGGTGTTCATGCCTCATATTTAAAGGTTAAAGGTTTAATTGCTGCCAAACGTTCACAGCACAGTCAGTATTGTGTATTTAAGTGGATTATGAGATGATCAGCTGTAAATGCGATGTTATTCTTCTCTCCTTTATGTGAGGAAACAGCTACTCATGTCTAAAAATGTGTCTTAATAAAGTTGTCAGTGATGATTTTGCTATTAATTAAAGTCAGCAAGGTTCATATGTGATTTAAAGTATTTACATGCAGTTACTAAAGTTTTGAAATGATATAAAGAAAGATTTTCATTCCTAGTCTCACAACAGCATACATTCACATCTATGATTTATCCTCACTTTGACATTGTTGCAGTATTTACACAGATTTTCAGCGCTGTTGCACATCAACATCTATTCAACACCTGTACGCACCTGCTGACGTGTGTGATTTTAATATTTCATGCCGCTGACACACCTCAGCCGCAGATTTTCAACTCATCGGAGCCTTTTTTGCATGATCTCCATCACCTCGCAGAGCAGGAAACGATGCAAACGGGGAAAGCAAATGTCTCTCGCTACTCAAAAACAACAACAGCAAACGTGACATTGAATAAAACATGTTTATTGTTTGAATACAGAAAATGTTATAACACATTCAGTAAAAAAAAAGAACTTTAACACTGATATTAAAGCTCATATTTGATATTTTATCTTGCAGTTTTTCATTCAGTGTTGCCTATTTGCATGCTTGAAGCCCTTCTCTACATGCTGCTAGTTTACAGCGATGCTCGGGGGTCCGGGCAAATATGCAAATTGAATTGACACACAAAGCAATGATGCACAGGCTCACACACAGAATATTTTGCATGTTGGATGCAGGAGAGCCGGCTCATTAGAAAAACATTACTTCCACTTTATTTTAGGTCTTTTTTCTTAATGGGCTCTTTGTTCTGCGACAGGCCTTTTTTTCACAGCGGATGTTTTGACTTGTCACAGCAGGAGAAGCACAGGTGTAATTAATCACGTTAAACGATGGCTCGGTTCCATTTAAAGTTCATCAGCAGGTCAAATGGAATAGGTAACACTTAATATTATTAATAATACCTGTGGTTTTCCTGTTATGACATGTCAAATGTCTGCCAAGAAGAGACCATTATAGGAATAGCTTGATGCAGTAGAGCAGACGTTGTGGTTTGTTTGGGGTTATAAATAACTTTCAGTACTTTCTATCCGCCTCTATAAATTCCAGCTGACTAGACTAGACTTCAAGGTGAGTTGCTGCCACCACATACAGTTTGCTTTCAACTTACACTTTGAGATCTGTATTATAGAGACATTTAATGTGAACAACAGCCAAAGATCTTCATGATTAATACTTTCTATTTGCCCTCCCTTTTCTTTTCAGCCATGCTAGCAGCATATACAGTGTCGGTCTGTCAGCCAGTTCAGCACTTTGGTCCAGACTGAAATATCTCAACAACTATTAGATGGACTGCCTTGAAATTTTGTACAAATGTTCGTAGTCCCCAGAGGATGAATCCCTCTGACTTTGGTGATCCTCTGATTTTTCCACCATCACCTTAAACCTTGACTTTTTTGGGGGTATTTAATGAAATATCTTGACAACTATTGGATGAACTGCTGTGAAATTTGTTTCAGAATTTGTCCAGTTCTTTGTTTTATGACCAAATATCTGCAAAACTCATGACATTCCCGGCTGTACTGGGTGTTACAAATGACCTCTGACCCCAACCTCACCTAGCCAGCTAATGCTAAATGAAAAGACAGTTTATATTAGGATTATACCTTTTCAAGAGCAAGCTATAAATGCAACAGGTCATAAATGCATATAAAACATGTTTGAACACCAGTGTTCAATTCACATTGTTTTAACTGTTAGTAGGTTAAATGCACAAATGGAGTTAAATAATCCTGCAGACAGCAGGGTACAATCACAAAACATTTAGTAACAATCCAACATATTACAGTACTCTTCTTCACAGTTTGTTTTTTTATGTTTATTCTTTGCTGGAGCATTTCTACTGATGTGAAAACTCTACACGGTACCTCAGGTTCAAATAATAAACTTTACTAACTCCTACACGTTGCTTTCAGGGTAAAAACTGAGTGGCAAAAACATTAACTCATCTTTGTAGTGTTTCAACGCAGCGCTAAAGTCCAGAGATAAAAGCTCCCAGCAAAATGATTTGAAGCAGATGCACTGACACGGCTGACCTGAGGGGATGACTCGCCGTCCCTCTGAGCAGTTTGGCATCTTTGGACGCAGAGACGATGCGACTGAAGGTGGGATGGATGTGTCTGAAGTTGTTCTGTAGAGGTGTGACCTGCTCTGCGTCTTCCTCTGTGGAGAAGATCTGTGAGGTAAACTGAGCCAGCTGAGGAGGAGGAAACATAAACATCATGTTCAATCACAGCACTCGTGTAGAGGGTATGATTTGAAATGACTCAAGAGACCTACTTGAGACCATGAGATGTAGATGGGGACCTCATACAGGGTCCAAACAACCACTTGAGAACACGGAGGAGTGGTGAGGCTGCCGTAATAACGATAATACTGACTCATGTTGTGCTTCGGCAGAAGGCTCATCAGTGGAAATGGTTTGACTTTTGCAGTTTGGCCTTGGGGAAGGACACACAGCCGTAATGAGAACAGAGTTACAAATAACAGAAAAGAAGCGGAAAGGACTGAATATTTTGTCTCTCTTCCAACCTTTGTAAGCAACAGAGGACAGTTTTTGTGATATGTGTCCAAAATGCACATTGTCTGCGTAAACAACCTGCAAAAAAAACACAGAATCAGGATTTTTTTTGACTGAAAATAACTACAAATGCTGTAAAATAAAGTTTTAAATTCAACTAACATCAATGAAGAATCCAAGAACAGCGAGCCCCGTTGGATCATCCAAGGCCGCCGACATATTCGGATGGATGGACTTCATGTTGACAACGTGCATCTGGCAATAAATTTAAAAAAAAAGACTTTTAAAGACATTAAAGGGCGGCTGCACACAATCAGTTTGCCAAATCAGTTGTTTTGTGACAGTGTAGAGCTGTCTACTGACCGTACTGTACCTCCATTGGGTATCTGCGTCTATCCATCGTGTGCTCTGAGCCGTTAGTGGCCGGGCCTCCCCAGTGGAAGTGCAGCTGGACGGTGTGGTACACATCTGGCAGGCCTCCGCCTCTCACTGACATGCCACTGCTGACCTGCAACACGACTGTGAGCACAAACATGAGATCACTAACTCAAACGGACAATAACACACACACACATACACATGTGCGTGACGACATCTGCTGTATATTCACCAGAGTGTCCGTCGTTCTTTAGCGTCCAGTGGCCTGTTTGGAGCATGTCGAAGCCCTCCAGATGCAAAGGCCCCAGAGACTCATTTCTGGTCATCTCGTGGTCCAGATTGATGGGAGAGTGGTGCTCTTCGAGTAAAGGGTGACATGAGGGGAACGTGTCTCCCCATGCGTAAGGATCTAAGGGTGGCAGAGAGACCACATGAGCCCCAAATACACCAGTGGAAGACTGTTTCTCCCAATGGGGTTGCAAGATAAATCTGAGGCGTCTCGAGATTATTATTGTGTCAGGAAATAAGAAAAATATTGATTCTGAAAGTTCATTCTTGATGTTGTCTACCAACAAGGTCCCTTTAGTAGCTGTTCTGGAGCTTTTGACTGTAACACACAATCTGTGTGAAAAGTTATTGGAATTGTACATTTTCAGTGTAATTTTCAGTTTTTCTGAGTGCTTTAAATTACTTATTTTGTCAACAAATGTTCCTAAGGTCAAGATAGAGCAAAATCCATCTACTGAGGAAAATCATCTGATATGATAGAAAGCTCCAGAACAAGGACTTTGTGTTGTCAGTATTAGAAAGATACTGTTCTGCCACTTAAATTTAAATTATTTTGCGCTTCACTTTTCTCTGTTCTTTGCCTTTTTTTTTCTTACAAATTACCCAGTAGTTAAACCTCTTGAGGCCTTTGACAAATATTCATATTCTACAATCTGAGAGCTTCAGAGTAAAAAAAGTCACTCGTTGGATGATTAAAACCTTTTCAGCCTGTAATGAAGGATCGCAAACAGACACTGCTTCATTTTAAGGTGCCACCTGCCAAAAACAGCTACACACTTCATTTGGATTTAATTTGAATTTTCAATAATAGAAACAGAACTTTTGTAACTTTCCCAAACTGTGTAAAATTAGTCTTTTTTTCAGTTGAATAATGTCTTTAATTGGCCGGTAAGGTCGTCTAAGTTATTCACACACAAGAAAGCACACACTTTAAATATTCAGCAAGATATCAGAGTCTTTGAGTTTTTAAATTAAAGTGTCACTTACCACAATGTGGTTCATTATAACAGTAGTCATCTGGAATATAAAAATAGTAACATGTTAACATAATTACTCCGTCCTCCTACTGTATTACCTTAAATTGGATATAAATGACACATTTATATTTTCTATATGAGACTCAAGCAGCATCCTCACCTGAATCCACGTACGAAACAACGATCACCAGAAGAGCAGCAGCTAAAATCATGGTAGGATCCCGCGGCGCGACGACTCCGGACAGGTGTCAGTATATCTGAGGTAGACCGAGCAGCAGTGGAGCCGGAGGTGAAAGCCGAGTTTTATTTATTCTCCCGGTCTGATCAGTGAACCGTGTCATTACCAGTCTAGTGGTCTTTTCTGATCAACAGGCTCATTGATGCAGGGACAGCTTCACTTCACCGCCCCCCACCCCCCTTCCTCCTCCTCCACCCTCAGCATAGATGCCCAATGACTAGTAACAAGACCCATTCATCCCTCCACCATGGGAAGAGGCAGAGGATGTGTAGCGCACTGAATTAAAAGGTATCAGAATTTAAGGTTTTTCTTTAAAAATGCTGAACTGTTTGTGTATTTTCAAAAAAAAAAAAGGTGGAAATACACAATTCTAGTTTAAAAAGAAACATTACTTTCATCACTTTATGTGAAAGCACATTTTATGTATGTTTATTGTTAAACACATTAAAAATAAAGGGAATGTTCACTAATTTCCTGTCAGTAAAGTGGATTATTGTTGAAATTTTATGCTTTAATATAAATGACTTTAACATGTTCTTTCCAAAAATGTGAAAAAAAAATGATGAACTACTTATGTAGCACAAGAATGTGTCCTTAAACTTGAAATATAAAAGCTCAGATTCACATTCTGACATAACTATAATACGTTTTTATGTGATGTTACATTTTCCCACCGTCTCATAAATCCAATCATCATGGACAGCTCAGCGTTAAGTGTTACGTCTCTCCCATCCAGGAATAGATTATGTGATTCTGTCACTACTTGGCCCGTGTGAACAAAGCCTCTTTTCTTGCTCTCCAGCAGGGTATCACTATCTCTGCTCTGGCTGCTGCCTTTATGAGTCACAGCGAGGTGCGCTATATCCACTTTCTTTAAATTATCTGAATCTTTTTGATTGCTGCCGTGGGTTGGGATTTAATCGAGACAACCTACGTCTCACTGTTAAGGGGAAGAGGGGGATTTTCCCTTCCATCCCACCTTAATCCTCTTTGACATTTGGTCACAAACGCAGACGGGAGGAATTTCCTAAACAAGTCACAGAGCGGCTGAATGTCGTGATTGATGAGGCTCGATGTAAAGTTCAGTCTGTGTTCACACTGATGCAAGAGTCGTCCTTCATGGTGCAATTTATTTGGCATTTGATTAGATGTACATCTACCTCAGAAAAACACAAGCCCCCCCCGCCCGCCCCCACCCCTGTAAATTTAAAGGCTATGAAATAAAAGACAATGAAAATGTAGCATCTGTTGTTTTATACATAAAACATTTCAAATCCAGTAAAATGAGTCGTCACACCGCCATGGTCGAGCACAGAAACTACAGTGTAAATGCAGCTGTTTGGGTCGTGGGCAGGTTTTTTTCGATGCATACGGAGATATTAAACTATATGCAAGAGTCTTTGAACCTACTATACAGGACTGACCGTTTTGGCTGTTTCCATTAAAAAAAACAAACAAAAAAAAACAAAAAGAAAAAACATCTGAACAAAACAAAAAAAATCTCTCAGCATGCCAAAAGATAAAAACATGCACTGCAGGTCCAAAAAGCAAGGTTGAAAAAATAAAAACCAAACAAACTTGATGATGGGAAAAAAAACAAAAAAAAACAAACCAGTACACCATCTCCTATACACACATGCATGTTACTTTTTTCCCCACAATTTATGAGAACATGAGTTTGTTTGTTGGATAATCCACGGTGGATTGTCGATGCCAAAAAAAAAACAAAAAAGAAAAACAGGGGAAAATAAGCTTGACAAAAATAATAATAATAATAATAATAATAATAATAATGTTTTATACACACAGTACATTCAAACATGAGATACGCAGATGCTCAGACACACAGTTTTTCTCGAGGCAGATGAAAAGCAGGTTGAATGCTGGTGGTTGCGGGTCGCTCTGACTCCGACCTGAGCTTCTCGGGCCCGACGATCTGACTCCTTCATTCATGTAAAATTCATCCTTGAGTGAATCAAACGATTGTCGTCATAATAGGGGGTCTAACTCGCTCCTAATATGCACTTTACACTTTTTCCTTTTATTACAATTTTTTTTTTTTTTATCCCATTGAGAAACAAAAACGGTTAGACCCGTCAACACCAAATCAGAAACAGACTCGCAGCTGTGGTCGGTGACGTCACCTTCATCAGTAGCTGAAAACATCATCGGTAACTAAGATCACACATAAAGACACATCAGCGATGGAGTGGCAGCATCCAAATGTGACACCTGACAAATTGTTCTCCCCCCCCCCAAAAAAATAGTTTTTCCCGAAAAAACAGAAAAAAAAAAACCTGATTTAATGAACAGATGAGCGTGCAAAACATTTTAGCAAATACACAGTTCATGATAAAGAAGAGATGATAATGTAACAATGGGACCATCTGCATGATTCAGTGACTTCATGATTGGAACAGTTATTTTAAATAAATTGATTTTTTTTTTTTTTTTCGAAATTCAATGGCAGGATATCATCCCTAATCTTAACACACATATACTTGAAAAGCTTCATCGCTTTTCAACGGGGAGTTCAGACTGCTTCTATCCAAGAATAAAACAATCGAGATTACAGCCTGCGGTCATAAATTATCAAAAGAACACAATACCAAACTCAGATTTATCAGTACCACAACATTCGTTGATACATAATGCTTCTGTGCCAGCATTACCTTATAAAAACCCACTATAGGAGGGACCTAACCGTACCTTCTTGCAATGTTAAACTACAAAACACCTTTTGCTGCAAATATGCGCTATAAACCTGGAAGACAGCTTCATGTATCAGACTAATAAGAAAGTGAGGGGACAGCAGGGTTTTTTTTTATGAGCGAGTAGAAATCCAGATGTGGGACATGCCGCGACAGGCAAGGCTGATAAGAATGTTATTTTAGCCTGGAGACGGACAGATCGATTCAGATTCATCCGCTTGACTGACGGTATGATGCAAAAAAAAAAAACAACAAAAAAAACAAAAACGCACAAGGAGCACAAGCTGGCTTCATTGTCCCGTCTGTCATTCTTCGCCTTGTGCTGGACACACACACACACACACACAAGTATAACAAATCTGACTGGCACAGACCTGAGGGGGTATTTACATCAGGGCTTCTCGACCAATCAGGCCAACTCTGAGATGTTTGGAAAGCTTTGCTCAGTCGATGCGTAAAAGTAAAAGTGCAGCCATCTCAGCCTTAATGTAGTGTTTTTCTTCTCTGTACAGAAACAGTCTTCTCTGCTCCTTTTGATGCCAGTGTCTTGAAAAAAACTCTGACTGCAGAGCCTTCGCAGAGTGATCCTCAAAGAACCAGGCGGCTCCACCTCCTGATATGCCTGTACAAACTTTTAACTCTCTCTGCAGTCAGCATTTTTGATAAACGACAGATCAGTCTGCTGCGTCCTCTCCCCGGCGCAGTGGGTGGAGCAGAACACACTCGTGACCTTCCTCAACCAGCAGGGAATGTCCTGCTGTCCGTCTGCAGTCCTATACCATGGTGCTGAGGGAGGAGGCGCAGTCTGCGGGCATGGGAGCGGGGGTGTGGCCATCTGTCGGGGTGTCGGGCCCCACCAGGAGGGTGCTGCTATCTATGGAGTCCTCCCTCTCCTGAGAGGACGGCGCCAAGTCTGGCACGGGACCAGAGGTGTTGGAAATGTCGGCCTGGAGCCCATCTACCATGACGTTCATCTGGCTCGGAACCATGGAAACCCCGCTGTGACCTGCAGGTAGCGACAAAGAGAGAAAATGAAGACTCTCTTCTGTACATAATGAGATAGATGAATAACTAAAGAAAGGATCTGCGCCTACCGAGGTCCACGTAGAGGAGGCTGTCTGGGTTGATGGAGGCTTCGTACGGAGGAGGGGGGTCATCGGGGTGCTGGATGTCGGGGTATTTGTAGGCTGCATACGGCGGAGGAGGCTCTTGGAAATGGAAAGCGCCGCCCTCTCCATCATCAGACAGATGCAGGGGAGTGAGGCCGGTGCCAAAGGCATCCGGGCCGTAGTCAAAGCCTGGGACTCGTCTTCCAAGGTTAAAGTGGTGCACTGAGCAAATAAAAACAGACAGATACACAGGACGATGCTGTTAGACAGCACTGAGAATGCACAAACACGTCTTATTAAAAAGAAACCCTCAATTACAGCATAAATTAGATCAGCAAGAAAAAGTAGAGGGTTTTATGTGACTCAGGTTTTATGGAAATGGAAAGATGTTTCCATCAATAGTCTTGAGCTGCAAGAGTTTCAACTGTTTAATAAGCAATGACTGTTTAGTTTCGAGCTCAGAAGCTGAAAATAACACAAAATAACACTTGTGCTGCAGTTACAGTGTTTTAACTGACACTAAGTATGACAGGAAAGCCTCATTAAATAACCAAAGTATTATCAGTCAGAGAGGGGTGTGTACGAGTGTCCAAAAGGCTTAATGCTTACAGTTCCCACCAATCAGTGTTTCTATGCGTTCGCGCCTCCGCTGACGGAGTCTGTGCACCATGAAGAGCAGCAGAGAGAGGATGAGGAAGGATGAGATGCAGCTGACGATCAGTCTCATCCCGCTGGCCATTGAGTCAAACAGACTGTTTCCATCTGAGTAAAGAAAGATGGAAAAATGACAAAATAAGAATATTACTTCTTGCAAGCTTGTTTAAAATAACAAGTTGCTAAAGGCTAAAAGTTTCTGCTGGCTGAATGTTCTTGTGCACAAGAAAATATTTTGCTGAGATGAAACACTGCTTTGATCAGTGCGATGTGTCAGTACCTGGATCCAGGCAGGTGAACTTGCAGCACTCTTTGGGATCCTTGCGGAAGTGCTGGCAGCCCTGCGGCCGCTCACACAGCGCGGCCACGCACATCTCAGGCTCGCCGTCGTGACATGTGCAGCTCAGACACGGGTCGTCCCCCTTAGGGGTGAAGTAGTAGCCCTCGTTAACAACGTTGTCTTTAATATCCACACACGTTTGTCCTGTTGAGGAAATACGACATTAGGGCAAAAAGTCAAAAACAATCATATGACTGTAATGAATGACGTCTGATGGACAAAACACAGAACGAGCACATACTCCTCTTGCAGAGAAAGGGGAACTTCTTGTAGCAGTTCTCAGCGTGCCAGCTGTGCAGACCTCGTTCATTCATGCTTTTGATCTGAAAGCGTTGAAGCTGGGCGCAGAAGACGTTGTCCTGGGTGGGAGACGCCTCCCCAAAATTGGTCAGACCCTCAGGTGGGAGAAACACCTGCATAGACCCTGCTCAGAAAATATTTTAAAGCATTACAACACTTAAGTTACAGATCAGTAGTTAGCTTTCTGTTTTTTTTTTAAAAGAGCAAATAAATCTTAATTACCTTTATATGCTACCTCCCAGCGGCCCTCGAGAGAGTGGTTCTGATTAGTGATCACATACTGGTAGCCTACCCAAAACCTTAAAGAAAAGGAAATTACAATAATGTTTACATGTACTGTGTAAAACGGTTTATACGTCAATCCAAAGCCAATATTGAGCACTTTAAACTGCCGCTACTGGCCACTAGATGGCCTGCAACAAAGCACAAAGCATCATCACTGACACCATCCTCTGCTGGGACATGCTGAAACTAGACTCACAAGTCAGTCTCTAAACACTTTGCTCAACCTGAGACCGAGGACAATATCCCAGCTTTCCTTGTTAAAACTGGGTGGAAACAATTAGAGAGTTTTTAAAAAAAAAGCCATTTATTCAGAAATCCCCAGATGATCGGTAGGCTGGGAGATCTCCGATTGTCTGGTATCGCGAGACTGTGCTGAAACATGTGACTGTAGATTTTATATCATATGAACTAAAAAGATCAACAAGGGCACAACATGGGGTTTGATAAGTTAGAAAGAGAAGCAGACAGGAAACTTAAATGTTTTAATGTCTAGAGATTGAGCTGCTTCCTCTGTGACTGAATAAAAAGCTTGACGGTTGTGATTTCAAGCGCGCATGTTCAGCCAGTTAAAGTTCATCACACTGTATTAACTTGTAAATGTCTGCAGAAAAGCACAAACTTCTGATTACACAGTAAAAACATCCATACAGTTAAGCTCTTTCAGGAACTTACAATCTAAAACTTCTGCTTGTATGTGGAGCGACAATTCTGATGTTAAAACATCTTTCAAACAAATCACAGTGAAGTAAAAACTCACTTGCACTGATCTCTGCGCTCGCAGACTTTGTCGTCAAAGTCCACCTCGATCTTCAGTATGAACTGCAGCTCCTCGTTGGTAACGAACGTGGCCAATGAACCGTTGACTTTCTGACAGGTGTCCACAGCCTGCCAGTAGTTTTCATTCCTCAGGTACACTTTGTAGCAGCTGGCTGTCTTCTCGTAGTGGTGCCACCCGCTGGGGCATTTCTCTGCGGATGAAAAAGAAACTTTAGCGTCATGGTTGATGAAAGCTGTGTACGCGAACATAATGCAGATTCAACAACCATATAATTAACTACAATCAAGTGAGGGAGAGTTAAGCGCTTACTGTTGAAGCGCACAGGCTGAGCCACACCGATGACGTCTTCCACCTGGTCATATCCGTTGCCGAAACGAAACCTTTCTTCCTTTATAGCTGCAAAAACAAATGACTCAAAGTCAACAATCAATCATCAGTTCTCCTGAACTTTGGATCATCTTTTAGTGCAGATATTGGTTTGTATTGTGCAACCTGTTAAAAGCCTGTGATGTAATGAAGCACTGTCAGGCCGCTCCTGAGGTTATCAAAGCCCACACACATAAAGTGTTCGCCAGCCAGAATAAACCCCTTTTCATTTGTTTGATAGCCTGACAGATAAATGGATAAACTGTCGACGCTTTTAAAGTTATCTGTGTGCACAAGCGACAAAACAATTCAGCTACAAGTTCCCATGTGAAGCTAAAATATCCATTTATAGCTCTTGGATAACTACCTCTTTCTTTCACTTGTTATCCACTTCATGTTTTTTCTGATCAACATTTCCGCCCGTGTTGAGATACATCACTTAAGATAAGAATTTAGCAACATGCAGTTTGTGTCATGACAACCATCTGTGTCTCAAAAACATGATTGAGGAAGTTGATACAGATTTGGGAAGATAAAAGCAGAACCAAAGCATTACTTAAGTAAAATTAAAATTCGATGAAATTGACGTCAGGATGAATCTCCTGTAAATAATCCTCTCAAGTGTTGAGCAAGTCCTCGGTTTTATGCAAGATTAGGAAGGAGGAAGGGGAGTCCTGCTAAAAATGACAAAAAAAAGAGATGCATCACTGTGCCTCTTTTTGATGTAAAATTCATGAAATTGGCCAAATACCAACAGCCATATTTTAGTTTACCCACTTTTCTTAGTTTAGCAGTGCTGTGTTTTAGTTTGCAGCACTGAATATACAAAAAAATGAACAGGTAGAATTGCTGCTCTTAAAAAAGGGGAAACATAAACGCACATTAGATTTGTCTTTTTTTGTGTGAATAAAAACGCTGAACAAATGCAGGCTGATGTTCACTATTACTTGTGTGCTGAAAATTTAATTATTTACAGGTAGCACTAAACCCGATCAACTAAAATAATCTCAGCGTTGATTCATTCCAAACTGAAACAAATCTGCTGACAGATCGAGCAAAAAAAGCAGGAATTACTGGTTACAAAAATAACAATAGAGGTTACCTCTGCTGCACCGTTTGAATTATTGAGCAAGAGCAGCTCCTCGAATTCAGACATTAAACTGAACTGAAAAACATAACTGGTGACATTTTGAGAATCTAAAAACTAAAAACTCTCCAATTTCTTTAATTTTATGATAATTATTTCTATTCTACTTTGTTTCCTCCATCTTTAGACTGTATTATTTATGTATTTTGTATTAATGTACAATGTAGAATAACAGCGACTGTTTGCAGCCTGGTTTACTTCTGTACTTTTGTGTGTGTGTTTTTTTTTTTTTTGCCAAGAGTGTATTTACAGTTTCCTCTTTTCAGTTTTCTCCATTATGAGCTTGAACAGTTTCATCTGGTGTTTGTCTTGCTTGAATTTGTGTGAAGGATTTCTCCACCATGCCATGTTATTCAACAAATAGCTAAATCTCAAACCAGATTGATTTCTGTGTGTGCTGTTGATTCAGTCGACAATAAGGCCTCACTGAGGCGAATTGAGTGAGCATTGTTTAGGGTTTTCTTGCATTTAACCATGAAACCACAACAAGTCTGCACATTAGAAATGGGCTTAAACATAATGTTTTTTTTTGCTTATGATCACACAGATTATACTGTATATGCCTTTGTGGTAAGCAACCATTTAATTGGTGAATAAACATTGTTCAGTGCTGTTGTTTATCTCTAAACAATTCCTGCTTTTATTGCCTGTTCTGAAATTGTACTTTTACTCAAGAATAAATGATCCAATGTAAAAACAAAAAAAACTGTGTTGTTGGCAGGCCTGCAGTGTTAACTCAACGCATGCACCACTACTGCTGTATGGAGGTCACATGCTGTACTCAATCCTTTCAATAATTCCCATTATGCGGTCAGAGATCTGGGGATAAGGTCTCTCTGGATTTAAGAAGGGAAAACAATAGGATTTCGGTCAAAAGGCTTTGCGCTGAAACATCGATGCAGTGTTGAAGAGATCAACAAATGGTAAACAAAAACACAGACACAGACACATGTGCAGCCACTCAGAATAAAACCCAGCCTCCCCTCTGCCATCTGACGCTGTCAGTCCGGAGCTGCCGGTCCTGCATTTTGATTCACTGTTGGCTGAGGACTTAAAACCACGTCTGAGCTGTTTGGTTAAAGCAAATCAGCTGCTGTGTTTGGGGGTTTTGTCGAGTTACGCACTGCTACACATACTATGAATGTGTCTGGGTCAAAATACATCACTTAACCTCTCTGAGTACTGCTTGATTAGATCCCAGTGTCTTAAAGGCATTTTTCTAAAGCATTTTTCTGTGTATTCCAGCTGTGACCCCATTGTCCAAGTGTGAAAAGGCGCCCCGTGTCGCTATTCTTTCCAGAAATCAATGGTGTTATGGGTGTTAGGTAACAGGGTGGCTGTAAAAGGGCTTAAGTGAGATATACTCACGGGGACAGTCCATCTCGTCGCTCTTGTCCTCACATGCTGTCCAGCCGTCACACTGCCAGGACATTGGGATACACTGCATCTTCCCACTGCGGCAGGCAAACTGCCCAGGGCTGCAGCGCTGCTCTGAAATACGACAAGAGAGTTCGTGTGGTCATACCTGCACGTGACTAAGCCTTTTTCTATACAAGAGAAAAACGTTTTAAATTAGAGTCCAGCAGAGGAGTCGGTGAGGCCACGTGAGATTTTATGGCAGCTAATAAAAGGAAAGACCTTAGATGGTGATGGGGTGAAAATTAAGGGGATGGAATAGATAAAACTGATTTTTAATGTTCTTCCCGAGAGCGAACAAAGAAATCACAGTCAAATAAGACCGGTAATAAATGAACTAAACCAGCAGCAAGTGGACATTAAAGTGTAACATAATATAGGCTACATTTCCTTTCAGCCTTTTTAGCTCATTCGCCAATTTAATATACAGAGACAGCAACAGAAGGGGGAAAAAAAAGATAACTGGTCAGACTTAAGAAAAGGGAACCTGGCAAAAAGGAAAATCCGCAGTGGTTGATAACTCAATATGTTCAGATTAGTTCAGACAAACTTAGAAATCCACCAAAAGAACATTTTTCTGTTTCATGTCAGTAGACAAGTTTGATCATGTCTTAAAGCTACTGCAGTTCATTTTTTTTTTTTTTTTTTTTTTTTTTTTAAATCAGGCCTCTGAAAATAAACCGACTGACTGTTAGGAAGGAAACTAAGAAGTGGTAAACCTACAGCAGACACACACTTACACACACTCTCTATAGGCCTTTTGTCCGCTTTTATCCTCCAGCAACACCGTTTTGTGCTAAGTGGGTCTCCACGCCATGTGTGATTAACATAAAAGATGCCTTTGCATCAGGGCTGCCAGTGCCGAGCCTTCCCCATGTGATGAATGAACGAGTCCATTGAGGGACTCAAACAAGACCCAACAACGTTATTGATCACGGGAGAGGAAGTTCAACGGGCCTTGTTTTGAAATAGGTCAATAGATAAACTACATTAGCTACTTAGAAAAGGATTTAGAATAATAAGGGATGACTCTTCCTCTATTTTAAAGTACTTTTAAAAAGTGAGACATTAAGATAATAAACAAATCACAGGTCTTTTCAAACTGAAGGAGTTTTTTTTTATATTCTAACAAAAAGATCAGACAGCTACACTGAAACACATACTGCTTGCTTACCTGACAATAATCTTGCCAGAGCTAGCCGCGGACCTGAAACAAATAGAAACAATAGAGTGAACTATCCTGTATGAGAGTGTGATGCCAATTTTTTTTTTTTTTTTTTGCACTTGAGCCAAAAAAAAGGACAATATTCATCCTGTTGTCTGTAAGGGAATCTATTATTTAAGCTGTCAACACTTCTCTGGCATTTGTCAGTGATTTCCCAAGCTGCTTGCACAGTACAGGGTGTATTAAACCATCTGTTCTTGGTATACAGGTGGCTGTGTTTACCTAAAAATGAAGCTGGACCACCCACTCACCTCACAAATAAAGCTACACTATTTACTTAGATAAACCTCAGAGCTATTTCAAGACTGTGACTGTTGTTTCATCTGTGTACCAACCACCTTAGTTGATGTACTCAAAACACACCGAACGACGTCAAACCTAATCTGAGCTTTGACACAAAGATAAAATAAAACTGGTCTTTTGTATTACTTGGAAATGTACTGACAAATTCAGATGTCCCACACGATTATGGATGTACTCTTCAAACCAGATGTCACACTACATCCTGTTTATGGCCCAGAAAAGAAATAAAAGTTATTAAAATATAATAAATAAAGTTTTCACTTTGTATAACATACAGACCTGTGAAGTTATGCTGTGAGCTTCAAGTTCAAAAAGTTCACATAAGGTGATTTTTGAAGGCCTTCACCATTTCCCCACTGGACCCAGTTTAAACCAGTGTGAGACTGCAAAACAATGTTTATAGTTTCAGAAAGCTAAAGCTACATTAAGCTGTGCTGTTATTAACTATAAATGAAGAGGAAAACAAACATTTAAATATAGTCTGGGCTAAAAAAAGTGAACCTTTACGGCTGACCTCAACGCCAATAGAGGTGTTTTGAGAGCCCTCTAACACAGCAGACGTCACCTTGTCTTAGTTGATGCTAAGTGGATTGAGACGCATTACAGGCCTGTCTGAGTCTCCTGGGACTGAGTGCATTACCGCTGATCCCATCAAACCTGAATATGTGTCAAAATGATGGATAACATTAGAGACTACATATCCCGAAAACATTAGAGAAGATTTGCGATGTTAATAATTAATGTAATAAACGTTCTTTGCTTTAAAAGATGACAAGTAAATCTGAAGTTCCCTGAAAGATATTATAATAATGTGAAAGTATAACATATCCGTCATATTTAACTCTCGCTCTCATGCTTTGTACATTTGCTAATTTTCTGCAGACATCAACACATGAGCTTTAAACACCTTCACTGGAGCGTTTTCCTGGCCTGTACACGTCTGCCAGGCGATGAAACAAATTTTCTGGCTCTTTTCAAGTTAAATCTACACTTTCTCGGGGCTAAAAAAAAATAATGCCCAATTTGTGCTTTCTGATGCACGTGAGCTCTGTTTGAATAAACTCTCGCTGCCTGCATGCATCAATATTTATGCTTTCTGTGCTTTTCCTGCTCAAATATCCACATGAGCAGATTTTATTCAGATACCAGTGCCGAACCACTCTAGGTTATCAGATATTACTTGTTGAAGGCACAGCTCGAGCATTTCTAGATTAAAAACAGCCTTTATCTAAAGCTATAACAGCTTCGATTTGAAGTGCACTTCGCGTGCCATTATCTGAGCCGCCTGGTGATTGGAGTATCTGAATCAGCTGTGGTCAATAGCTGATTGAAAGCTCTTTTTTTTTGCTCCCTTTTTGGCAGGGACTTCACACATTTGATTAAGAGGTTAATGTTTCGGTTTTTGTGATGAGGCAAGCTAGAAGAAGACCGCTAATGGCTCATGATTAACCACAAGAAGTCCTATGCGAGGTATCATGCAGAGGTCTGTTTGTAATTCCTAGATCAAGTCTGAAAACCAAAGGAGACTGAGACTTTGGAGCCACGACTCTGGAACGACTTCTCAGAGGAGAACAGGCAGGCATGCTCTGTTTCTGCTTTTAAATCTCTCTTAAAAACGCACTTTTTCCAGAGTTGCTCTCTCTTGAATTGGTTATTCATCTGTTTTTTAGTAATTCATACTTCAACTGTCATTATTACTGTAACAATTCTACTTTTATTTATCTAGTAATTTCTCGTTTTTATGTCTTTGTAAAGCACTCTGTAACTTGTGTTTCAACAGTGTTATATAAATAAAGTTATTACTGTTAAACATGCTTGACAGTTTATATGGTTTGCGTGCACACTGTGAAAGCAGGATAATAATCTAGAGCTATTTCTCTCACAAGCTTTGAATTTTGTGTCTACAAATGAGTGAACAGTAGCTACCCTGAGAAAAGTGAGCCTCTGAATCTCTTACATAACCAACAGGAAAACACAATAAAGAATAAGAGACTGCCCTAACCAAAGTAGAACGGCACAGCGAACTGGCCTTGTGCACACACACACACACACACACACACCCCATCATCTCCAACCACTGATGATTCACATCAACACTGAGACTCGCTGTTAAAAGCAGTGAGTGGGTACAGGCACTCATTTCTTTTTCCTTTACATCTCACATTTAAAAAACTATTTATTTTCTCAACAGTGTGTGGATGAAAGCACTTAAAGTCAAACTCCTGCACAAACCAAACTGTTTTGCATAAGTGTTGACACTTTTATCACCACACCATCAATACTTAAATGGTTAACAGAGAGAGGATTCATTTAAACAGCTGATGTGTTAAAGAGACGATAAGGATGATCTTTACTGACCTAGAGCTTAACATAATCTATCTTGGTGGGACATCAGGTCCAAGGCCTCGTATTGTCATCCTGACTGAAATCTTTCTGCCCTGTAGCACTCTTCAGTCTCCCGTGACGTCTCCATTTCCTTCACACGCACTTCCCGCTGCTCAACAATACAGGACAGCGACATGGACAAGATGTTGCTAACCATTTCAGGTGCCGTGGCGTAAAAGCCGTGTGCTCGAGCCAGAAATGTGTAGAAGGTCAGAGCTGTCCCACAGCTCCCTGCAGCAGGAAATAACTCTTCTGTGTTCTTTTACTCGTTGCTAATGTAGGCCAATAAAACATAACTCTTTAAATACTTAACTAGGCAGAATAACATTAATTTTTCCAATTTTTAGTATCTGTTTTACTGCTGATTGAAAGAAAAATATTTATTAAACACTTAATTTTTGGTGGATCATTTTTCACCCTTTAAATAACCTACTCAAGGATGAGAGTTATGCTGTATGTATGAGTCAATGGCTCTGAGGACTACAGCTAGGATGATTTTATGAAAACTCATTAAGAACAATCACAATGGTGCCATAATTTAGCTCGATATTTGGAGAAGGCTTCTGATGAATTTCAAGACTTTATTAACAAGCTGTATAATCTCCTTTACTGGTGCTGGTAGCTGCCAGAAAACACTTAACTGTCAAAATAATTAACACAGCTTATTTCTCAAATGTTTACTTCAGTAGTCTTTCAAAAAAAAAGCACATCAATGTAAGAATTAGTGACTGTATTTCATATCTGCTTCATCTGGGTCACTGCAATTTGGGTCAACCGTAACTGTAGTCTTGTCGGTTGGGTATCAGGTAAAAAAAATAAAAAATCTGACTGGGTGTCGACGGATGTTGCCTGCCAAATGTTAAACTATGGCCAACTTTTTGTAAACGCAAGTGCAGTCTTTTCGTGAGACAAAGTTAGCAGTGTTGAGCCTCTTTACATTTATTTAGAATCTGGATTGAAGTAGTCCAGCCTAATCCAGGCTTTGTAAGTGGCCTACAAATGCTCCGTATCTGCTGTGCAGTCTCACATTCAAACCTACAAGCTGCCTCCAGCTTCTAATAACACATTTATGACTGTTGTGTTTAAGTATGTACGTAAGACCAACTTGACAGTAAGTCTTTATTTCTCAACTTTTAACCCTGCTTTGAGTAGGAAGTTGAGAAACACAGTGGGATAAATTGCCACAAGTACACATTTCAGTCAGTCTTATGCTGATGGACAATGTATTTATGATCACATTCATATCCTTTAATGGTTTCAAGACTACAAATCACCTGACATGCATGTGTTTGTATCACGGGAAGAACATACAGCCACCACGGAACACATGTGCACTAACCACCGAGCCACCGTACTGCTTTGTCATGTGTATATGATGATATCCATTCCTGTTTTTACATTTGAGACATACTTTTGCACTGTTATGTAGTGTTATGTGTAATGTGCATTTACGAGTTAAATCACATATTTTTATTTTAAAGTATCATTAGCCAAACTGCATGCAAATTTTTGTACTTTAAAGTTGCCTAGCGCAAAAGGTAAAAGTCCAGACCTAAAGGTACAAGAATGAAGGCTTTTTTTTACAAATATCTGAGTGTGGAAATCAGCTAAGCCAAATATAAAAGTTTGAAATTCGTCAAAATCAAGTACTGATCGGTGATTCAGAGATGGTCTGAAGCAATAACTGTTTATGTGCCTCTGCTAATCAGATTTTGTAAGACACCGTGTGACATGAAAAGTGTTTGAATCTTTGAATTGAATTATATTACAGCAAACTGGATTATTCTTCAGCTTAATGTCCAAGTCATGCAGGCATCAAGCTTCGGGAAGCTCGCCCTGCAATTGATGCGCACCAGTACTCTGCAAAAAAAAAAAAAAAAACAACTTCTCCAAAAAATCCTGTGAAAAATACAAGAAACTATGGAGTACCTGTGTAGGAGCACTGGCATGAAGGTCACAGTATCACCCAAACAAATAGCAGAGCACGAAATACTCTATTCAAAAGTATTAGGCACAAAGCTGAGATATAGATGGATTACCCACTCCACTTATGTAAACAAAAAAGGTGTTCACTTAAGAACACTGCAGCAGATAATGAATTCAATTCACCTTTGAAAAGGTGCATAATTACAGCTGATTACACTCTATAATTGAGTGAAATGAACCACAGAGAGCCTCCTAATACGAACTTAATATCTGCCCGAGAGCTAAAGCTGCAACACAATGTAACACCAAGAAGCATGCTGCGTTTTTGTTGTGTAACATGTTCTCAGGGCAGGCGTTGCTCCTCTGGATCGGGCCAAACAATTCTGTGTTTATCCATAAATTGAATTGATAAGTTTCTCCCTACCACCCAACTGTGAAGATCACAAGACAGAGCCTAAAAGAAAAACCCCGAGATGCATCTGTCTTCCTGCTGATAAGAATGTATCCAGGGACAACAATGTATGTATTTGCATTTGAAGTCAGAATACATGCCTTTTGTGTCAAACATGTCTTAAAATCTCAAGTGGATTAAGCCGATATCGTATTGAAAGGGGCCAGATTTTGCAGGAAGGGATGCAATCACTTACTAGAATTTAATTTTGTTTTATTCACAAATTGTGTACCGTATTGTGTCTCTAGTATGTGCTGCAGCTGTGACAATACATCAACCTGGGATACATTTTTTCCCCATTTCGACATATAAACTTACAAATCACATAAATGAAGTTCAAGGCATGTTTATGACAGTGTTACGACATTGTATTGCTGTGTAGTGCAGTGTTTGTCAATCCTGGTCCTGGTGCACCTCTGCCCTGCATGTTTTAGACGGTTCCCTGCCCCAACACACCTGATCCAAATTAATGTCTCATTATCAGGCTTCTGCAGATCTCGATGAGGAGCTGATGGTTTCAATCAGGTGTGCTGAAAGAGGGGAAACATCTAAAACATGCAGGGGCAGGGGTGCCCCAGGACCAGGGCTGAAAAAAAACACTGGTGTAGTGTATCAATCTACTATGTTTAACTGTGTAACTAATGGATGAGTCAATGAGAAGCAGAGGTTTTTGATGCAGGAGCATGAATCTCTGACATGCATTTCAAATTACATCTTCACGGATAAAGCGGAGACCGACGAAGGGATGTAGTTGAGGATAAACACTGTTTACACATGTAGACGAATACAGACACCCATCTTTTATTATGAGTCAATATATATCTTTTTGATAGTTTTCCAATACAGCTGCATCAGTTAGCTAGAGTCAAAACTACTTATAAAGAAAGGCAACGGTCTTTATATGAAAAAAAACCCCAAATAGCGTTAATTGTTGTTTTTTTTTTCTAGAAACAAATGTGGCTAAGTGGGCTGCACTCGCTAGGTGTTTGTCGTTTATAATTTGCCGAGTGAAGCTTTTAGTTGCCTAATTTTTAAAATAAAAAAATCAAATACTGTCACAGTGCCGACGGCAAGGGGTCAAGCCACGCCGTCCAGCAGGAGCACAGCTGCGGTTTAAAAATCACCGGAGCCCGTGGTTTCTCCAACAGGCCTCCTCTCCTGACCTGCCGCTAGCGTTACAGCTGTAATCCCTGTTTCTCCCAGTTTCACGTCGAGCCGACGGGAATGTATGCAGAGGAAGAAGGGGGGAAAAAAACACAACAACAACTTGAGATTTATTTACCTGTCCGTGGCGGGTCCGTTAATGTGAGGACGAAGAGAAGAGAGAAGAGGACGAAACTGCTGCTGTCAGCCTTCGGCAACATTTATCCTCCATTCATAGTAACTCCTCTATCCAGAAATGTAACAAATATACAGAGGATCTGCGCCGCCGTCGACCTCTTCGGATTTATAACGTTGAACGTTTAACTCGATTTACGCCCATTTTTTATGCGCCCAAAGCGGCAGCTAACGTAGAAAAATAACGCCTGAAACGCATAGTCACAACGCACAGCGACGGTTTAATCTGACCGAGCAGCTAACGGCAGCCAACTGGCTCAACCGTTAACGTCCTCTGCTGCTGCTCGGTGTGAAGCGGCGCTGATCCAAGATGGCTGCGTCGTCCCATCACAACAATCCCAATCATGCAACGCACAGGCTATCAACCGGAGGAGCTGCCGGGGCGGAGTTGAGCCGATTATACCCAGCGTGACACACGATAACTAAACGTGTGTGTGTGTGTGTGTGTGTGTGTGTGTGTGTGTCCGTTTACATTATTATATGATGAATCCAACCCAAAAATATAATCGCTGGTTGACCTGAGTGTGCAGCGCTGACGATGGACGCAGTTTATCACAGCAATCATGAAAGGGGCTGTTATTGTAGTACTAATTAAAAAACTAATTACATGTGACAACATCACTTACCCCAAGGTCATAAATGAACATGACCCCACATCATCAATCACTCCAGCCAAGCAGAGATTTATTCTAAGTCATTATTTTACTAAAAACACTCATGAAATTAGATTTGCCTTTTACTTTTGGGGTCCTTTGTGACAAAATAAAGCATAAATATGCATTTCTACCCTTAATGTGATCATGTAATTTTCTCTATTTTATGGTCTTCCTTCCCTTCTTGGGGCAGTCTGACCTATTTGACCTTGTGAGATGGCCCATGGGTCAAACTCAAAGACTGCAGTTATCATAAGGGGTCAGTCCCTGTCCCTGTCCTTTATGGGAATTCACAGCCTACTTTTGTAATCATGATGGAAGACATCTAATGTCTTAACATCCGCTTTCAGGCTTTCATTTGCACATGATTTGTGTGTGAGTGTGGAGAACCATTATCATACTGTCACAAATCATACAACCACTGAGCCACAGTTCAAACGCCACACTCGAAATGAAAAAGAAGTTGTACAAACACTCCTAAAAAATCAAAAGATGGTGCTATTCAATGTTTTTTGTCCTTTTCAACATGTACATCCATAGTAATCCATGCCATTTACCAATAATCTCACAGTATCATTATATGTTCACCTATAACCAGCTGGATGAAACTGGTGTTGAGTATCAGAGCCCTTGATAAGATAAGTTCACTTTCAGGTTTGCCTTAAGACAATACTCATACGCCCATAGGCACATTGAATAAGTTATGACTGTTGTAATTATTCCCACTGTGCATACAGGCTGTGAAGTGATCCCCTCCTAGTGTGACTCAAATATAAGAGATGGGGGACAAAAATTCACAATCCTTATTCTGTGCATAAATGCATTCTTAAATTCAGCTGTCGCTAAAATGAGGGTAAAGCAGTCTGAACAAGTCTTTCTAGTACAAATTTCTATTCAATTCTTCCACTGCAGCACAGCAGGAAAACGCTGTCTCTGGGGAAACACAAAGGGAATTTCTTATTAAAAAACCTGTACTGCTGGAAGATACCCACTTGACTTAAAGACTGCTGAAGTCTCATATTAGCTTCAGCTCATGTTTGAAATGCATTTTGACACAGTGTTGCACTAGTAAGGAATTACTTCACGGCCACTATGGAGAGAAAGACAAATTACAGCAACCGATAACACTTTTAAAGTACATATAGGCGTGCAAGCATTGTTTTAAGGCAGATTTAAAATGCACAACTATCCTATTACTGCTTTTGTGGAAGGATATTTCTTACCAGAGATAAACATGCATATTAAACATGAACTGGAAATCATTTGGGGTGTTTGTGACTAAGCGCATATCGTAAACAACCAATTTAAAATGTTTGACTCACTCCTGCACACCATCCTTAGTTATGAAAACACTAACCGATGAATCATGACTCCCCTGTTGACTTTCACACACAACTTCAGCCTTGTAAGCTCTAATGTTCAGAAAAACAAACTTGAGATCATGTTGAACTATTTCTGTTTGTAGTTTAAACCCAGAACAGTATAACTACGTCTGTACATTTGAAGCTTGCTAAAAAAAACCAACTTATTATCCACAGTTCTGATCAACCACCAGTAGAAAACAGACAGGAAACAGAGCTGTTGATTAGGTTGTCATCTGATGATACATGGTATGATATTCTTTTGCAGACCATTTTACATCAAAAAGGTCCTACTCCTTTATAGATTTTTTTAAAAAAGGTGGTCCAGTTTTATGTTGCTGAATCCAGCTCTGCTTGTTGCATTTTCAATTTTAAACTTGAAGGATAAATGGCAAAAAGAAACATGGAAAAAACATTCATCATTTAAACTCCACGCCAGCGAGCTGTCTGACTGAAGTCCATTTTTGACACAAACACAAAACAGTGAGATTAGTTGAACTTGTTTTAAGGTAACAAAACAACACTTTGTCTCTGCATCATAGAAATGACTCAAACACTGAGATGCGACCGCTCTTGGATGCTGTGTGTTGAAGCCACATTTGTGTGTGTGATTCTCAGAAACAACTGCTGGATTACAATCATGAAATAAAAATATCAGTTAAGCATGTGCTGCTGGGTATGAGGCAGGGATAACTAAAGTTTGCAAGGGTGTAAACAACTGAACAAAAAAATCAATAAAAACTGGATTTTTGAAACAAAACTTAAAAAAAAAATAAAATTAATTAAATAGAATATGGCCACTAAAGTGAATTTTACAGTGAACTACATTAATCCATCTCTGCAAAAATGTAACAAATAAATCCTTACAAATTCTTAAATCCAATGTATGTTCCTCTATCCAGTCATCCAGCCCAAAGATGTGCTCTGTAATTCGAGAAAACTCGGTATTTAAAGTTATAATTAAGTTCTCCACATTATAAGAACTGTGTTTTGTACGATCCCAGCAGAGAAAAGGGTCCTTCTTAGAAAAAGTCTGAGGCTTTCCGTCTCTTGGGAAGCTGCAGCAGATTGTCTGTGAGTGAAGTGAGGTCCTGAGTGCCTGGCGTCTTGGCTTTGTTTGGCGTTGGTGTTCCTGAGGGAGTGGACGGGCCACCGAAGGGAGACTTGTAGCCAGGGACTCTGTGCGAGGGTGATGGGGTGTAACTTGCCCTTAAGGCTTTGTCCGTGTATTTGCTGGATGTCCGATTTACAAGCCTCTGCAGGGCGGGGGTGAGGGCTGGGCTCAGACCTTTAGGCGTAAGACTGCAACACAAAGGTTGATGTAATCAGTTAATGATAGCTGCAAGTAATTCACTAAAAAAAACACTGTGCTAACTAGTGAAACTCTCCGTTTTATGGAGAGGAGGTGACAAATGTAGTGATCTTTTTACTTGCAGAAATAAATACTCTAAAGAGTGCAGACGGTCAAATGTCTTTACCTTGCAAGGTTCTCTGTGACCTTTCGCAATGCCTCCTGCTTCTTTGCGCGGTTTTTAGCAGCAGCTTCGTTGGCCATCTTTATACCCAATCTCTCTCGTCTTCCTGGCTCTGGAATCTTTCAGAAACAGCGTATTTTAAGTCTCAACATTTTACAACTTAACAAATAACTCAAACTTAATGATTTACAAATCATTACAGCCACTGAAACTTTATTACCTTAAACGATGGGCCGTGGTTCCTCTCGACATATGGAGTTTCTGACCCATCCAGACGAAACGGGGTGCTCTCGATCTCACCCCACGTCATGAGAGGTGACTCAGCGACACCTGAGAGGACAAAACGAAGCATTCAAAACTCTACTAAGTAGGTTGCATCATTAACCAATGTAGTTTGATCTGTCTCAGGATTGTTACAATGTTCAAGAGGATTTTTAGACTTGCTTACCAGGTGCAGGGGAAGGCGTTCTTTCAAAGCCATATCCGTTGACTGTTGGAGATTCATGTGGGATGAGCTCTTTCCCATCTGGGCCAACTTTACCCTGTTTGAACTGGCCAGAGAACATGATAGATGAGCTACATAATTCAGGGATTAAAGTATATTAACAATGAAGCTTTCCCTAATGCGGCATCATGCATTTTGTGATTTCATAATATATCATAATCCTATATTTTACCTGTGCATTGAGGGCTGCAGCCTGTTGAATCTGGCTTTTGTTGAGAGCTTTGCTGAATGGGTCTCCAACGAAGCGTGTGTTCTTGTGAACTACTTCCCTTGGCTTCTTAAAGATAGCATCGTCGTCTTTAACACCTGATTTGAAGAAGAGAAAAACGCATGAAATTCACTTCCCCCCCCCTTTCACTTAACTTTATTTAACTACAAGATGTGTTTTCATAGCTGCCTTTACTCAATCCAAGTTTGATCCTCTTACCTTCTGGATAATACATCAAGGCATTCTTCGCTTTGTACTCCCATGTTTCCAGTCCAGCTTTGACACATTCAAGAGCTGCCTTCTCCACTGATGGTAAGGCAAGTTGCTCTTCATGGCGCTGGAAAATATTATTGAGTGTTTATAAATGTTATCAAAATAGACTAAGGGTGTGTCATAAGTTAAATAATCATCTGGATGACAGTAATCAAATGCTGCTACAAATAAATTTAAGCAACCTTTCTTTTCATAGCTACCTTACAAGCCTACTGGTGGCAAGTGTTTGAAACTCAACGGACTGATGCTTTTAATTTTAAGTCCCCCTCAACTCAAAAATGGATTTTGGTTACAGTTTTTTACTTTGATGTTTGAGCTTCTGAGTGCCTACCTGTTTGAATTCAGCCTCAGCTTCATATAACCAGGCGTGCTTGAGCTTCTCCTTATCTTTTGCTAGATCCATTATCTGCTCAAATGATGCATTATCCTCGCTGGTATTTTTAGCGAGGAAGCGATCCAGACAAGGCAGCTCTTTCTCTTCCTTTTCATCATACTTGCTCTCTATAAAACACAACATCAATAGAAATCGGGTTAAATTTTAAGTATTTGAAACTCCATTTGTTAGTGTATTACTGCCAAACATGTCCATTCATAAGACCGAGGAATGGAAGAGGAGAAAAATATACAGAACGGAAACAATTTAGGTCAATTTAAAAGTTGGAAACAGGTCTGTGGGTTCATATGAACACACAGATAAACATTTGAACATTATATCACGAACTTCTTGAGAGTTTCGGCTCTTCATCTTAAAAAAAAAAAAGAGATACTTACCACCATCTATACCCTTAGCGCCATGAGTGGAGGAGGGAGATCCTGAACGACCCACTGGTGTCTCAAAACTAGCTGGTGTCACATCTTATACACAAAGAGGATGGAGAAAAAAAAAAACAGATGTAAAACATGTTTATGGGACCCAGAAGAGATATCTAACAGATACAATTTGTACCTTTCATGATATCACTAACTAATATGATCAATTTTTACATGGTATAACATGAAAATACAACTTTAAATGTATTACTCACAAGGTGCAGTTGATCGTGGGGTAGATTTTGTCAGAGATGATCCATATCGGATGGATATCTCTCTCATTCTCTCAAGATCTCCATTTTCCTCTGCATCAAGATAGTCCTTCTGCGCCTGCAATTTTGTCACATCTGGGAAGAAGTCCCTCTGGATGATCTTCTCTAAACTCTGTTAGAAGTTGACAGATAGGAACATTCAGCTTTGTTTAAGGGCAAATAATGACATGTTCAGTTACATAACGGACGTGTATTTCTCAAGCAAGTCTCACTTTCACTCTCAATGTAGTATGTTTTCTAGCTTGCTAGTGTCCAAAACAAAACAAGGTAGGTCAGCAACTAACTATTATTTTGACTCTTGATCTCAATCTGTAGATTATTCTCTTAGCTCTTCAATCCTTTCGTCTATGAAAATGAAACACCAGGAAATAGTGAAAAATGATCACAATTTCCCAGAGCCCAAGAGAAGACGTCTACAAATTGTTTGTTTTGTCTGACCAACAGTTCAAAACCGAAATATATCCGAGTTACAATTATATAAAAACAGAGAAAAGCTGCAAATCCTCACAATTGAGAAGCTGTGGGGCTTATAGAGAAATGTGAGGCTTTATTGCTTGAACATTTATATAATCCAATAATCTCTTATCAAGCTTGTTGATTTTTATTTTTCTGTTGATTGACTAATTGAGTAATCAAATTACTATTTCAGTTTTACAAGATTGTATCTTGTGATCAGGATAGTTTTAGTGAGTGAGCAGAATATTTCTGGACTCAACAATTTGATATAATTAATATGACAAGTCCCAAAACATCTCAAATCCTAAAACATGTCTATTTAATCTTATATCATGATATGACTCCAACATTTATATACTGTACATAATGTTACCACCTTAATTTGTTTCTGAAAACAGCAGGTGGGGTATCTCTGATTTGTCACATTTCTCACAAGGCACTGAAGAGTTCCTTAGTTACTTATTCCCTCCTTAAAAACACACAGAGCTCAACACCAAAAGTAATATTTGTTTCACTGAATAATTAACCTGTTCAATTGTTTTTTAACCTAGTGATATGAAATACAACACGTCTGTTATGATGTCTGATAACTAGCTAACGTTACTGATAGCCCGTCCCCGCAGGTCTCCCTATCATAGACCATCATTTAGCTACCTCAATGTACTCCTCTTCATCGAGGACCTTTCTCGTCAGCTTCTCCTTGTCCGTCTCAGGCTGCTGTCGGAGAGCCACAGTTGTGACCGCTGAAGGGACGAGAGTCCCGGACAGCGATTTCCTCACGCTAGCGCTGCCCTCCATTGTGGACAAAGTTAGCCTCCTAGGCTAACGGCTAACGGCGAACCTTCTACGACAAAACACCCACTGAATGGAAACAGAAGGTGGCCTTTGTATTTAACAGGTACCGCTTCAATAGTTTAGTCTTATTGTAGAAAATTACACCTTTAAAGTAGCGTATATGTCACCAACTGTAACCCGTAAGCTAACTTTTAGCCACCTCAGGGCAGCAGCATACAAACAACGTAGTGATTGCGTACAGTCTGACTAGTTACGTCACCGGAAGTTTACTTCAGCTCAAGAAATTTCCACTACAAAAGAAAAAATGCCTACTTTTTCTGTTATTCTTTATTTTTTAAGTTATTTTTCCATCTATTTATTATTATTATTACTTTGATCCTTTGTCCTGTTACCATGTTGATTGTATCAACAAACTGAAAGTGAAGTCATGTCCTTTAGGTTATCTTTATTTCATTATGATGCCCAATTGTTTTATTATTGTAACACATGTTGTAAGTGATGCTTTCTATAAATAAGGTGATGGGGAAAAGAAAAAAAGAAATTTCTAGTATACAGGCAAGAAAAGGAAATGTATTTCCAGTAAACAATATCTCATTATTTCTAATATAAATTTTATTATAACTTTAAAGTTAAAACGTTGTGATATATGATCAGTTTATCAGTATATTTTTGTGGAATGTGTTTCAGTGCTTCATTAGTCTGATCGACTCATATGACTAAACTAACACAGTACTACTCCATATAAAACATCTCTGATTATGTTTTTGAGCCTCCAGGGGTTATTGACCCCCACACTGACAACTATTGGTCTAAATTAACTACATTATATGAAGATCTTTGATATAAAAGTTGAAAGTTGCTGAAAACCTTGGAAAATTTTCACTATTTTTTCCTCCACAAAAACCTGCATGAAGGTGTTTTGTAAGCTGAAAAGAGGAGATGTATGATCTGTATATTAATAACCTAATTCTAAGTCAGCTTTTGAATTGGTATGACACTTCAACATGTGCAGCTTGTGTTATAGCTTGCATAAAAAATGAAGTTCCTCCATCTCTCTGAAAAGAACTTTATTTGTCCTCAAGGACACTTTTTTCACAACCAGTGCAAATTAAATCCATTCACAGACTCATGATTTAAACCATCATAATTAACATCATAATATACAGTCAGTCTTCTATCATTCACTCAACAATCAAATAGGCTACAAAATCGTCTACAGTCACGCAGTTTGACTGACAAAAGTCCCATGTTTGTTTATTTTCTAAAACAAAAAGTCTGGCTACAATATTTGATAATAATAGCAAGAAAATTTCCTTGTATTTATGTAACTCTCTCTCTCTCTCTCTCTCTCTCACACACACACACACACACACACACACACACACACACACACACACACACACACACACACAAACACACACACACACACACATTGCTGGACACAAAGCTGTGGTCCAAATATACATTACAGTATACAGTTCATATATACAGTACAAAATCTAGTTTTCTGTGTTTCCCACAGTAAATGTAAGTCTTTTCTGGCGCCTCCACTTTGCTCTTCGGTTTTTAAACCAAACCTATAAACAGAAAAAATATAATGTTATTTTTTATTGTTTCAGTGACATACTGTACTTATATTGTTTGGCCCTTACAAATTCACATTTACATAAACAAGTGGAACAGCAATGGCCATCATTATTAAACATTATCAACAAAAGTATATAATATAATATATATAATATAATTAAAACATGACAAATTGAACAGAGCTCAGGTGTGATCATATCCAAGCTCAGCTGAAGTATTTAAACTATGGTCTAGTGGTCTTGAGATTCTCCTCATTCACACACATATAGATGACAAGCTGCAACACAACATCCAGTTGGATCATTCTGAAAGTTATTTAATCCTCTGTGTGGCTCGGCAGTCTTACCTCTACTCTTTCTTCTCTTAAGTGTGTGCGCTCTGCTAGTTTTTCCCTCGTGTTCACATCAGGATACTGGTTCTGCAGGAACAGCTCTTCCAGTGCGTCCAGCTGTTCCTCTGTGAAAATGGTGCGGTGACGTCTGGTCCGCCTCTGCACCTGACCGGGCGACTGCTCTTCTCTGTGAGCCTCTGCCAGCCTGCACGGGTCCGAGAGCATCGCTGTGGCCCATCCATACTGACAGGCAGCAGGCAGGAGATCTGATTTGAAGTTAAAGTGTTATTAATGTCAAAATCAGTTTTAAAACAGGTACCACCAGAGCTGATTCTTCTCATAAAGAGAAAAGGGTTTTTATCTTACCTTCATGCATGAAATCAGTCTGGAATACGTCTCCACAGTGGGAGCAGTAGCAGCAGTACAGGCAGGCGTGATGAACAGTCTCTGTCTGGCCTCCAGCAGGACTCATTGCCTTTTCTTTTAGTCCAGCACCACTTGTTCCACATGACTGTATGTCCCCATTACTGTTGGGGTATTTTCTCAGAATGTTTTCAATAGTGAAAGGAAACTTTTGTTTCTCCACCCTGATTAGTCCATCCATCTCCAAAGTATCTCCAGTATAACAACGTCTGGGATATCGACACACGGCTCTTTTTGATAGTTCAGCCTCAGCTTCTCTTCTCCGTCTCTTCTCTCTACAACAGTGTGTCAGACCCTTATAGTGAAATTGGGAGGCAAAAAAAAAAAAAAAAAAAAGTAAAACTATAATCCCTCTATGGACCAGACACATAAAACGGTTGAAACTTAATTCCAAGCTAATCTGGGCAGTTTTGTGAAGAGGTTAGGGAGGACGGCAGATTCAGTTAATCTTACCTCATTCCTTTCTCCAAAAGAAATCAGATTTCACTGCATAAAATGAGAAGTGGAGAGCTCCTAAGATCCTTATTGTTGAGGTTTTAGAGAAAAGGGGATTGCTTGGTATTAGAAACCTGGATTTAAAGATGAACGTTTCTTTTTTTTTTTTGGTGTGGCCTGAGACTTGTGTATGCTGAACTTGAGGATTGACTCTTGAATTTCATAATGTCACTTTCCCTGTTTAGCTTTATTAACAAATGATCAAGTGCAAATTAGTGGATACGTTCAGTAAATGGCACAAGTTGAGGCAGCACTGACGACAACAATGCATGCAAACGACACACACGCTTATTAGCCAGTTGCAGATGAATGAATGAGGCAGTTATCTTGCTGGTGATGTGTGTGGTGACACTAATAGATTTGTATGTGTTACTCAATACAGATAAGTAATTCAGAGAAGGGGGCCCTCTATGTGGTTTATATTCACAATCATGCATCATGTGTCTTATCTGTGTGGTGCAGTCTTTTCAGTTTGACTTCTCTGACAATGTGTACCGCTGAGGTAAAGCTATTACAGGTTAAATTCATCCCCCCTCAACAAATCCTGTGATTTCATACAAGGCAATACACCTTCTTCTTTTTTTGCCCAGAGAATTAATGGATTTCCACAATCTGTCTTAAGCTCCTCTTCTAAGGGCTTTTGAAAACAGATAACAATAAACACCATCCCATCCTTTTCACTTGGGTTTAATAGCGCCCAGATTGTTGATGTATAGTTTGCGGAGCATGTGAGATCGCTTATCTGCAGTTATTGTGGTTCTCAATAGAGGGAATTGTACCACATCCGCATTGGTTCAAACAGTTCAAAATTCATTACCGGGGATTAGAATGATAAAGGTTCATTTTGTTGTTGTAAGAGCAATATTTGGTGCAAGAAGGAAAGTAAAGAAAGCCACCGCCGCCTCATGGCTGATACAGTTTTTCTGGATTTTAAAGAAACAGCTTGGACTGCTGTCGTCAATGTAAAGTGATTTTTGCCCAAAAATGTTGGTAAACATGATTTGTGATGCATCAGAAATGATTCCATTTCACATTATTATGCAAGGCCTTCAAACAAACATCCTGAAGTGACATATAAAGGGGGAATTGACAATAGTGAGATCTGCAGAAGTGTTTTGATTTCTTTTATCCTCTTTAGACTCAAAGTTAACCCAACACTGGTCCAGATATGGTGACAAAAAAGGATATCCACGCCAGACTGAGGCTGAAAAAGAAATTGTAATTGCTTCTCTGCTTTATTGGGATGTGATGTTGCAGCTCAAGACAGTAATTTCTGCAAAAAATTACATGGCTAACATGCAGAATTGTAATTGTTCTGCTGTTGCTGATGTGTGAGATTCTATTCAATGTGATTATCACTGACTAATGTGCTCTTTAAGTGAGGTGTTGGGATCCAACATATCAAATAGCAGGTCAAGAGGAAAATATTTAAAACATGAATAATAAAGGACACATGAGTACAATTCAGACAGTAGACATAAACACTCCTACACTGGCTGTTGATGAATGAGCAGAGAAACCCACATAGCATCAGAATATTCACATGTGAAAAAGCTCAGTGTCTCTGCTTACTGCTGGACTGAGGCCCTAACCCTCCTGGGGAATCGGAGATCGCAGCTGTGTGACCAGGAAATGCAGAGGATCAGCCTCCCCTCTCTGTGTTTACTCCAGTCTTGCTTTTGAGCTTTTCGCAGGGAAACACATTAACTGCTAAAAGCTCAGAAAAAAAAACTTTTCAGATACTGATACCCTGGAGACTTGAGAGGAATCAAGAAAACCACCCTGTTGCAAAACTCCGTATCGAATAGCTGTGTAAAAACAGATGTTATGGGGTTTTTTTCCCCTCTCTCCCCTGAGATCTGAAAATGAACTCTAGGATCTGGTGCCTTTTTTGTTTGGCTCCATAATGTTTTGATATTTATATATATTTATGTTGCTGCAATTGACACATAGAAAGTAGAATAATATCCTACATATATATTCTAAGTTGTGTTACATTTTGTTTACCGCTTTTGTTACATGCACATCTGTCATCCTTTGAACTTTTTTTTAGTTTGTTTAAATCTTCTTTTAATGCTTTCAAACCTAAGTGAGACTACCAAATTCCACCAAAGAGTTTTTTTTGTGTTTCATGTAAAGGATTTATAAAGGCCTGAAAAGCTTGTGTAGTGGGCTATTTTACAAGAAAAACTCAAATTCACAAAAGGTCAGAATAAAATAAACAGAATTGATGATCTTCTGTCTTTCTCATCCCTTTAATCACCTGACAACTCCTCAGGTTTATGTTGAGACCCCTCCTCTCCAGGTTGGGTACCATTAAAAACCCTCTATCAGTGTGATTTGCTGCCTCTAAAAGCTGAAGTGAGACCTGTAAACCCTGAAATGTAATAACAGATTATGGGAGCTTATTTTCTTTATTATCCTCACAATGGAGCAGAGTATTAATAAGGGCCAACGCAGAGTCGTTCGTGCGCCCCCCTGCGACAAAAAGACTACAATGCCCGCCCACCGTTGAACGGCAGAGCGACAACAGCGCGGCAGACAGCTCGCCACTCGCGATAACTCGCAGCAGCTGGGCGGAAAAGGCGGGAGAAGACTGCCGCTTCCGCGTCAGCGCAGCACAGATACAACACTAGGGCAAAATGGACGATAAGTTAATATTGACTGTATTTAATCACCCAGAGCTGTACAATGTCACTTTGCCGAATTACCGCTGCACAGAAAGTCGGGCAAATGCTTGGAGAAACATCAGCATGGTACTAGGTCTCCCGTGTGAGTATTTTTGATTGTTTTTTGTTTATCACAACTTTACTGCCAGTTATTATTTGCTCAGCCGTTGTTGGAAAGGGCGACTAAACAGCCATAAATGACTAAACGCTAGTTGTATCTAGGATAATGGAGGTATTTCGCATGTCTATGGCTGCCAGTTTGTACCTTTTTTTCATCTTTTTATCCGCGCATGTACAGCCCGGTGGTGTGGATGCAGCGGCGCGCACCGTGCTAGCGGTAGCAGCCGCGGCCCGCACGCCGTAGCTAGGCCGCGCTGCACCGACACGGCACGGTCCGGCTCCGCCACTGCGCCGCCAGCAGCCGCGTCTCCAGCAACGGCACGGGGCGGAGGAAAGGCAACATGCTCAGCGTCGTAGCGGACTCGCGGCTTCATCGACCGAGCCGCATGTCTGTCGTCTCGCTCGTTAACACACCGCGAGGTCCGTGAAAGTGAAAGCGAAGTCTCGTGGAAGCGAGCGCGGTGGCGGCAGCAGCAGTATGTCGGATAAAGTCATACATACATGGTGGAAATAAGTCAGAGTCAGAGGGATGGAGGCCCCCTGTCTGAAATATAACCTGAACTAGCCATGAACTCCAGATGGGATCCATGACGAGACAAACCAATATAAAGAAAAGGTCACACTTAGCACCAGAAATAAATTATTTTTAGGCCTTGTTCTTGTGTTACTTTATAACTTGCATCAGTCATTTGGGCTTCATTTTACTTGGATAAAGTTTTGCTCCATTTTCATCCACTTTCATGACACACATAAAAACACCATAATGCTGAGAAAATTAGTCAACTTTTTGATTGACTGAGAGTCATCATTTAAGTCGTTTATCAAGAAAAAAAAGGGAAAAATTATAAACTTCTCATATGTGAGAATTCAGTGTTTTTTGGGTTTGTTGCTGCTTGCTAGAGAAAACAAGCAATTTGCGCAGCTTGGACTTTGTGAGCTCGTGACAAGAATTGTTCACACTTTTCTGATATTTTATAAATGAGGAATTGAAAAATAATAATAAGTAATGAAAATTAGTGATGCAACAACTGATTTTTTTTTTTTATCCTTAGGCTTTCAGGAAATAGTGGAAAATCCCAAATTTCAAGATCATGTGGTGATTCCTTGAAATGGTTTATTTAGTCCAACAATGGGTTCCCACAGGTCCTTGAAATCCTCGAAAGTTTGTGAATTTTAGAAAAAAATCAAAGGCCTTGATAGTTTTTGAAAGTAGACATAAATAGCTCAATAGGTCATTGAAAGTGCTTGAATTTATATATTTTGTACTAGAGTAGAATATTATTTAGCTGTGTTAGAAGAAGACCAGAGACCACATAGTCTGAGATTCTGCTAGTTCTCATTATAAAAATTCTGTGTTGTAACAGTCTCAAACTATGCTGTGTTGTGTCCTTGAATTTAAGGGAATTGGGTCTGGAAAGTCTTTGAAAGTCCTTTAATTTAGTGATTAAGAAGGTGTGGGAACCAAATTTACAAATAATATAAAACAAAGCAGCACATTTGAAAGAGTGGAACAAGCTCGTTTTTGCTCCTCATGTTTGATATATTTTTCTGTTGATCGATTAATCAACTAACTGTTTAACCTCTGATTTAAAAAATAATTAATTGCCTCAGTCTGAAAAATGACCAGACAAGACAATCAACGTCACATAATGTTTGCTCAGGAACTCCAACAAAATTGTAGTTGTTAAAATAACTTTTCTCATGTGCAGCTGTTATGAATGTCCAGGTTGCAGACTGTTTCACTGTTGCTGTCACTATTATTTACTCATCAAAATAGTCATTTTCATTGTTATTAAATGGCAGAATTTTGATTTCTTGCTTCTTACACTCTGATATTTTATCTTTTCCAGCCGAGGAGTGCAAAAGAAAATGGAAGAACATGAGAGACAGGTATTTGAAAGAAGTCCGGATGGAGATCAAAAGTAAGAAGCAAGGAGAGGTGATGCAAAGCAGATGGAAATACAGACAACTTATGAACTTCATTGCACCCTTCACCGGATCCAGAAGCGGAGTGGCAGACATCTGCGGCAACAACGACGATGACCATGACAATCCAGACAACGAATCTGGCTGCCCGGAGGGAGAAACCACATCGTCTGAGACGGTCAAGACACCACAGTCCACAATGAAGGTCCCAGCGAGCCCAGCTGACCTCAAACCCCAGGTAGCGTTCGTGTCGCAGCTTCCTTCAGCGTCTCAGGACTCACAGATGGCCCAGCTGGCTGTTCTGGCTAACATGCCATCAGGCTCACAAATCACCCCCATCAACAAAACTGGACGGAAACGGCGCCTGATGCAAGAGTCGCTTTCACTGTCTTCGTCCCAAACTACACCGTCCCCGACAAAATGGCTGGTCAAAGACAATGGCTCCTCATTTCCCAACAGGCCACGGGACGAGGACGAACTTTTTCTGCTGAGCTTCGTCCCCGCTCTGAAGCGACTCGCTCCACAGAAAAGATGCGAAACAAAAATAAAAATCCAGCAGATTATGTACGAAGCAGAGTTCAACATTGCACAGCCAGAATCTCATGAGAAACAGCCGGATTCAGAAACGCGGGACTAGGCCAAACTGACTGTTTGTTTTTTTTTGTTTTTTTTAAAATACTTTATTGTATTTTCTGAAAAGCTCGTCCACAAAATGAACAAAATATCCTTTTTTTTAACAGCGCAAAGTGGTTGAGTTTGAGGTACATCCTTTTTTCATGTGAAATAATTAACAATGAATAATAATAAAACTTTACTTTTGAACAGATCTCAGTACGGAACGATTTGATGATTTTTTTCCACAAGTTTTGGTGTCTTGATTTGCATATTAATGTGCAGACTTATGTCAGAATGAAGCCCCAATAAGAAAAACAGACAGACTATGATTAACTTCTTTATTTACATAACTTTACTGTCAATAGTGAATTCACATTTAGAAAAGTGGTTTTATGTTCGACCAACCAATCTTCATTGTAATTCTGTAACATTCTACAGTATTTTACATTTAATTACAGTAATATACAGCAAACTGAGCAAAATAAAACCATCTGGAGAAGAACACTGTTTCATAAATTAATCTTTCAGCTGCTTGCATGCATCAATATTTTCTTTTTAATCTCATCTATAAAAAAAAAATAGAGACAATATCTGACATTGTTTTGATTCCATGTGTGTAATCTTGAGTACATTTTTCCAATGAGATGCATCATTGTAAGATCAGGTAGAGCGAGATTAAAAACAAAATAACATTCGTAGTAGTATTAGTGAACAGAGAGAGAATACCGGGAAAATATATGATTGTATTAGGATTCTGTTCATTTTTACATGTCAAAGTAGAAAAAGCGCAGGTGTAAAAGATAAAATTAATGATGTCTGAATTCCATTTAGCTGCTTCAGTTTCAGGGTTCAGGGACAGTTAAATACAACAGAGACATCGTTAATCTGATTAGTAACACCTGTGCTTTTTCCTACTATGACAAGTTAAATTATCCGCTGTGAAAAAGGCTCCATTTTTTCCAATCCTGAGCTGTCAAGTTGAGCGAACGCTGTCCAGAATACACATTTTCAGCACAACATAAAAGTAAGGCTGAGATGTTTAGGGGCAAAGTATCATAACTGTTGGGCCAATGTCAGTATAACAGTATAATCTTACATACGCAGTCATATAAAAGTAGGGCCAACCGACTCAAATCCTTTTTTTAATAAAAGCTACCCCAAGAGGGATCAGGTTAACTTGCCACATATAAACCGAAAAGTGGAAATGTGCATGAAAGTCCAAGTAAACGAGCACTGATTTGTCTTTGAATACAGCAACAAAACTACACTCAAAAAGGAACTTAATTAAACGTTTTAATTAACGTGATTAAAAATGCAACATAAAATGAAAGAGCACTGAGAATCACCTCTTCCACTCTCTCTCTCATCTGAACAAACTTCTGTATGTGTCTGATAAAAAGAAAAAAAACACAACAGAAAGACAGACTCATGCATAGGGCTGGGCGATATGACCAAAATCTCATATCCCCTTATGGGTCATTTCATATCCTGGTAACAATACCTATCCCGATATAGCACGTTTAATTCAATGAATAAAGAGTTTCTGGTCTGTGCCCCCCCCCCCCCAACCCCCTGCAAGTGCAGCAGAATAGAGACAGATGGCGGTGGAGTGTTGGAGAGTTACGTTACTGTGAGTGCAATAAAAGCTTCACCAGTAAAAAGCTGACGAGTAATTTATCAATGTAATCCGCGCATAAGATGGAGAGACTCCAAATGACGCAAAATATTGCTGTAAAGAGTGTTATTTGCATCACAACGAAATAAACGATAGAACATAATATGAAATAATTGACTTTTTCTATCGTCACACAATATATATTGATATATCGTCATATCGCACAGCCCTACTCATGCATGTAGATATTTGAGGGGAAAGCTTGTATCAGGTTTGAAGCTGTTACTTGATGACGTTTGGATGAAAGAAATATAAGGAAGAATTTTGGTGTGGTGCTTTGTAAGCACATTACATAACCATGTTAATCAGTTCAAGTATAAGACGACCAAAGTTGGTTCACCTTGAAAGTTGTTATCGTTAGATTAGCATTGACGCCTTTATTTTTTAGAAAAAACAACTCGTTCAAATGTCATGTAGCTCATAAAAGGACTGTAAAATGTATGGAGGCAGAATTATCGAGGAGGAAAACTGTGACGATGTGCAGTAATGTCTCTGTCAAATCTTTTGGGTTAACTTGAGATGTTGTCTTTTCATGCATCTACGCAATCAGGAGCCAGAACATAATCACCAGAGCGACAAATAGGAAGAGTCGAGACAGGAACTGTTCATCCATGTGCTGCGGTGTCCCAGGGGCTGCTGTTTGGGGAAATTGACAGAGGTTATTTAATATGTTGCTGATAAAAGACGCAGTGGTCATGATGAAGTATGTAAAGCACTAATACCTGGAGGAGGTCTTCCATCATTGATGTTAAAGGCTGTAGCAAAAATACCGAATGGAAAGGCACCGATTCCGAATGACATCTGAAAACCTCCATCTCCAAAGCCAAATCCTTGAAAGCCCTGTAAAACATATATTTAATCAAAAAACATGAAAATGTGTTGATTCTCTTAATGTTTTCACAATACCTGAGGTGCAGTTTAACAATACAGCAAGCATGATGTGACGCAACACTGTGTGTGATTTGTGGTCATTCTCAAGAGAGGCTCCTGCACCTCGGCGCATCTAATAGATCCCAGAGGGAAATGTCCTTTTGTCAATGAATAAAGTGCCGGTTTGCACAGCAGCGCCTACATCATCCGATGTAATGGTTTCATCATGAATGCATAATGTTACTCAACAGCTGACATAGCATTGAGAAACTTCATACAGCTGCCTGTCATGTTTGGAATCAAGAAAACTTAAAAGGTATTGATTGATGCAGCAAAAGATAATGAAATCATGTGGCTTGTTGTTGCCTTGCGAGTATATTTGTGCATACAATAGTACTTACACCACGGTTTTCTGGCTCTGGCCTTTGTCCTTGTGGTCGAGGGGGTGTTCTTTCTCTAAAAGAGACAAAACCACATCTTGTAGAACTGGTTTGCACGATTTGTATATTCAGAACATTTTATAATTGCTAATTTTAAGTAATTACTTGACCAGTGGTGTTAAATGTTGCATCACAAAATGTGAATGGAACATATTCACCACTGGATTATCATGGGGAGGATTGTGATTACGAAACACAAGAAATAACAGGAAATTTAGAGTCAGCCTGACACGTTATACTTAACAAAGGTTCCCACCTGGGGTCCTGTTGACCTGTGCTTCCCCGCCCATATAAGGGGATAACTTTGTCTCTGCTGATGCCAGCTTTACACACCGGACACACTTGTCTGTTAGGTCTGGTCTCCAACCACTGCATAAACACAAAGAGGTATTAAGGATCTGCCTGTCTGCTTCAGTTACAAACCATCATTAACAATGCATGATGTCACTGGTATTTAAAAATAGTGAAAAGGGAGAAAACATTGAAAGGGTCAGCTTACCTGATGCAAGCAAGGCCAGCTGATCGTGGAGGGAGGAGAGATAAAAGGTAGTGTGTTGGACAGGAAAGAGGTTTGATTAGCAACACATTAAACGCATACAAGGTCAATCTGGCTGTGCAATAAATACACAAATATTTAAAGAAAAACAGATTGAGAAATACATCCATGTGACGGGAAAACAGAAAATGAGCAATACCACCATTGAAATGAGACCAGATGCTACACACCTGACCTGTCCTGAATGGACAGAGGTTGAGATATTTGTTTGTGGACGTGGAAGATGATTACATCAAAACATGTTGACTTACATATACTGTTTTTTACTATAACGTAACTCTAGCATGGTATTAACAGACTATACTTTTTCACTATTAGACCAACTTTTCTAAATTTTAAATCAGCAAAATGAATTCATCTCCAAATTCAAGTATTATCATATAAAGCTGGAAAAAAATAACAAAATCATATTAATAACTAGTAATAACAAACATTGTTTTCATTGTGGAGACATGCTTATATGTATCACGTGTGGAAATACATGAAATAAACAAAACCTTTCGATTCATGTGATACAAAAAATCTTTTACACCATTACTGTAATGAGTTATAATCACAACTGGCCAGATATTAGTACAGCTGATGATGGTTGTTGTTAGTTTTCAAAACTGCTATTGACCAGTAGGATGTATGCCAACAGACTGGTGTTCCCCCAATTCATCCCAAGATAGATCTGAAGATCTCTCAGCTTCTTACGGATGAAGATGATGGTTTGTAACTGTGTGCTTGAGTCACAGACAGCAGCTCTTACCAGAAGAGGTGTCCACACAGGCTGATCACTGCATCCTTAGCTGTGTCCAGACATATGTTACACTCGAAAGTGCTGTCCTGGCTGCCGCTGTCGGCCGCAGTCGAGCTGCTGGCTCCGGGACTTGTGTTTTCAGTGGCCGCAGTAGAGCCAGAGGCTGGAGGAGGGGCAGCGGTGGCCATTAAAAAACAGATCCACTCAAAAAACAAACTAATTAAAAAAAAAAAACAAGTTCCAGGTGGCGAAATCAAATCAAATCCATCTAGAAAAGGTGTCGTTACGGCGTTGCTAACGTTAGCAACGGAAGAAGACTGAGCAAAAACGTTTATTGTCTTGCGGATAAAACAGAATACAAAGCAACAAACAGAAAAGCGTTAAACTATCGTCCAGGGTGTAAATGTTATTCCAACCGAAAAGCCTAAGATGTGTTGAGAAGTTGTGGGAATATCTTTACAGCTGGTTGCATCACACATCGGCTGCAGTGCTAACCGGAAGTATATCCTGAGGGGAAGGCAGGGGGGCGTGGCTACCCGTATGCGTGGATTTGTGTTGCCCTCAGTTCAACCTATCAGGTTACAACAACAAGAAGCTCTACCAGTCAGGCATCTTTATTTTTTCAGATGTTTATACCTGCATTAATGGACTCTTTTTGGCTTCTTGGGGGGCAGCGTCTTATAAACCTTATAAAAACGATTTGATGAACGTGTTTGGAAACATTTGCTACAGACGCTAACTTCCTTTTTAGTGTTTAGTAAATCCAACACTTCACTTTCTCTCTTCTTTCTTCTTCTTTTTTCTTTAAATGTTATAAGACGGGTTCACAATTTTTCATGTCTGTCTTAAGACAGTCAGGTGCCCAAATGAACTTTGAAATAGTTTTTCTTGCCATAATCATTCCTCCTGTTCATACTGACCGTTGGAATATCCCTTCATAATGCACTTACAGTGTAAGTGATGGGGGGCAAAAAACAAGCCTCCTTTCATGCAAAAATGTATTTAAAAGTTTATCTGAAGCTAATATAAAGTATGAACAGGAGGAATGATTATGGCAAGAAAAAACTATTTCAAAGTTCATTTGGGCAGCTGACTGTTGACAGACTTGAAAAATTGTGAAGGTATCCTTTAAATCCTCCACCATGTTCACTAGCAATTCATTAAGTAGCCTGTCACCATTTGGTGCTTGGCAGGTAGTATATACTTGGTTTTTCAAAGTTTTTTTTGTCAAAAACAACTAAACAGCTGTGGCTGGAGACGGGGTTGATGAGAGCTGTGAACCGGCAAAACCAAAACAATGAACTGAAAGACACTAAAATGCTCCGTAGAGCTGAGGGATATTATATGGTCGGATGATAATTCTCTGTGGGTTCATCACTACAGGCGACTTTCTCCACCTTACATGTAGTCATTTCTTCCATGGTAAATATAGAAATATTGACAAGTGCAGCTCTAATTTTTTATTAACTTAATTGAGCACAAAAAACACAAATACAATGATTGACAGTACTGCTTACTAGTAGGGCTACAATAATATACAGAACTTTTCAGTAATTACAACAATGTAATTACTTTTTACATTTTGTTTATTTTCCATTAAAAATTCTAAATATGAGAACAAGATTGAGAACAAAGATATTTTTCGAGAACATTAGCAGGCGCATGGTTTTCAAAGCAGCATAAATCTTTGACCTGCAAGAATGAAACCTGACCAACATTGCCCAAATGACCAAATGTTGTCATTGTGAGGCTTTATCATAATGTTAAATAAATCATCAATACATACAATATACATCCTTACCAATATTTCATCCAATCAATTTTGTCCTGACATATGATTTTGTAAAAATCAGTCAGATCTATAATCATTTTTGTGCATTGTAAGGCTTCTTGTCATTGATAACAAAGGTTTCAACTTTAATCAGGCAATTTCCATCGATTTTGACCGTGAGTGATTGAGACCACCTGTGCGAAAATCCTCTGCCATTGCCTCCTCTATCCTTGATGTCAAAGACCGCCTTAAGGTTTGCTTAAAGTCATGACCAACAAACACATAGAGAACTGGGGATATGAAACTGTTTGCAGCAGCCAGAGTTGCCCCCACTTTTAGCCCAGTGTTAATTACTTCCACGCTGAGGTTCCTCAAATCTAACTCGTAAAGAACAAAGATATGGTAGGGGACCCAGCAGAAGACAAACGACACGATGAGCGCTGCCATGATTTTGTAAGGCTTTGTTGACCTGATGGTCAAACTTCTCAGCTTCACACCAAGCACCAAGCAGCAGAACATAATCACGAGGACAGGAATCAGGAAGCCGCAGATGAACCGGATCAGTGCCACTGCCTTGTGTTTGGAGTGGTCCACGTAGTCTGTGTAGCACTGAATGACGGAGCCGTGGACTTTGGTTTGTCTGAAGATCAGTGAGGGCAATGTCAGGAGTGCAGAAAGAACCCACATGAGGATAACGATGCCGAAAGCTTTCCGCACTGACCGATGGTTATGCGACCACACGGGAAATGAAACCATTACACATCGGTCAGTACAGATAAGAACCAACAAAAACACACTGCTGTACATATTGAGAAACAGGGCGGAGGATGTTAGCTTGCAAAACAACAGTCCGAAAGGCCAATCTGAGGTAATCATGTAGTATGTCTCCAGGGGCAGAAAGGCACAGAATAAAAAGTCTGAAATGGCCAGACTGATGTACCAGGTGTTGATGACCGTTCTTTTCATTTTCCATCCACAGATCCAGATCACCAATGAATTTCCTATAAGGCCAATAACAGATATGATGATATTGACTGTCACCAGGGCATGAGTCCAAGAAGACTGAGAACTGTCGAAATGCAGTCCAGCTGTGGTGATGTTTTTTTCAGTTTCATTGTCAGGAGTGTAATCGTCATATTCAATATAATCCACACTCATGTTGGTTACCTTTCCTGAAATATGAGGCACAATTTATTTCTTAATAAACATATACAATCATAGATGAGATAGACAGATAGATGTGTTTTAGTATATCATATAAAACAAATTTACTTAAGTACTCACCTTATGTCTTAGCTTGTTAGGCAGGAGTCAATATAAAGTGCCTTCTCACTGAGTTCCTTGCGACTGAATGCGACTTCTCACTTCTCTTTCCTGGGCAGTGTCACTGACGACAGTGATGAAATTCATCTTAAGTGATTTGTCATGGAGAAAATTATGCGTCTACATTCTGTGTGCGTCTATATTCTCTGTGAGAAAGGTTTTTGGCAGTTTAAGAGGGCTGACTTGGTCACAGAAGTTAAAATAACAGACAAAATAATATATTGAATATGCTTTTATATGGCTAGTCTCATTCAGTAGTTTATTTCAGACTACAGGTTTGTAGTAAAAATGATCAAATATTGAACCTCAAAAACAATCATCATACACTCCATCTTAAGAACACAGAACATCAACAAATTAGAGCCCGACCGATATGTTGGTCAGCCGATATTATTGGCTGATATATTTTTAGGGACCGAGCCCAAAAGGCAGAAGACTACTGTATAACAGTAGTCCTCACCTAAGGGCAAGGACCCTGTTGTTTTTCGTGTGTTTGTTTGTTTGTTTGTTTGTTTCTTTCTTTCTTTCTTTCTTTCTTTCTTTCTTTCTTTCTTTCTTTCTTTCTTTCTTTTTTATTACGGGACATCACACCTAAATTCGATCCCCTAAACATCACCAAATTTGGTACGCACATCAGGTCTGGTGAAAAATTTGATAAAATGTAAGAATGAACCCCTAAAGTGCCAAAATGTGCTCTCTAGCGCCACCTATCTAACTAAAATGGCCGCCACGGCCCGTAGGAATGTCGTAGAGAGATCAAACCAAAACTCAATTATTCGTCTCATCAAGACCTACAAATCATACACTGACACCCCCGACCTAAATCTGACAGGAAGTCTGCAATTAGCCTTTCAAAATAAGCTAATACTAATAAAAAATACTTTGCCCCAATTTTGGCCCCCGAACAAACACTATCTCCTCTGAGGGTGTTAATGGTATCGGCTTCAAACTTAAATAGGTGACTTATGACACTATGCTGAAAAAAGTTGTTAAAAACTTTGTAATAACTCGAACGGTTTGGATTTAATAAGCCCTGAAAGTTGCAGTGCCACATCACTCTTACAATGTAAAACAATGGAGAGGCAATCTATGGGCATGAACTTTGTGTCAAACAGAGGCTTCTGACATCTAAACTATAAGTCTGACCACTTTCAAACCCGTATTAATGTATACGCAACAAAATTTCCTACTAAAAATATGATTTTTAATGTAAGATTTGGCCAAAGTCATTGGATTTATGAGGAAATTTCACAAAAAGCGTACTTGTAGTGACTTGATTTCGACAAAAAACCCCAAAAAAACCTAAGCCACAGTGAGGGGCTGTTACCGAGATATGTAATTGACGCGTCGTCATGCGGCAGCTCCATGTAGTAAATCAAACATCTGTGGACTTGTGCTTAAGATGTATTTATTAACCACCGTGTACCAATAAAGCATTTGCTATACACACTTGAACTATCGTTGTGATGTCCTTGTTGTTCATAGTCAGGTTATTGCATAGCCACACTGCTAGGTTAATGTTAGCATGCGTAACACGTTACACCCAGTAACTAGGCCTTGCATGCAACTAACCTCTTCCTAACCTGGCACCTTGATCCTACATCAATTGGTCTTGAACAGAGAACCACACAGTTAAGAGGATTTTTACAGAGGTAGTTTTGCAAACTTTGGTTCAGGCAGCACATGTGGTTCAAGACACCACATGGTCTGGCCTTTTATCTCGGTAGTTCCCTTTGTCAACCACATTGTCGTCATGCCATGTGCTCAGTCACCAGGTGACTGCAGCCATCTTGCCATTGTCTTCCCCACACACACATACACACTCACACATGTATATAGGTACACTTAGTTAGATTAGTATTGTGTGTTTTGCACTTTTACCTGTTTGTTAAATAAATGCTTTTGTATATACCTGTTGTCTGTTTTAATGTTGCACAAGAATGAGTTTTGCCAACCTCTGCTCTGCAAAGAACTCCAAAATCCTTCAACCTTAGCTAGCTATTGATATGGTAATTTTGTTTATAGTTATTAAGTTAATTGTTAATCAAAGTTCCAAATTGATAGATTAGTACACTTAGAGACTGAATTGGCTATCTTTTTCCCTGACTCCAGGGAGGTGCCCTTTTATTATTAATTTTTATTGATTTTGATAATTAACGATTATCTTTGATGATCATTATTATTGCTGATAGCCAAACTTGTAGCCACGGGCCAACAACAGATATGTCTCACCCTGCAGAAAATTCTCATCCTGTCAATCAAACTTTCAAAAATAAAAGCACACCACACTTGTGAGAAATATCCCTCATATTTAAAAAAAATGATCTGATCCCGACGGGCCAGAGTGCGAGGTCCCGATCAACACTGCTTGCAGCTTTAATTTTTAAATTTATAATTATTAAATTATCGTGAATTATACTTTTTCAGTGCACTGAGGTCATTTTAACTATCATGCCTCCATTACATATCTTTATCACAAGTGTTGGATTACCATATTTGAGAGATCATGGCAAAAAATGTGGGTTTTTGTGTATATTCCGTATATATAAGATTATCAGCCAGTATATCGATATAGGAATTTTTTCACTCCCTAATATCGGTATCGGCATCAGCCCCAAAAATCCAGAATCGGTCGGGCCCACATGTCTTAGAAATGTAGCATACAACTTTTGGTAGATTTGTGATTGTCTCAATTATGCTCCTATATGTAAAAAAAAAAAAAAAAAAAAAAGGCCATAACTGCTTGAGGTGGTGACAATTGAAACTGTGAAAAGCTCTGTACCCATTGGTGTTAAGGACTGTTAGTATCTTTTTTCTGAGTAGCGGTATGGCATGTTCACAGTTAGATTTCATCACCATCCTATAGCAAGCTATGAAGCAGCTGTGGTGTTTGTAGATTATTAAGGCTTTCAGTCATCCAGGTAGAGGAATATGTGAAGGTACTTACATTTTTTTGTGTACATGGTGAACGGTGAAACATCTTCAAGGTCAAGATGCATTGACCATTGTTCAAGAGCATTATTCAGGAGCCCCAATGCAGAATTCCTACTTTTACCTGCTTAGGTGACATATTACATACATACCCACACAGTCTGATTCTGTTCATTTATCAAGCAAATGTACATTTAAATTCACATTCCCACTGACAATGTTATTCTAAGTAAGCATTTCTAAGTTCCCTAAAAATCATATGATACAGTTACGTGAGTTGTGGCTATTGCTGAGTCAATTATTTTCACTCAATGAATCATCACGAGATAACTAACCAAAAAATCTGTTTGATTCAAGTAAATACTGTATTTCCATAAAAGCATTCATTTTTACATCTTTCCATATCCCCATATACTTATTGTTTTGTATGACTTATTAGGAATGCTGGAAGAAGTATTCATATTCTTTTCTTAGGTAGAGCAGATACAACTATCTGTTACTAAAAGACTCTTGAGGTTACAATAGCTTAACATTTAATTGGATTTAATGAATTGGAAGTTACATTGAATTCTTTCCAAGAAACTTTCCAGGAAATTATTAGGAAGTTACAGACCTGTAAAATGAATTTTTTTTTTTTTTTTACCAAATATTACATGTAAACATACAGTACTGTGTGATCAGATTTTAAAATATAATGCATTGCTAGAGATTAAACAACCCAAAAGTACATTCAGTTGTTAGAATTAGCTCCATTTCAACTCACTACAACATTAAAAAGATGCTTAATCAATAACATCAATAACAATTCATATATCACTTTAAAATTGACCATTCTGAATATGTACTTATACTTTTGATACTTAAAACAATGAAGTTTCTAATGCTTCTGTACATAAGTGTAATTTTGAATGAATGACCATTCATTCAGGTGTTTTCTAATCATATCAGAAAAGAGAAGGCAGATATTACAGTTGGAGAATAAATAGCAAACTGAACTACTGCGATGCGTTCTTCACAGGGATCCCTGGCAGGAGCATCCAGAATCTCCAGCATATTCAGAACAGGATCCTGATGAGAGTGCAAAAGCATAAACAGATAATTCTGTTTTCATTGCATTAGCTGCCTGTCTCCCTCAAGATTAAATACAAAGTCCAGCTATTCACATATAAATCCATCAATGGACATGTGCCTCCCTACCTACAGGAACTGATCACACCACAAACCTCCAACCGCACCCTCAGATCTGCCAGCAGCTTGCTCCTCCGGGCCTTCAGTACTAAGCTCTGCATCATGAGGGTCCAGCCGTCTGCTCTACTGCACCACACTTGTGGAACAGCCTTCCTAACCACCTGAGGGCAGCACAGACCCTAGTCTCTTTTAAAAAAGGCCTAAAATCCTTTCTATTCAGGAAGGCTTTTTCATCTTAACTCTTATTATTATTAGTTTCTTTAGGCTATGCTGTGTGTTCTATGTTATTAATACTGTAGCACTATGAGTTTTACTACGAATGAAAAGTTAAATGTGTTATTATTATGTATTATTATTAAATATAAAAGTGTTCCTTGTGCCAAATTGTCCCAGATTATGTGCCTTTCCTGATATGGGACAGTTAACGCTGAAACCTGGGACACTCACTGGGAGGCTGGAAAGCCTTTGCTGAAAGGTCGGTTTGATTATTGTTGCTGTTACAAATAGTATAGTGTTGTATTATACTATATATTATTAAGTATGAATATTAGTAATAATGTAATTTGCAATCTGACTAAAAAAAACTAAAAATCAAGCATTACAAGACTAAGACCCCTGAATAACTATGATATTACACATTTAATGTGCTTAAATGCATATGTCACTAGTTTAAAAATGTATTTGGCTGTCACACATTAGTAAAACCGTGTTGTCCTACATTTCAAACCAAATTTTTAAACTGAGACACTGAAAAATTGATTGAAATTAAACAGACAACAACTATGAAACCTGTTTCACCATATTGTAACTATATTTTGATGCATGAATATATCATAAACACAATCTGATAACAACTGGCAACATTGCATCATTTTTAGACAGATTTATATCCTTAATCTAAATCACTGAGAATTAGCTTTTTAAAAATAATATAAAAATAATATTAGTATTGGTATTATATATCTATGGTAACAATGTCCCATATTTTAGTAAAAAGAGTAAAAACTACAATATTTGCTTCTGAAATTTAAGTATAATGTAGCATAAAATGGAAAAACTCAAGTAAACTACAAGTAGCCACTTAGTTTATAACGCTGTTTATTATTAGGAATAATAACTGTTTATCTGTTTACCACAGATTGTATTGCCTGCTATATTATGGAAGGATGTTTACCCTCCTCTGGTTAAATAATCTTGTGTGCATGCGCAGATGTAATTAGATTATAACCCCGCCCTCTAGCGGTGACGTCAGACCCGGTCTACTGCTCAGAAGCTGCTCTTCTCTTTCAAACTGCGTCATTCCTACACTGTATCTCAACATGGCGGGTACAGTGGCAAAGAAGTGTTTCAGTCCTCTTGCTTTCCTCACCAGGAGGCTTTCTGCTCCGGAGTTCATCACCCAGTGCTGCTACCACAAGAAGGTAAAACATCCAAGTCTGTTTATTAATTATTATTAACTCACTAAAGGTGATTTAACGGCTCCAGCGTGCTAGATGCTGTTTGTCTAATGTTTACAAATGTTATCATTTAGCTTTGAGTGGCTGCAGTTTAATCTCAGAGCATCATAAGTAGGAAACAGTGGTGACATGGCTCAGGTAAGTGAGGTTAAACCATAGGAAGTTAGCTTGGCTATATGAATGGTTGGGTGAACACATCAGTCTGCTTTCATGTGGGTTAGATATCACACACATAGTGGGCAGTGACAGCAACATAAATAATCAGTTATGAAATCCCAGCACATTAGCTAGTTAACATTAATTGTTTAAAGACCAGAATAACATCACTAATCTGCCCCCCAGATGGCCACTGAGACAGCTTTAATACTTGAATTACATCCGATTAATAAGCTTTAAAGGTTGTGAAGAGGCATGGTGTGCTAGAAATCTGTAAATTCTTATTGATAATGCACAATATTTCAATTATCTGACACAAAAGCCATTTTGTGTCAGATAATTTAGATGTTTAGATGGAGTTTCATTGTGTGATGTGACAGTCTGATGCAACAGGGTTGTGACCCCCAGAAACAACAATGCTTCAAGTTGCTTTATCAATGTTAACAGGTGATTTGTGTCCCTGGGTGTTTCTATGACTTCAAACTGATGAATATACATTTTTATTGAAAGACTTTTGGCTGTAAAGTCTTGTAACATGTGGTTATTATTGGTGAGCCTGGCTTTAGAGTTGACATCTCATTTGGCTAAAAACAGTTAAATGTATCTGCTATCATTTGATGTACAACCAAAAAAAAAGCTTTAAGATCATAGAAATATCTTAAATATTCTATTAAATACCATAAAACTGGTTAAATAGCTGACAGATCATAAATATGTTGTTACACAATTTTGAGAAAAACAAAAAACACAAAAATACTATTATTTATTATTAGTCACATGTCATTTTGTTTAATGAATATAGTCCTTGTTAGGACATTGTCTTGATACAAGCTCAGCTATGTTCATGTTGTTTCTAGTCAGAATGACTCAGCAGAAACTAGGGGGAGATGGCAGGATGCAGCAGCGGCTAACGTCGACAATGAAATCCGGTCCTAATCTGTTTATTTCAATGTCCCTTATGTAATGGTGAAAACTTGCCGTTGTATAACAGTGATATGCAAGATGTCTAGATGTTATTTTTCTCATGGTAGAAGAATATAAAAAGCATCCCAGGTTTCTACTGTCATCTGGTTTCCTCACATTTATTTCCGTATTATGGAATATCCTCAACAATGCATTTTTTTCCTAACACAATGGCTCCCTTCTCTATTGTCTGAAGGTGGTGGATCATTATGAGAACCCAAGAAATGTGGGCACACTGGACAAAAGCTCCAAGAACGTTGGGACCGGCTTGGTCGGTGCTCCAGCCTGTGGAGATGTGATGAAGCTTCAGGTATGTTTGTCACACATGGATTAATTACAGCCTTTTATATACACACCAGAGCCATTAGTCCTGAATTATAATAACAAATCTTAAGAGTCCTCAGAAGCACCACATATCACTGATACATAACTCTCTTGTTTTACCAACTAGGTGGCGCTAAGTAGTTGATAATTTAGTTTAGCATTGCTATTGAGCATTTCCCTTTTTTTTTTTTTTTTTAGCATGCAGTTAACTTAAACAGTAAAAAGAGTAATTATTTAAATCTACTGGATGAAAATGAAATGGTCACTTGTAGTTGTTAAGAATACCAACATTATCATTAACTTGTAAAGTGATGTAAGACTTCTTTTCTCCTCTGGCACTTGTGTAAAACTCTAAAATCTTTAAAAAAAACCTCCAACAGATTGAGGTGGATGACGAGGGGAAAATTGTGGATGCCAGGTTCAAAACCTTTGGATGCGGCTCTGCCATCGCCTCCAGCTCTCTGGCCACCGAGTGGGTGAAGGGCAAATCTGTGAGTGAACACATTAAATTCTTTTTTTTTATCTTTGCCTCTTGGAGTGTGTTAATGCTTTTCATATTTATTCTCCTCTGCTCGTGTCTTATCATTGTCTGGAAGGGATTTTGTGGTTAGTTGAGCTATGTGCTTTTTCTTTGCAGGTGGATGAAGCTCTGATGATAAAGAACACTGACATTGCTAAAGAGCTCAGTCTGCCACCGGTTAAGCTTCACTGCTCCAGTAAGTTTATTCAATTATATATATATGTATATATATTTTTTTTTTTCTGTCTTTTCCAAATTACTCCACACATGTATGTGTATTTAACCTCTTAATTGTTTCTCTTCAGTGCTTGCAGAGGATGCCATCAAGGCTGCCCTGGCTGACTATCGCGGCAAGCAACAGGATGACCAGCAGGAGGCAGTCAGGGCCGTGAATTAAACAGAGCGCACACACACTCTGTGCTGGACGTCTCTGTTTGCTTCCTACTGTAAAGAAGAGAAGTAGCAGTGGTCCAATATCACTCCCTAACTTTCCTGTTGTGTTGATGTTGAACACCTAATATGTTGATGACACCATCGTCAACCCTCTGCAGTAATGTTACACCAGGCTTCTGTGTTAGTCAGTGGTCTTCTACCCTCTATACTGTATCTTTAGCCTGTCACGTAAACGCACAATGTAAGCACTTAAGTATCGTGTCTGCACCCAAAGCACTGACCTTTTGATATGCGAAGAAGTAAAAGTGGCTTGAAACAATGAAGGGGTCCACTGGTTTTGAGTGTAATTTATAATATTTTAGAAATGCTTCCTTGAAAGTCTGCAATAAAACTATCCTGAATCATATTTGTTTCAAGTGCAAATTTATTACTTTGAACAGCCAGAATAAACACTAGACATTTTGACCTGGAACAGCACAGGTGAGACTAATTTAGTTAACAATGGCTCGTTTCCATTATGTGTCCAAGTCAGCCATGTCAGTTAACTAGATGCATGATATGATTTTGGAGCTGCCTCACTTGATGTTGATGAAATGCATTTAAATATTCGTTTGTTATAAATGCTACTAATTACTCCTGTTTAAATGTCAAAATCTCTATAAATGTGGAGGTCTGCTGATAAATTGTATGAATTTTACTGTGCTGAATGTAAACCAAAACTTATCTTAGGCAGTAATTTTATACAATCCTACTCATGAACCTTCAAATACTGGTTTGTAAAACTTAGTTAATGTTAAGTGTTTTGCACGGAAGTACAAAGTATTTGGGACCACACCACACGATGTTTACAGAGTTAACTTCTCTGCAAGAATGTTTAGGGAATTAGACAAACATGCAGTAAGCAACATTTCAGATACTCAAAAATCACCTAATAAAAAAAACAGATGTTATTCCATTAGGCATGTTTATGAAATGGCATAATGATATATCCAGTCAAAGCAAAGCAACAGATTGCTGCATGTATCGTCCCTGCGCTGAATGAAAAATGCGTGATATTAACTGATATGGCAACTTTTTTGCTTTTTTCTCTGTAAATCTGTAGAAATCTTTGAGACGGTTTAGAGGACAAACTGCTGCTTGTGGCTTCAAAGCATTAGAAAATATAGTCAGCTCCTAGTGTTCAGAATAGTTAGAAGGCAGTTTTCTCTCCGGCGATCAGCTGGAGTGTTGCAGAGTCATTGTGAATATGCAGAGAGGGGGGCCGGGGACTCCTGCCAGTTAAAGGCTCCTCTGGATCGTCTTCATCTGGATGAGGCTGCTCTGGAGAATTCAGCTCAGGGCTGCCTGCTGCTGCAGCTGCTTCACTGTCAGAAAGCTGATGAGACAGCTCCTTTTCCTCAGGGAGACTTGGTAGCTCCTTGTCTAGGATGCTAACATCTGGTTTAGAGCTGTCCGCAGGACTGTGGTCTGCTACTTTCTGACTGGGGTCACTTCCCTCTGCAGCATCGACAGATTTATTTGGCGTGCGAAGGCTCTTGGCAGCCTTCATGATGTCTGCCTGGAGCTGTTTGTGAGAGTCTACTGGTTCACTTTCCTGTTTAGGAGCGGCCTTTTCTGGCACTTCAATAAAGGGTTTAGCACCTCCGGTTTTGTCTCTGTCGTCCACATACATCTTTGAGGGGAAGGAGGAAGGGTAGTAGGCATTGACTTTCCGTCTGCGGCTCATCACAATTGCACAACAGATGATAAGGAAGACAACAAGGATTAAAGTGCCAGCAACAAGGATGAGGAGCATGTTCTCCTCTAAAAAGCTCACAACCTGACTGAGAAAGTCAGCATCCACATGCGTGGGGCCGATAGGTGTGGTTTGGTAATCAGTCGAAAGGTCGCTGGTAGGCAGAGAGGAAGTGAAGTGGTTGAGCTCTTCCTCATCTGTACTTCCCTCCAGTGAATTTAAAAAAGGTATAGGTGTGGCCAAAGTGCTGCTGATGCAGAACACCGCAGACAGACCAATCACACGAAGGGCCATTGGGAGCTTCATTTCCCCTGAGAATCTGCAAATAACAGTAGAAGTCAGTAATGGAAGTGTCCCCAGTTTGTGCCTGTCAGTTATCGCCATTTCAACATGAGTCACAGAGCTAAGCATCTGATATTCTGAAAAAGGAACAGTGACCTTTGAAACCCCAAAATGGTCGTTTCACAATACTTACTGCTGTGCTGAAGTTTTTTCCAGATTTCTCAAAGACTTTTCTGTCCATTTTAATGAAAAAATATTCTGTCGACTGTACAATAAAAAAAGATTTTAACCCATTTCTCAAGTTGTGCCACAGTCTCTTAAAAGTGTGCCCAAATGTTTGACTGGTACTGTATATCAGTGCTCAATTTGTGCAATATGGAACAAAATAAAAAGGTTTTATTACCATTGTCTATATTCATGTTACATTAAAACGTGCATTTTTTTTCTTGTAAATGAACAAGGAGATATGTCATTTCTGGCTACATGGATGGGCAATATAGTCACAACTTGGGATACAGGTTAAAGATCTTTTCTATTTTGCAGCAGAGAAACATTTTTTTCATCCACATGGACAGAAGATTCTTTGAGGGTTCTGGAAATACAAAACCACAGAATGTAATAATAAGATAATACATGAGAGGCTCAAACTTGGCCTTGGCCAATTTTGTTGAAAGGCAAGAATCCATTTGGTGAAAACATCCATGTAAAATACATTAAACCTCCAACAATCTATACTGTTTCTCAGTGGAGGAAAGTAACTAAGTACATTTACTTACATTTACTGAAGTACTGTACTTAAGTACAATTTTGAGGTACTTGTACTTTACTTGTATTTCCATTTTATGCTACTTTATACCACTCCACTGCATTTCAGTGGGAAATGTTGTACTTTCTACTCTACTACATTTATTTGACAACTTTAGTTACTTTTCAGATGAAGATTTGACACAATTGATAATATAACAAGCTTTTAAAATACAACACATTGTTAAAGATGAAACCAGTGGTTTCCAACCTTTTTGGCTTTTGACGTCTTACAAAAAGCAGCGTGTAGTCGGGGTCACATTTCAGATGTCTGTGAGTTGTTAACAGCAAATAATGATTTTTCCCTCTAAACTTCTCACATGGCTTCAATTCAATAAGAGAAAAGAGAAAAACTCCTAAAACTGAAAACAGATTTGTGTATCAGAACTTTGTTTTTTCTTCTTTCCTCTCACAATAATCATCATAATAGATTTATCTGGTGACCCTTTGGAGGGGCCCGACCCCTAGATTGGGAACCACAGGACTAAACTAGCTAACTGTATATAAAGTAGTTCAAACTAGCTCCACCTCCAACAGCTACAACAGTAACATACTGCTAACACACTGATGTTTCAGTATTAATCATATAATGATGTGATATGTAATAATATATCAGTCAGAGGGACCAAACCACTACTTTAACTGCAATAGTTTATCTACATTTTGTTGCTAATACTTATGTACTTTTACTTGTAATGGAGTATTTTCACATTGCTGTATTGGTACTTTTACTTAAGTAAAGGATCTGAATATTTTTTCCACCGCTGCTGTTTCTGTGTAACATGCAAGAGGCATATGTTACACATATTGAATGCATATCAAGACATGATAATTTTACATGTTCCTTCATAACAAACAATATGAGGGTGGCATAAATCCATGATATAAATTCCCTGGACTGTAACAAAACAATAATTTTATCAGTTGTTAATCTTAATAAATTCTGCAGAAAGTTATTGGCTTCAATCCAGCTCAACCTGAACTTTTCACTCATATTTAGACTGAACTGGACTGGTGGATCATTTACAACTTAGAATTACTTTGTGGGGAAATGGACTCCTCACTCATCCAGACTGCTCCAGTCTCTCAACCAAGTTGAGGACTACTGAGGTTAATCTTATTGCACTTAAGTTATTGTGTGTGTATTATATTTTTGGAGGGTTTTGTGCAGCTGGTATACAAAAGAAAACATTGTGTCAGACTGAGGTCTGACTGGCACCCAGACAAAAATTATACCAAACCGCTACAAAATTAGTCTACTGAATGTGCATGTTGTACAGTAGAAGAAACCTAATAAAACCCAAACCTTCTGCATAGCTAGATGCCACAATGGGTAAGTGGGATTTTTTTTTCTCACAATAGATGATCTAACCCTTTAAACACTGCTTATATTTTATTTTAGTTCTGCATTTAAATCACAATAAGCTCACTGCTCAGTCTGTTTATCAACTGACTGCAGCTCACACACACTTTTATCCTTATTCAGCTCCATCTGTGTGCAAGCTGGGCCACATGAAACTCTGCTCTCATCTGGAGAAGGGGGTTGGAAGTTTTTTTTTCAGAATTAATCACCCACTCGCTCCAGACCAAATAGTCGCGGCCACACATGCCAGTGCAATCAGACGCATGAACACATAAGGCAGTCAGATGCACACTCACGCATACACATGGAATGAATCTTCACTACGCAGATTAAAAAGAAATGTTGGAAAACAAAATGAAAATAGAACTGTGACCTAGATTCACTCAGTTAGTCAACTTAAATGTCTTAAAGTCACACAAAATATTGTCCCTACTAACTTTAATTAGCCATTTTTTAAATTCCTGAGATTTGATGCTGCTCTGAAGGCATCATGATGCTTCCACAGCCCTGATGCTGCTTGAGTGTGAAACATTCATATTGAGGAAAAAAAACAACCCAATAAACTATATAAAATATCGAAACATTTTACTCACCATTCACTGTAGCAGAGTTGTCTGTGTTGGAACTGCCTCTGATGGAAGATGAATGACACCAGCTTGTAAAAGTGAACTGAGACAGAGAGGCAGAAAGAGAGGGAGCACAGCGGAGACCGGCGAGTGCTCCGTGAACCACGCCACTTCTACAGTTTCAAATTTCAGGCTTGAGGTTTGTCTGGATACTGCGAAAAGATGTCGTTAACCATGAAGACAAATCCCTCCTTCCTCCCTCTTCCATCTCCACTTTTCTCTCCTCCCCCTCGACTTTTTCCCTGAGAGTGTCTGAGCTCTCCGGCCTCCACACAGATTGTTCTTGTTAGGTAGGAGTTTATAATGTGCTGTGGGGGCAGGGACCTCTCCTCCACGCTCCTGTGTGGTGAATGTGCGAAGCCAAGACACAACACTCAGGATGACAGAATATTTAAGAGACAAAGAGATGTAGACGGACAAGAATTTACTTTAAAGACCATTTCTGTATCTTTATGTTCTCATCTCAAATGTTCTGCAGAAGGAGCCTCTTTGATTGACAGCCTGGACCTCCCTGTTACCTCCCAGACGTCTGACACTCATGACTTTCTGCAGGCCTGCTGGGGTAAAAAGAGTCAGTTTGTAAGAGTGACCAGCAAATGCAGGAAAAGGTTAATGTTTCCTGTGTGGACAAAACACCCTTAACAGCCAGGAGAAATGGGTGGGGGGTGTGGAGAGGGGGAGCACACGCGGAAGGCTGTTAGAAACAATGCGGTGTTATTTTCTCCAGAGGCGAGGCAATTAAACTCACACGGTGTGTGTGACCAGTTTAGGGAGTGAGTGTGACTGCGTATGTGTGTGAATGCAATTTTTGGCAAGTCCGCTGTGTTTGTGATCAGTCAAGACAAGTCTAACTTTATATGGTCATCGAGAGCATGAGATGAAGTCCTGCATCCTCCAGGTTTACATTTGTCTCAGCTCTGTTGAGAGTCACAGCTGGCTGTTTTAAATGCTAGCTGAACATGAAAAAAAAGAAGAAGAAGAAGGGAAAACAAAAAAAACAAGGCTGCATGGCCCTAATAAGCATTCAGGGCTCTGTTTTCTTTTCGCAGGAAGGGAAGTGAATATGAAATCCAGTCCAGGCTAGAAGAAAAGCCTTTTTATAAAGTCTTTCATAAATAAGGGAACTGACTGAGTCTACAGAGCTCTCTGTTTTATTGTGACTATGTACAATATAGAGACACATAAGGACATATAACAAAAAAATCCACTTTTAACATAGAAGAAATAGTTATAATTGTACTAGTTGCCTGATTTTCACTGCAGCTTCTTATCTTTAATCATTTTCAGTATAAGGTTTATCTGATTTCCTCAGAACAATGATCCATCTTACTTTACAGGTCTGTCATATTTTTTTCAACCACCTCTTGAAACTTTTCTGAGAAGAACTTTGTAGTTTGGTACACATTTTACAGAAAAACAAAGTTCAGGGGATTTCCAGAGGAAGTTCCTTAAAAAAAAAAACCAAAACAAAACCAAAAAAACGCTCAATTTAAACCCAAAGAAAAAGAGATTAATGGAAACTGTACTCTTCATATATGTTGAATTCCTCACTTTCTTGTAGACAAATTGCACATTTTTGTATGTTTAGCTGACCTTGTGCACACTGCTTAGCATTTAATTGGATTTAATTAGTCACTGTCTGTATTTTGCCTATAATAGTTCTTTTTAGGAACCTTCCTAGATAATTCAAAGGAAGCGATTAAGACTTAACCTGTAAAATAAAGTGTTACCAAAACTTTAAATAAGTTTAAGATAAATAAGCACAGTACAGCAACTGCATCTGTACACAAACAGAGTGACATAAAGGTAACTATCAATTCAAACAGTGCGTTCATACAATGGCGGCTCACAGCTACCAGAACAGCTCTCATAAACTGAACAGTGTCAGTGAAGAACAGTAATCCCTTGACAAAACAAGCCTTCCTGTCTCCCGTTGCTAAGTGAAATACCATCAGGGCTCAGCTAAGGATATTTAAAAAAAAAAAAAAAAATCTTTGATCACTCTCCTCCTCCTCATCCTGACTGAAAGTCTCCAGTGGATGGCAAGTGTAAAAATATGCAAAAAGTCTTGACTCTCGCCAAAAATGCACATTTGATAAGCTGACATCACTAAATGCTCGCATGGTTAATAGTACGTGAAAATGAAACAGCAACTGTTGTATTTGTGTGGTTTCTAGGCTTCTTCCTCTACACGAATAGGACGTGCAGCGAAACCAAACCACCAACATCAAAAGGGAAACATGAGTTGATTCAAACAGAGACTGTTCTCACATCACTGACATTGACAGACCAGTCAAATCTGAGGCCTGATCAACACATGTATGCACAATAATAATAATAATAATAATGATAATAAGTCCATCTAAGTAAAACGGTCATGTTCTGGAAGGAAGCTGCTGAGAGTGAGGTTATCGCTTATATCCTCATCGCTGTCTCCGCAGTGGGGGATCACCAGGACTCCGTTACTGACTGGGTTGCGTTGCCTTGAGTAGTTGTAAGTCCTGTCAGGCAGCAGAGACGAGATGCATATCATCTCAGTCTCACGCTGAGGTTTCTTGACCTTGTACTTCCTTGCTGAGAGCTTGGCGCAGAGTGCAATGGTAGTGACCATGAAGATGGTGGCCAACCCAGCCAGAGAGGCGATGGCGATGAGGCAGTGCTTCACCATGCCATGGATGGAGCAGGGTTTGACCTCAGTGACCGGTGGACTCTTTGACACTTCTCGAGGAGCTGTTGTATTTGCCGGAGTTGATTTGTTTGTTGGAATCGGCAACCTTTTCGGAACTCGGGGGATCAAGATTCCCGCAACACTGGTGGAGACAGCGGTGGTGGAGTTGGCAGAACCTGTTGAGACTGAGGGAGACTCTGTGGTAGAGTTCGGCATTGCTGTGTCAGGAAACTGTGATGTGGAGATCAGGCTTCTTGTGGCAGAAACAGGCTGAGATGTAGAGGAGAGCTCAATGCTGACAGTGGATGTCTCACTTCTTTTGACAGGAGGAGAAGTGCTGTCGGGGACAAATACATGGGACGCCTCAGAGGTTATGTTTGTTGATATTGTGGTTGGAGTAAAAGCTGAGGGACTGCTGAGGTTCTGGTTAGCCTGAGTAGAATTATCAGAAGAAGTGGTGGAAAACACAGCTGCTGTTACTGAAGATGTTTCAGAAACTGTTGCAGGAGCCGTTGCAGGAGCCGTTGGAGGAGCCGTTGGAGGAGCTGTTGGAGGAGCTGTTGGAGGAGCTGTTGAAGAAGCTGTCATGTCAGTAGAAGTGGTTGTTGACTTCTGCCCCTCTGTAGGTTTAGCTGTTTCTGACATAATCGTATTGTGGAAAGGCTGTACTTCACTTGTAGCAGTGGTCACAGCTGGAGCATCTGTGGAGCCATGAAGCAATTTTGGACCTGAGCTGCTTGTAGTTGCAACCAAACCAGCCGTTGAGGTGTCAATTTTGCTGCTGACGACTGCCTCATCAGTTTCCACTGTGGCTGACAAAGTGATCTCTGCTGCTGCAGCAACACTAACTTCTGCAGGACTGTGAGTTGGATCCCAGGTCGCGGGCTGCGTCTCTGTTTCATTGTGAAGTACATGTGAAGAGGTCAGCTGCTTGGTTGTCTGTTGGTTGTTGGGTTCAGCAGTTGTGATAGAAGCACTCCTGGACTCCATAGAGAACAAAACAGATATTCCCCATAGCAGCGCCAGATACGTCTTCATGCTGAGGACTATCATTGTTGAATAAAAGATCTGAAATGACAGAAAAGATTCAAATTTACTGGTTCTAATGCCAGAATTTAAGGAGACATTTAAATAGTTGTAGATGTATAAAAAGACACACACGGCTAACAAATCTGTGTCATGTGGTTTCTAGTGACATCTTATGATGAAACAGTCATGCGTCTTACACCACACCCTTTGCAACATGTTCATGAGAACTAAAAGTACTCTGTTACTGAGTAAATATGAAAGTTTCGTAAAACCAGTCAACACGAGGTAGAATCCACACAAAATGTGTTCTTCTATCTAAGAAAAGTTAAAAACTGTAGTAAATGAATCAAAATCAGATATTCTGTAACTTGAAGTTAACTGAAGTTAAGACTACAACTGTGACTTAAGGCAGGAATCAAAGAATGTAGATAAATCAATTTCCTTTGGTAAAAATGATCATAGTAGAGCATAACATTTTTACAAAGCACTTTTTAAAAAAGTTAACTTCATCCAAAACCATTACAATTTAAAACAGTAGGTTCCAAATGCAGAAACACTCAACCAGAACAATAAATTTTAAAAGTGGCCTCTGCTCTTACCGTGCTGCTGGAGAAGCAGGGAGATGGATGTGAGGATAGAAACTGATCAAAGTAGATTTCAACTCATTTCAGTCTCTCGGGAGATCATCCTGTGAGTACTGACACGTTGACTGTGGCACTGCTTGACAGAAGAAACAGGAAATGTCACAGTCTTTTTTTTTTTTTTTAAACCAGCACTATGAACCATTTTGAGATAAGTGTGATACAGTCGCTTCCAAACCCACAGCTGTGGTTTGCATCAACAAGGAAGTCAAATTCATGCGCAGCTTCCCTGTAATTGCTACCATGGTTATGATTTAGATTCAAGCATTTTAACATTTTTTACAAGTGTCTTACCTTGCTGGTGGAAGCTCAGGTGATATGAATGTGTTTGCTGGTTCTAATAACTAACTTATGTAACGTATCAGGAAGTACTCAGTTCTGTAAAACTGTTCAGATGTTTCTTGCATGTCAGTGATGTCTGATCACGCTTCGGTTCTACAAGATTCAAAGCTGCTGTATATGTCATGTGGGGGAAAGAGGAGTGACTCAGGAGCTCCAAGGCACTGACAGCAGACCACAGTGACAGAAGATCAGCTATGTGACAGAAAACAGTACAACAGTCAAAACACAAAGCTTTTGCATTTATACCCTGAGAGGAAATAGATATGTTCTCCTAGTGTGGAAATCATAACTGTCACTTCCTGTGTTGGTGAGTCATACTGCAGTATGGTTATAAAAAAACTGTTTAAAAAAGGTGAGACACCATCTATTTGTTGTCAGTCTGAACGTTGCCATGATGACAGAAACACGTAGTACAGAATTGGCCCAGACTGAGTCTAAAAACAATGAAAAATATATATACTTCTTGTCAATAATTTTTACAAAACCTGCTGTAAAAATGACTTTGGCACAAGTATATATACAGTTTATTGCTCTATTCCATCTATATTTACTGCTTTAAGTTTTAATCTGATGATGCAATGACTTTTAATTAAAGTATTTCTTGTGTATGTGATGGAGACTTGTAAGAATAAAATGTATATTACATACACAGGGCCATAGCTACTATTGAGGTCACAGACGTCATGTCGTCTGTTATTTTTCTGCAAATTTGGGGATGAGGAGTGCAGTTTTATCATTTAAAATGATACATGGTATGGTGTTACAAGGTGGATACCATGTTTGTTGGACTACCGATTAAATTTGGCTGTCAGGCCAAGAACGATCCATAAACGAATAAATACAACAACTTTCCTTGATGTAATTCCTGGCTGAGTGGAGAAAACTCTTAACTCTTAATTGTTGAACAACTGACTGAATTAAACATAGAAAAATGTTCAAATTAAAAGGACATTTTATTTATATTATATATAGAGGGTTGCTTAGATATATGACCTGAGGGTTTTTTAAATCCTGATTATAAGGTTCATTCTGAAAATTTGATTTTAACAGTATTGTGGTTACCACAGTATTTCATTGTCCATCATGTTGCTGTTCTGTCTTTTTGCAAAACATAATGAAAAACATACATTTTTATCCTGAGCTACACTACATTTGTAAAGTAAATCATGAAAACAGAATAAAACGGGGCCTCGTATACACAAGACTGAGAAGAACCTTAATGAAAAACTGTTGGATATCAGGGAAGCGTCCACCAATAAAGAGTCACAATTGCTCCACCTGCATGTAACATGCAAAGTGTTGAATAAAGGAATTCTGGGAAATGTAGGAAATCAATAACATAAGTGTTAAATGAGACTGGTTGAGGTAAAGTGCGTATGCATTACGTAAAATAAATATCAGCCAAAATCTCATAAAAAACTGAAGTAGACCTCACACTAAAACAAAATATTTATTTACCACAACAGAAGAGCCAAGATCATCGGATCAGCATTTAAATGACCACAAGTACACTCAGTTTCCTCAATGTGAATGTGTATGTTGTCTTCGTCTTCTGGGCTTTTTTTGTTTTTGCTTTTTTCACTATGTTCTATAAAATGTTTTCATGGACTAAGCAATTAATTGAGAAGTTGTTGATAGAATATAGTTGATAGATTTATCAATAATAAAACTTATGGTATTATACTTTGTATTATACACATTGATGATATATTTTGTGTTTAAAATATTAACCTGCAATGCAACTTATTAATTACAGTCGTCAAGTAAGTGTAGTTGAGTAAAAAGTACAGTTTTTACCTCTGAAATGTAGTGGATTGGAAGAATAAAATATAATGGAAGTAAAATGGAAGTTCCCAAGTAAAGTACCTCAAAGTTGTGCAGAAGTAAGCGTACTTCATCGAATCTTTCTTGGCACCTCATGCTAACTGATGACAGTTCAGATATACAGTACTTCTCCAGCAGAGATGTTTTTAAAAGGGCCTGAAAAGTTCAACTTTGTTTTTCTTCACCGTGTAACTCGCTAAGATTTCAAATCCATATCTGATGTTACTAGTGAACCTGAGTAAATATAACACTCCCACTGACACAATGAACACCACACTTGACTCAGAGGTTGACAGAAGTCAAAAAAAGACAAAGCACGGGAGGAAAAATAGAGGTTTTCGTGTGTAAAATCTTTATTATGTGCACAGAACTGTTTTTCAGGGGTTCAGTGAAACACAAGCTGGGTGAGTGGTCCCTTCCCAACACCAAATATGCACCGGAGAGGGTAGTTTTGACCCTAAACAGTGACAAGAGGCACCACTACATTTGCACAACATTTACACCAGAGATGCAACCCCACCCCCCTCCCCTCCCCATAAAACTCAATGTTTAATTTCAAGCCCAGAAGAACAGGAATAAAACATTTTAGAAGGAATTCTTCCACATTCATAAATTTGATGGTTATCAATGAGCAAACTGGTGGGAGGAGAAAACGAGTTCAACAGCTATTGTTTAAAAAAATCCTGCTTGACTAAGTTATTCTACCGGGTTGTGACTGGAATGTACAACAGGAGAGAAAATAAATGTAAAAGCAGTGCATAAAAACCGCACACGACTCATATTTGGCAACACAAAAAAGAAAAAAAAATGGAAATACTGATGCTACATACAGTTTTTGAGTAGTAAGTACAAACTTCACATGAGAATGTTTTTACCACAATTTGAAACAAACAAACAAAAAAAAAAAGTTAAGACTTTTCCTTCAACAAAAATGTCTTTTCTTCAAACGGGTACATGAGCTGCAAGAGTTTTTCCTTTTCTCTGCGTGTGTGTGTGTGTTTGTGTGTGTGTGTGTGTGTGTGTCGGGGCAAAGTGTGAAACAGGAGGCTTGATGAGGAAAAATAAAAGTTCATCTTGGAATGTAAGCTTGATATCATCGCGTGGGGGGGATGACGCCAAGCTGAATGAAGCCGAATCTTCAGAATTTGGCCGTGGCTGACCCCGTCTGTTCGACTCTCTCCAAAACAAATGAACGGTCCTGGGAAGGGGCCGCGTCTTACATGGCAACCTTGGCAACCTGCTCTTCCAGTCTGGCGATTCGACGGTCTTGAAGGATGACACGGTCCCTGAGTGACTTGAACTCTCGGAGTACCTCTTCCAGTTTGTCTTCCATTTTCTGCTCAGAAAGCGAGGAGGAAGTTAGCTCGACATGGTTCTTTTCACATTTCATATGATTCTTAAAAGACCTCTTTTAAGAGGTCTTACAGAAGATTTTACAAGTTATTTGTCTCATATGTCAAAAATAAAATAAATAAATCTGTTGTTATTCCTGGCAAAATGAACAGAGATGTTACAGCAGTTAACATTTTTTTCCTGGCTTTACCAAAAACAGACTGAATTGTGACCCAAATACCAAAATATGTGCTGATTCATAACTTTTCAAAGTTGTTCCAACCATAATAATTACTGCGAATCGGGAAAGTCCAAATGTCAGCACAAAACATGTGCAAGTCTGAAAAGTGTGAATTATTACAATGCAGAGAGAACAGAAATGTTAATCTATCCTACTTTATATAAAGAGTCTAGTTATGGTGGGGAGTAAAAAGAATCATCTGTAAACAAAAATAAAAGGTAAATATGTCCCAACACTCACTACTGAGGGCTGTGGAGATGCTTGCTTCTGGACAGTTGGCATTTTCTCTGCTTTTGTGGCTGGCTTGGTCTCCAGGACGTTTGTTTTGACCACTTTCAGATCCCGGTTCTTCGTGGAGACGTAGCCATCTTTGAGCGAGATCAGGATGGGGCCTCCGTTCTTCCCGGCGAACCACTCCTCTGCCTCCAGGGTGGGATCGGGGCCGGCAGTGTCTGGATACAGGTCGTCCTGGAACAGGTCAGACTGGGGAGGTGGAGAGGACGCAGGAAATGTCATGAAGGTCTTTATAGCAGCAATGCAACACCAGTGTAGTTATTATTAGATATCAAACACAGACTTACCTTACGTGGGACTGTCATGATGATTGGTTCACATTTTCTCTCATGTAATTTGTAAAACCTATAGAGAGGATTCATGGGATATTAATATTATTGTCATCATACAAAGAATTTCAGTTTTAAAACAGCTGCTCAGACATAACAGTTCTATTAATTTAACCTTTATTTTTATCCAAAAGTCCATTGCTTAAATGTATACATTAGTAGCATTTGTTATTTAGTTATTTTTTAAGTAATCAGAGTATTTTTCAGAGTAATTCAGTAATATATTTGCTCCAGAATCCACAGGAGCACATACTACATGAACAAAGGTAAAAAATAAAACATGATGTCTGTCATACCTTGCGATTTCACATTTGTTGACATCCAGCCCCCTCTTGGGCATGTATCCCATGCCCCTCTGAGGCTCCTTGGTGGAAAAGGTGTTGAGGTAGTGAACATACGGCGCCTCGTCGGTGATCTCAAAGTACCGAATGCTGCTGTCACCCTGAGGACACAAGGTCACAGCTTAAAGTGAGGCTGTGAATCTATATGCGTATGGCTAAAAAAAACAGGAATTTCTTTATTATAAGCCTTGCTCACCTTTCCACACAGGTAGACTATATTGGTGTCGGGGTCATAAAAGGGCAGCAGGACTCCATTACTGGAGTCCATCTCTTGGACACATATCGGCTCGTCCATGTTTTCCTGGTGAGAGAAAATACAGGATTTGAAGTGATTTTAAACTTTGCTAGAATCTTGAGTTGTATAATTTACTGGCTGTGATTTAAATCCAATAATTGCTGATTGTCTGTATTAGTTGCTCCTGGCAAACAAACAGAAGCAAATCACATTCAGCAAGCATATAACAATGACTCCTCACAGGTTTCATGTTGCTCTTTGTGTTCAACGCCACCTACTGGAGCTGAGTTGTTGCACACTCAAGTGGCACAGAGAAAAAAAGCACAACTGCATGTTTTCCACACAGGAAGAACTGGTGAAGATTATATTTTGACTTACATCACAGGCAGGAAAATGTACAAAACAAGGTTCTATAAAAGTTCAAAATTACTATAATGTGTGTGTGTGTGTGATGTATCAGTGTTACAGATCAAATGATATTCACTACAGTGACATACAGTTTTCCACAGGGCTAGCTGGCGCTCGCTCATGCGGCTGAATCCAGTGGTGAAAATGTTTCCGTCTGCTAAAAAGATCGCTCTCATTGGCCGAGCTCCCTCGTGGGCTTTGTCCTTCTCCTAAAAGCAGAAACATACTTGTGAAATTGGGCAGCAGTGTTTGCAGGCTCTGTGGGTGATTCGGGGAAAGATTATTCCACATGTCAAGCGTCCCAGCCCCAAAGCCCCTCGACGTTTTAACTTACCGCCACAATCTTCTTTTTACGGGGGTCGATGACGCGAACCTTCTTGTCCTTGCAGGCGGTGCAGAGTAGGCTGCCATTGCGGCTCCAGCTGATACTAAAGATAACATCGGGGTGCATGTCCTCCAGGTTGATCATGGCCTCTCCCGTGCCCACATTCCAGATGATGATCTGGTTGTCACACCCTAAAATGGACACACACACACACACACACACACACAACACAGGCTGAGTGCACCCACCTCCATGTCCAAGTTTATTTTAAGCACTTTACATCACACAAAGCAACACAACAGAAGGCAAACTGTGAGATAATTGGTCAGATTTGGAGCTCAGCTGTGCACAGTGGACAAATGGCAGACCAATTACCTAAACAGACGTCATTATTATACTTTGAGGGCATGAGGGTGTACCAGAGGCTTGAAAAGTTACCTGCACTGAGGAGAACGTTGCGAGCGGTGGGATGCCAAGACACGATGCCGACCCTCTTAGAGTGGCCCTCTAACACCACCACTGGCTCTGAGAGGGGATTCTCCAGCCCGTTCTCAGGGATCTGCCAAACCTGAGTCAGAGAAAAAGAAAAGTTACATAAGAAACACAGAAAATTACAGTACTGATACTAAAGAGTAGATGACAGAAAGCAGATTAAAGCTGAGTGTTCCTGCAGATGATATTCATAATCCATCTGACAAACAAAGGAAAACAGCTCTGGCAAAAATCAAAAAATAGACCCATATCTGCACTTACTAAAAGATGCTGGACAGGATACTTGCTCAAAAACATTACAAATTACTGCCTCAATAAGTGGTGAATATATATTAAATTCAACAAACATTTAACATGTAACTTGTGCTTTGAAAAGGTACCAGAATATAATCTATCATGTTCACGATTCAAGACTATTTGCCATTTACTCAGGTACAAGTGTACAAGGGCATTGGAATTCTTATGTGCATCTCTCAGTCAAATAATAAGAAATACAATAAAAATATGCACAAAATAATAAATAAAAAAGATACACACCATTAACAGATAATAAATGAATGTGTGTTTGTTTTACATCTTACTGTTATTTGGTCCATTCCCATATTCACCCTCACCTTTCAAATTTGTCAACAATTTTGTTTCAAGTAAATAAATTCTTCAGATTCTTTTGGATCATGCAACAAAAAAATAAAAATATCACAATAATATTTGTGATATTGAGTTATTCATACATACAAAAACAGTTTTTGTTGTTTGTATTGTTACAACAAATACAGTTATTGTTCAAAATAGTTTGAAAACGCTAAAGTAAAAATAACCAAACCTAAAAAATTGTATTTATTCATTACAGCACATCATGTCCAAGACGTCAGATCAAGAGATGTCGGGTTGTAGTGTAATTGATTAAATAAGTACTTAATAAACAAGGAAAAACTCATGTGATCCTTTAGAGATTAAGCGCGTCCTTACCATGACTGTGCAGTCCTCTGAGCCGCTGGCGATGACAAGGTCATTGTGAGGACACCAGTCGATGTCCAGCACTGGGCCCGTGTGACCGCATACTGTAGGGTAGACCTTGTCTATACGGCCGGTCTACGAGACAGAAGACAACTTTGTTACAAAGGGGCGGAAGAGTGCGAGCTGAAGCAGAGCTAAAGTTCAGTTAGGTGATATCTGCTGGATAGATATGAAAATGACTGACGGACGGAGCTCATTTAACTATCCTGTGTTCTATCAAAGTTTGTATATTTAGTCCTTTGTGTGACTACAAGACTTTTCTTCACTCTTCTATTACCATCGTCATCAAACATTAAACAGCTGACTTCATGCTACATTTAATTATTTAGTTGCTTTACTGGCTAAAATGAAGTCAAACATTGTGAAATCAGCAAAAAGAGATCTTTACATGCAAGCAGCTTCTCTTGAGGCAGAACATTATACAGTGAGTGAATATAAATTTAATTAACCCAGTGCCCTAAAATAATAGCACAGCACCCATCCCCTCCGTGAGTATCATGTTCAATGAGGCATACATCAGAAGCCTTTACTATCAGGCAGATTGAAACATTGATTATCTCTGGTTTTTACTATAGATGAGAGCCTCAGGGACGAACAGTAGGACAGGGTCACAGCAGCAGAGCGCTGAAGGTCTGGTGACTAAGAACAAACCTATACTGTAGAACTGAAGTGCCATAAGCTCTGAATGCTATTATATGATGTTACAGCCTTGCTCCTCTGGGTATGCTTTACACACTCTCTCACACTTTGTGTAGAACATTTCTGACTTCAACGTTTGGATCAAAAACTTGCCACCAGAATTATAAACATGGCTGGGCGATAAGGACAAAATCAAATATCACGATATTTTTGACCCAGTACCTTAATATCAATATTGCGACAATATTGTAGGGATGACTATTGGTGCTTTCACAAAATATTTACACAATGATATTTTTCATAAATAATCATCAGTAATAGAACAGCTATGCAGCCTTTAAAACCAGCAAAAACAACACTTGCCATATCACGATATTACGATATCCAAAATATATCGTGATACGAGACAAAATCTAGTCTCATATCACAATATCGATATAATATCGACATGTTGTCCAGCCTTAATTATAAAGATGCCATAATCACACAAAAATTGCACACTTAGTGGCTGTAATGACAATGTGTTCAATGGGAAAGACGTGTGAGCATTAGCATCATCATCAGACAGGTCAAGAGGGCAACTGTCAGTGTTCCTGATGAAAGTGTAACGGTTGATGGTTGTATGTAGAGGTGCAACTTTACCATTTTCCAGCCGAGGACCAAACTGAGTAGATCAACCCATGCTTGAGTACTAATGTGAGTATTGTCTCAACTTCATGCAGCTGATTCATCATGCAAATACATCAATGTTTATTCAAATGCTAAGTGGCAATAACACTCTATTACTCCTTCCTCTAGAAATACTATGTTGTCTGATACTTAATGCAAACATAGATCTCACAGCTCTTCTGAAATGGGCCTTCAAAAGATCTTTTTCATCTGAAACAAGAAGGAGGTGACGGAGGAGCGCTCACCTTTTGTAGAGGAAGGACAAGAAAGGCTCCGCCCCCGCTGGCCTCGATGATGATGGCAACAAACTTGGGGTTGACGGCACAGAAGGAGCTGTCCCATGTGACCCTGGAGACACGGATGTCATCGTAGCACTGGTCGTTCCTCAGGGCCTGACCGAAGACGTGACGGAACTTGCTCTGTCGCACAACTCGCCGCAACATATCTGCAGAGAGAAATAAGAGCGCACGGTGAGTCAGAGCTCATGAGTGTTTTAGCGTTTATGCCCACAAGTGTCCTAATTTCAGAAATGTGGAACTGTGCATGCTGAGGAAACCTTGGGGTAAATTTGGTTTACTGCCAACTTGGTCTGTCTGATCTGAGATTATGTTTATTAACTGTGACTGAGTTTGTTCCTGTGCATGCAAAGGAAATAAAGCAGCTCCACCTACTGGCAAACATCTGAGGTAAACTGTACAAGTGACAGATTTTCCTCCAGCTGTGTTTACTTCCTTATATCTGAGAAAATCTTCCAGGCTGTTGTAACGCCAAGTTCTGTCAGATATCAAAATCATTTTACATTTTAACCTAACATATAACAAGAAAAATGGGTCATTAACTAGCAGGGAAAGTACGATAAATGAGAATCAGTCAGGTTGGACATCTTATTACATCATCCAAAAGGAAAGATACAAATATTGCAAAACATATGAGTAACATTGTGGGAGTAGTTGGAAAAATAGAAGTTTCCAACAATATGTAATAAACATACTCAGAGGGTGTTTAGTGAATTTCCCTTCCCTATATGAACGTATGATTTAAGTCAAGAAATCAATATTGTGACACAATTTTAATGCCTCCTCCCTGAACAAGCTCTGTAGATTCTCCATTTTGTTTATATATGTTAAGGTGTAGGTATAAAGGTGTATTTGAACTAGGGCTGCAACTAATCTTTATTTTCATTATCGATTAATCTGTCGATTATCTTCTCAATTAACTGATTAGCTGTTTTGTCTAAAAGATGTCAGAAAAAGGTGAAAATGTTTATCACTGTTTCCCAAAGCGCAACCTCAAATGTCTTGTTTTGTCCCGACCGACATTCAACAACCAAAAGATATTCAGTTTACTATCATAAACTGTAAGACTAAACAAACCAGAAAATATTCACTTTTAATACCAATACCAGAAAAGTTTAGTATGTTTTCTAAAAAAAAAAAAAAAAAAAAAGTTACTCAAAATGATTTATCGTTTAGTTAATTAGTTGGCGATTCATTTTCTGTCGATCGAGTAATGTGAACAGCCTGATTAGGCGACAGAGGCAGTTCACTCTTTTTTGGGTTCATATTGTAGATATTTCTTAATGCCATCTAACAACTCTTTTTTTTCTCAACTCAGTAGCGCTGTGGCTCATTAGACTTTCAACTAAGAACTTTTTCAACTAATTAAAATGTAGGCCAGAAGAAATATGCTTCACCATTTCAAGTGAATCCAATTAGAAGCAGACAGTATACTGTTAATTTCACTACATCCATTTTTTTAAGTGTATGGGTGTCATTTATACTGGAGAGCACTCCCAATTTACTGCAACTAGATGTTTTAGTGGTCATTAATATATTATTTAGGCTGTATTTAGTGACAACACACCGTATTTTAGGGTTTACTGATATGGATACAGTAAAAATGAAGCATTTAATGATCATATCGTGTCTCAGTACACCCTTAAACATGTTCCCCTCTTCCTTCTTTTAACTCTCATATCTGTTTCCAGTTTCAAGGGAAGTCATTCATCAAGTGTAGACACAGATTCTACTGTTGGCATCCTGACAGATTTGGAGATGGATAGATCTGATCTGCAGCCAAAATATGAGGACCAAACACAGTGGAATTTCTCCAGAAAGTTGATTTATCTCATCGTTGTCTGTTGTAATTCTGAAAACTCAAGTCTTAAGATTCCTGAGGCAGGTTTTTCATCATTTAAGTGAAAACGCTTTGCAGTGTAATTATCTGGAAAATACAGTGTCTCAGGGTGGTAATTAAGCTGCCAGTCTGAAGCAACATGCTGAGCCGTTTCTTCAGGCTGCAGGATTTTTCTCCAGTGATCCACAGATCCGTCATCACACCAGACCACCTGCTCCTTCACATTCAGTCACAGATTTTGAAAATGTGTCACTGCCTCTTGGATCAAATAAATTTTGACTTGTCAATCTGTATTTGAATGTCAGGTTTGGTTTTTAAGTAAGTGCATAGTTTTCAATATTTATGAATGATGTACTATATAAATATTCAGCAAAATACACGCCAATTAGACACCCACACAGGTGTTTTTTTTTAGTTATTTGGCGTGATCAGACCACCTCAGGCCTGTGTGGGTGTACAGACTGTGACTGACTGACATGTGTCTCGCTCTCTTGTTAGTTCTGTTGCACCCGTTATAGCAGGACAACTTTTTATTTACTTTGTTATGACTACTTTTTGTACATCTTTATAATTATTACAGAAGTTGGGTGCATATTGGGTGCCCAACTTCAACCTGAGCAGGAGATCTTATCAGCCAGACAAAGTGAGAACACCTGTGGGGGTATGCAAGGGTTTTAAATTGAAGAAAGAAAAAAAAAGTGGACAAAAATGAGTATTGAGTAAACTTTAGAGAGTTTTCATGCCAAATCATGACACAACAAACCAGATGTAAACAGTGCATATAGTTCAATGTAGATACATGTTTATTTTTTAAAATTTTAGTTCATTTTACAGGTGATTCTAGTTTAGTTTTGGGTTTTGTGTCTTTAAATTTTTTATTCCTATTTTTTTTTTAAACTTAGATTTAGTTTATGCCAGTATACTTGGTTAACTGAACAAGTCTTTCTCAATGTGTGGAAACAAATGAGCTTTTCCTTTAAGAAAGGAGTGCTGCTAGTGCTACCACACACATACACATACAGGCTCACAACTTATAGCAATACTACTTAGATTGCAGAGAGTGATTTGTCCTCTTATCACAACAGCACATATACACAGCAGCATACAAGTACATGTAGACATAAAGGCCATTTTCCTCTTCATCTATAACCATAATTTCATCTGAGACTGAGATATGAGAACTGGTCAGTTTCCAAGTGGATTGCTGCACACGTCCGTTTTTATGAATCAAATACTCACCCTACATATGCTTTGATTCATATCACAATATCCCACAGAGCCGTAAACACTGATCACGCTGCTGCAGGGCAGCATAATGCCTGGCCAGCACAGGACTACAGTTTACAGCCGACCAGAACAGCATGTTCCCTCAGCCAATATTAGTGCTTCATTCAAGAGCAGCAGCCCTCACTCTAAATATGCATCTGACAAGAGGAGCTGCTTCATCCCCTGTAGGCTTTAGCTGATGCCATTCATTATAACATGCTTCTCTCTGCCTATAAACCAGATCACCATTAAAACAGCAGCACATATCTGAGCATCATGATGCTGGCTTGGCTACTAGCAGCTAGCTGCATTCAGTGCTAGGCCTTGTTACAGCCATTGACTATTTGTATACAATCAATAGTTACAGCAGACCAATGCTAAGACATTAGTGTAAGCTGAAAGTGAATCTGATGGGCTTCTTTGATATAAAACTGCTGCCTGAAGGAGTCTGGCCTCACTGACTGTCTGGACAATACATGGGTGTGCACAACACCACCACAGATGCAATCACTATCACTTTATTTCAGCCTCAGCTTATCATAATACCGGTATTTAAATTGTTTTTGAATAAGACTCATGATCCCCATTTTGTCTTATTCAAAAGGAGGTGGAAACAGCTGCACTGTGCTAACAATGGTTAGCTGATGTTACCACACAGCTCGGCGTGTCCCCTCCTCCCCTCTTGAAACAAGCAGCTGCAAACTAATGAGAGCAAAATAATGAGACTGGGCTGTCATTTATAAAACTATCTCGCCACTAATTTCATAACAGAGTGTGGGAAAGCTTTAAAGATAACTTTGCTAACAGTAACAAGGGGGGGTGGATCGAGTGTGCAGATTTGTATTTTGGTGAGTACGCCCCAGATGTGACCATCACTTGAAAACGCCACAAAGCCTGGCGGGGGAGGGGGGAAATGGTTATTGTAATGTTTAGGGTTCGTAAAAATGAGATATGATAATTAAATGAGATATAACGTTGGAGATGATGGTGGCGATAATCGTAGCCAGTGTTCCGCCGCACTGCCCGGAGGATGGTCCCCGTCTTCAGCAGCGTCTGACACGGACACAGCGAGCGAGGAGGAGGCGGCTACCCGTGGGGGCTGTTTTTAAACATTTTTCTGTAAAATACCACACAAGTAGCCATAGGTTGCATGTGTTATATCCACACATAGCTGCCCACTAAAAGTAAAATGTGTTATTTTTCTATGAACTAGCCTGCCGGTGTGTTTCTTCAGGATAGCGAGCTAGCTTAGCTGCTAACCTGCTAGCTGCGGTGGACCGCTGCCAGCTGACGCAAGTGCAGATATTTCCACCCAAGGTTTTTTAGGCTGCTCCCATTCTCAAACCCATCCAGCGAGCTTAAAAGGATGCTGCACAGCCCCGACCGACCACATGCAAAATGCACAATGCAAAGAGACTTTTCAGGCTTTCTTACCTCCTAAATCTATGCAAGATTTTCGTAAGCACGGGGGGGGCAATCAATCACAACACATGAATGTGGTAGTTTAGGCGCGCCCTTATCCTGCAGGACGTTGCTCTAGTATCCCTTGTCTCCACACACACACATACACACACAAAAAAAGCTCAGCCGCTGTGCTGTTCCCCCTCCTGGCTGCAAATGTGTGGCCCGGAGGCAGCGTTTTAGATGTAGTAGTATTTCAGGATGCCAGTTGACAAATAGAGCATCTCCTGTCCGCTCCTCACCTGCGGAAGACTAGCAATCGCCTATTCTCATCGTTATTAAATTCAATAGGATACGCTGACGACCGGCTACGGCACATGCGCAAACGAAAAGTCAGATTTCATTACCCAAGGCTGTGAATGGGGATGGGGGGGCTGCTGGACAACTGGGGGGGTGGGGGGTTCTTGCTGTGTATCCTCATGTGTTTTGAAATAAAGTCCAGACAATTTATTTTGTGCATTTTGCTGTGCGCATTCATAGCCTACAACATTTTGGTTTTTTTTAAAATCAGGGTCCCTCCCTTCCCCCCTCTGTCCCATCCCACCCCATCCTATCCTGTCTTGTCTTGACACAATAAAGAAACCTCCCAGACTGTGATACAGCCACACATCACAAGCTGTTAACCCTCTGTTTGCCTTTAATTAATAAATAATTATGTTGTCTCAAAACACATTTGCACTCCTCGGGGACTCGCATGTAAAGGTTATTCTGCAGTCTGACTCAGTGTGAATTGATGCCTAATGAGTTTGCATATCAACAGATTTATCTCCATGACAACTGAGAGGAAGCGTGATACAGCTGAAAGATCCGGAAAAAACCTAGTGAGTGGACTTTGAGTTGGGATTGTTTTGTCAAACTATAATGTGAGACTCCAAGTTTCTGGTTCTTTTTAAAGACATCTATTCTTTGTCATATTTTGTGAGTTACTGAGTGATAATTGCATAATCTTTTAATCTAATCTAATCTAATCTAATCTAATCTAATCTAACAGAACACTTTCCTTAGATGCATAAGTATGATTATCTAGTTTAAATCCAGATCAATGAATGGGAGATGAGAAGAAAGTAAGAGGATTAATTTGTTAATTTATTATTTCTTTACCTGCCTATAAGGACAACCGGTTTGGAGTCTATCCCAGAATGAATCTGCAGAAGACGGGGAAACACCTTGGACCCTTCCCAAGAATGCTACAGGGCTTACTAAGGTAGACAAACATATTAATACTCACATTTACACCTCGGAGTAATTTGGAGCCTCCAGTTCACCCTGAGCTACATGTGTTTGGACTGTGGGTTAACACACCCTGAGGAGAACATCTGAACTGCACACAGACCAGGGCCGAGATTAAAACCCAGCAGGGTCCGTGGTTAGAGGATTAACTGGTTGAAACGATAGGGAGATGAAACTTTCCTTTTTTTTGTCTTTAACAATCATAAAGTTAAATGCTTCTAAATCACAGTTCAGCCATGTGAAAGGTTGTTCTGTTTTATATTGAATTATCCTTCCAACCAGACAGGAAGAAACAAGACTCTTGATAGAAGTACACTTAAAAGTGTAGATGTTGTATATTACGTAACTCGACTTGGATCCTGTTATGTTACTGTTAGAGCTGTTGACTTTTTCCATTGAGCATGAACACATCGGTTGCTTTCAATAAAGTACAACTTTTAACAAAAATACCTGCAAAAACAGAACTAGCTACTACTAATAATAACAATACTAATGTTATTGCCACAAGGATATCTTTAAATCAGCAAAAATATTATTTTGCATTAATAATAATTTGAATTTTTTTGCTTCTTGGGAACAACAATGACCTGTGACCATGATTTGTGACATCACAACTAGTTTGGAGCCAATCGTTGTCCAGTATGCAACTTACACAAATATGATGTGGAAATTTGAAACCTCCAGTGCACATATAGTGAGAATAGTGAAGAACAGTGAAGTTAAATGTTTTGAAAATTAACATTATTTCCATATTCATAGATTTTGGATTTTTCAAAAAAGGGATAAGGAGTAGATTTTAAGATTTTTTAACAAGTTAACTGAACTTTTTTTTGTGGAAAACCATATTAGACACAAATTATTATTCCAAGGAGAGTATTTTTATGTATCTTAAAACATATCTTAACCATTTATGTTTAGAGTTTGTCAGATTGTTTAAATCTAGTAAAGTTAAAACATGAACATTATTAAATTTAAAATGAAGAGTTTCTCACATGGCAGTGTATGGTATGCAGCTTTGGAAAGTACCTTCGAATCCTAAATTAACACATGTACTTATTCATGAATGAATGCTTTGACAAACTGTTGGATGATAAAAAAAAGACAGAACTGATGTGTTCAAGCATCTATAAGCCAAACAACATACCTTTCTTTGGAGATGGCTGAGCTTCTTGTGGTCTCTCTTTGGATTTCTTTGGGACATCAAAGGTGTTCTTCATCTGGGATACTTTCACACTTGGACTCTGCTCTGCCACCCGAACCTGAGCTTTGGGCCCTTCAGGTTTTACCCGGCCCTGATGTCTCTGCATTTGGTTTGTTTCCTTGATGATTTCAGCTACAGGCCTGAAGGAACTGATCTCACTGTCATCTACTCCATGTCTATTACTCCTATGGTCAGTTACTGCTTTATGGTTACCATAGTTGCCATGGTCTTCATTGCAGACCTGTGATCTGACTTTTAGGAGCTCAGGGTTGATTTCTCTTTTCCCTGAAGAATCAGGTTTTGGTCTTTGCATTTCATTGTCTGGTTTAACCTCGGATGTGTGAAGTGTCTCTGTGGACGAAAAAGAATTTGGGGGCTTTTTCGCAACAGGCGGAGGTGAGTTTTTAAACCTAGATCGTCTCTCCAGGAATGTTCTTCTCTGCAACATGTCCAGGTTTGTTGGCTCTTCATCTGGAGATAGTTTTGCCATACGTACACAATAGTCAAAGTCGACCATATCTCCGTAGTGATCGTCCATGTGTCTGAGTGACAGGTGTTCCCAAGGGCCAAGGTCAACTGACAGTCGACGTATGTTGGGTGGAACGGTGTAAGTGCCCCTTTCGTCCCACAGCAAGCACATGTCCTGATTAGGCCGAGCGTTGTATGGAAGGTCTTTGTTAAAATGAAAAGTGTGTCTCCTCTTGACCTTCTCCTCAGAACGCAGATGATCTTTGCCTCTTCTTTGCACATCAGTAGACATTAATTGCCTAGTTTTGAGCTTTATAAATGGGTTTTTAGGTTTTTTGGCGACAGGTGGAGGTGGACCTTTGACTTTAGGTTTTTCTTTTGGAATAGATTCCTCTGCAGGAACACATGAGGCGGGCGTAGCCTCTGGCACCATCTCTGAATTGACTGTACTTGTACTGGGTTGCGTTGCTACTGATGTGTCTCTTTTAGGTAACACATGAGTTAGAGGTGGAGGTGTGATGACAGCCGAGAAGCAAACCAGCTCACTCTCCCTCTTTAAGCTTGCGACTTGCAACTGTCCATCACAGACGTCATTTCCTGGCAGAGGAATCAAATCGCATTGTTCCAATGTAAATGAAGGCTTGTCTTGCAGTTGTGGTACTTCAGAGCTAGGCGTCTTAGCATTCGAAGGGTGAGAGTCGGCTGCTCGATCGAGCGCTTGGCCACCCTCTTTCATGGTACCTGAACTAAGAGTACCTGCTTTAGCCCTCTTAGAGACAGCACTAGCAAAACTTCTCTGATGGGACTGATCCACTCCTACTTGGGTATTTTGTGCAAGAAACCCTGAATTGGGGTTTCTCATATCTCGATTTTTAGATTCTACTTTTTGCAAGCATGGTTCCCAATTTGACTCCATCTCTCTCTCCTCACCCAGCTCCTGTGGTTTAATCATCTGGACTGCTTCATCAAGCATGTTCTCTGAATCATCACCACCCTTTCTCATTCTTTTCACCACGCTGCTGTTGTTCTGTGTTGACCGATGAGAAACTTGCCCCTTGCTGTGGTCATTCATGTTTCGCTCCCTATCCACTTTTCCTCTACCAGTTGTCTCAGCGTGAGCAGCTTCAACATGACTGGCTCCTTTTAGCCGACACCTGCTGCCTGTCACTTCAGGCAAATGTTGACCCTTTTCCCTTTCAAAACTAGCTCTGGATGAACTCCCAGCATGTGCTTCCACAGCGTCAGTTGTAACAAAATGAGTATCCGGTTTTCTTCTGCTTTTCTTCTCATAACCCTTTTCTTGAAGGGTGTTCCTGGAGGGTTGTGGAAGGTTATCGTCACTGTAGGTAGTAGAAGTGTCTTCCTCAACTCTCCTTTTAATAGATGATTGAGGATTCTCTGTTTTTATTCTGTTGCCAAAAGTGATCGAATTTTCCCCATCAGATGACATCCAAGTCTCATCCTTCTCAAGCACCACAAAGTCTTCCTCGTTAGAGGCTGTTAGACTTCTGAAATGACTATCAGGACCTGACCAGCTACGGCCAGCTTCAGATTTCTTTCCATTTCCTTGCTCCTCCATAGCTGTAGTCCTTGTATAGGCCACAGCCTTTTTCTCAGAGCCTGAGGTTTGTCTGAACTCCTTTGGGCTCAGGATAGTTTTTGACTCTGTAGTTCGAGTGGCACTCTGGCTCTCCCTGTCTCCACCCACCCACTCTCCCCTGGTGTTCAAAGGGTGCTCTTGCTGACCTAGAGGCCTGATTGGCTGCCCAGTTTGGGGGTCTGTGCATGCAGAAGTGACTGAGTGCTCCCCTGTGTGCCCTGTGGCCAGGCGGGAAGAGACACCGATCCCGCTAATCCCACAAATACTCTGCGTATTCACAAAACTGCCACTGTCCTGATCTCTGTTCTCATCTTGTCCGGCAATCTCTGACTGTTGTGTCTCTCCGGTTTGCTCGGACCAATCTGAATTATCCAGTGACTCTTCATCCTTCTCCGACAGCTTCTCCAGCTTCTGGCCCATGGTCGCTGTTCTGTCTTACCATTAGGGAAAGATAAAGACAAATGTCAAGACACAGCAACGGATTTATAAGCAGGTCACAATGGCGTAATGAGATGGCTTGCCTCTGCATCCCAGTGATATGAAATCATACAACAGGCATTGCTGTCTATCTTTAACCATCCTGGACCTTCTATCTCTATTTTTGTATATTCCTCTATATCGCTCACACTTGCCCTCCCTTGGCCTCCTTTGGCTTCTCTATCTATCTCTCCCTATTCTGTTGGGAAGGAATGCTGTGGTGGCTATAATTAAAGTTGGTCTGACTGCTGCCAGTGAGTCAGGAGGCCAAAAAGGAAACGAGACAAGTGAGATAAGAGGTCAGCCGCCAGGCGCCAAGGTCAAATAAAACGGTCAGAGAAAATGTGATCTGTCAAATGCTGCTAAATTCACAAACACTAATTCATATAAAATCATTTTGATTCTCTCTGGAACTACATTAATAAGTCTTGAATTACACCAAAGCCTTGTTTTTGAATGATTTGCAAGTTTAGTAGCTCATTCTGTAAACATGTCTCTTCAGAGCCAGCACAGTGTGAGACATCATGCACTGTCAATTACTGGTTTGGAGACAAGGCATGTTTGTCCCATGTGTGTGTTTCCCTTCAAACTATCTGAATGTTTATGATTGTTTTGGTTACGGGGTCTACAGAAAGGTCACCTGGAATACGTGATTCAAGTCACAAGTTCCTTGACTTCCGAACTGAATTGTTTGTCTGGGGCTTGATGAGAGCAGAGTTTAACCACAGACATGATGGATGGTGGATGAGAGATTATGCCAGAGGGGAAAAAGCTCAACAGGCATTAAAGCGGCATGTGGAATCTGAGTATTTTTAGGTTACAAACAAACAAGTAAATGTGTAGTATTATGGTATTGTTTCATCAGGTGGGTTTTGCAGGCCTAACTTAAAATGTATCTAGACGAATCAGATGAAATTTTGAGCTGCCATGAAAACATTTTCCCTCGTAAATGTTCTTTGATTTCGTTGGCTGAAAAGTGAGTGAGGAAAGAGAGGTGCCTGAACCTCTTCACCCTGCATCTACAATCATGCGCTCTGCTGCTTAAGCTATTTCAAGCCTGAGAGGCGTTGAGTGACACTTCACTTCCTTCAAGCCTATTTAACCAACGCGCCTGTCCACGGCACGTAAATTAAACTATTCCCCTCGAAGCTCGGCTCCTGTTTGTCTGTAAATTATCTTGTTCTCTACATCATACATTCACATGACTAGAATTTGCAGAAAAGTTGGTTCAGAGCTGATTTTATTTTTGATGTGCTGGAAGTCCTTTTGCTGAATTTTGAGTCTTTCACACTTTACCTGGTTCCTGGCTGACATTGTTGAAATACAGCTCTGGTTTTCTGGTATGACATGACTCACAACAATCCAACAACTTGACAGATGTATGCGCTTGCAGCTTTAGTGTATCTGAAGTGTTATTTTGGGACGTATGTGTTATAATGGCAGCTGTGGGAGGCATCTGTGACATTGGCTTGTGAAACCCCGTCTCTCATTCCCTCTATCTATCTCTATCTCTCTTTCCATTCCCAATTCTTATGTCTCTCATGCGTCCAACAGTAAGCACACAGATTATAAGAGACTTGTGACTTAGAGTACACCAGCTATTAGCTCAGTCTTAGGATAGGACTTGTTTTTCCCAATAAAATAACCTGCTAGCCCTTTAGAGCATGAACTGTATGACATGTAGTGTAGCTCAAATGCAAATAGTCTGTACAACAGAATGATGTTCAGATGCATAATCTAGTTAGTAAAATTTTCATAGCATTCTGTAAGGCAGGACTTAGGGTCATAAAATAGATAAATGTGCTGTTGCTTTAAGGTGGCAAGGTGGATTAATGCAATATACCAGCTCATAATTAACAATTTCTGTGACTTGAATAATAATAAATAAATAATAATGCATCATTATTAACCACAGGTGTGTACAGTATGACCATATACATTACAGACATGGCACTTTTTGACACGTTAAATGGAGATTATTCCTTTATTAAAGCAGAAAATCTTAACTTTTGCTTGAACTTTATTATTTAAGTTCTCCTTCTGGCCTGCTGTTACAGTACTGTGGGATTCAATAGTGGCTATTCTTATAGATACTTCCCTTTTAAAGAACTTAACTGTCTGCAGTTTGGGAAGTTATCTAATAAAAAGTACAGTTACAATGACAAAAAGACATTTAGGAGGCTGCAGGGCACGAGATTAGAGTAAGTAGGTACTTACTGAGGTTGGTGTTTCAAACTGATGCTCTGCCTTCCCTCCGTCCTGTACGCCTTTGGTCCTTCTGGGAGATCTTCTCCTTCAGCTGTCACCTGCCCCGTGATGTCAGAATGACTTCATTTGACTAACTCAATAAGAGAGCTCTCAGCCCTGTCCATTTAACTAAAAGAGCATGTCAAAACCAGAGGCACACAGAGGCGTTTAATCAACGATTTAAATTGCAGTTTTCTGACTTCTCTCATATTTTTCTATCTTATAGTGATATTACGTAACTTTTAAAGGAAAAAATAATATATTCTCCGTGTTATGAATGAAAAGTTGAATTTATAAGGAATAAAGTGCACGCTTTCATACCACTTACTATCCAAAGAAGCAATATTTCATTTGGTAATGCAAATGTCTTCTCTCTAGTACTGAAATAGTAAAAAAAAAATCCTGTTAATTTTTTGGGGGGTAAAATTTTAAGATAAATACAAAGTTATTTCTTTAGTTTGAAGATTCTACAGAACAAGATTGTTCTACGTGCACAACAATCAACAGAACTGGATAAACAGATTATGCAGAGGAAATGGTTTATTTCCATGATAAACATTACATCATTTTAACAAAATGTAAAAAAAGTGCATCACACATGAACATTGGCAATGTACAGTACACAAAAGTTAACAAAAAACAATTAACGTAACAAAATCTTACTCCCAGGTAGGTTTTTCATGTTCTACATTTTCCACTCATTCAGTCCAAACAAGCTCACATGCTTTTGGGGCAGACTTGTGCTCTATAAATACACTCTATAAATGCCTGGATCCCCTTTTAACTTACAATATGTCTTAATGTCCTTCCTCACAAAGTCCTCAACATCTGGCTCTTAAGTAGGATTGTCAGTGTGACGCCTGCTGCCTGGGAATAATGCGATAAAAAAATTAATCATTGCCATTTTTAATAGAGCCTGAAGATGTTTGCCTAAATTAGAGATGGCCCAAAGTCATTTTTTGCAGTGGTACAAACACGAGAACTTAATTATGAGTACTTCTCAATACACAGTAGCATTATCCGTGCTTTTCTTAATATCGACCACATCTGCAAGCTAATGTACTCAATAGCAAATTGTAGAGAAAAATATATACAGACTGGTAAATTTCAAAAACTTAAATCAATCCTATCTAATGTTTTAATGTCAATGATAGTTCTCATTCCAGCAAGTAAGGTTCTTCAGCCAGCTATTGAACCAATACAGTGTACCACAAGTTTCAACAATATCAAACAAATACGATATTAATATAGGCTATTAATAAATGGAAGTCCATCAGTTATGTGTGTGTTGGGAGGGAGGAGGAGGCTGCTGTGAATGAGCTTATGTGTGTTTGCATACATTATATTATGTGCCAAGTTATACATTGCCAGGAGCATGGTTATTATTGGGAGTGAGGGTAATTAATGTACAAAAAAGCCAGACCATCAACACACACACAAAAACTTTGCAAAGCCGTGATGCTTTATGATAGAGCTAAGGCCAAGGTTAAGGCACTTAAATACAAAAACAAACCCAAAACATGAAGCAAACATAGTGCTGTGGTCTGGGAACACAAGGATTTAGTGCGTATAACCTCACACGAATGTTAAGCACCCTGATCAGGCCCACCTGTCGAGAGCGTTAACACACTGAGAACAACTGGCTTAAATTAGAATCAGATTCATGATATATTAAAAGAATAGTTCGACACTTTGTGAAGCACGCTTATTCACTCTCGTGCTGAGAGATGACACCAATATTATGTCTGTATGGTAAATATGAAGGTACAGCTAGTGGCAGTTAGCTCATCTTAGAATAAAGATTGGAAAAAGGGTGAAACAGCTAATTTGGCTCAATCCAAAGGTATAAAAAAATCCATCTAATAGCACTAATGCTAACACTTAGAAGTGTTAAAAAGCGCCTGGTTGAGATATAATGTGCTGATTAGTGAGGTTTACAGGTGCTTGTTGGTGGATTTTGTTACCTTCTGACAGAGCCAGGATAGCTGTTTCCCCTTGTTTCCAGTCTTTATGCTAAGCTAAGCTAATTGGCTCCAGGATGTAGCTTCATACTGAACGGACAGACACTCTCAGATCTTCTTATCTAACTCTCTGCAACAGGGTGAATAAGCTCATTTCACAAATGTTTGAACTATTCCTTTAATCTGTTTTTCACAGCCTTTGGCAACCTTTCCACTTTGTAACATTTCTTAATTATTATAGTTGCAATATTTAACAACAAACTTATGGCAATTGCAGCTTTTTTCAGTTTCAAACGGGCGTCTCACCAGTTGCTGTCAACAACTTTGCTGAATGTTAAGTTACATCATGCTTACATGGCCACGTGAGGGAAAGAACAGGTTAAAGGCAAAACCAAATTATTTAAATCTAACTAGTGGAGCAAGCCTGCAGCTCCCTGAGATCCAGTCAAGGGAGGAGAGGGAACAGAGGATGCACTGTTGTTTGTCTACTGATCTAATTAAAGAAAAAAACAAAATATATAAAAAATATACAATTACCTCATGGTTTGAGATGCTTAAATAATTTGCATTCATTCCTTGCACAGTTCTTCTGAAGCACTCAGCTCTTTAAACACAGTAATAACACTTGTATGTGCTGTTCTTGCATACAAACAGGCATCACTCAGTACCTTTCTAGCACACCCAGCGTGCCAAAAACGGGAAGAACACAACATTGACCAAACAGAAAAACTTGCCTGTGGCACAGCAACTTTGGATTGGTGGCACTATTTTTTTTTTTTACAAAACTGTTTAAAAAACATGCCTGAAGCTGTCTGAACATGTACAAAATAATTCCAAATAACTAATAAAGAAAATAACTTGAAGAAACAGATTGTAGTGGTAGAATAGTTGAGATGTTAAAACCTGTGAGTGCTGGCTCGGCTTTGCAGTTTTCTGATTTTGTTATGTATTTAAAATAAAGGAAATCTAGTGTAGTAAACTGTGATTTGAGATTTTTTTTCTAAATTCACACAATAAATTTAAGTATTTCAGTTGTCAAATAAATTATACTCACAGCTTTACACTGCAAACAAATAATTAAACCTCTTTTGAAGCAGATTTAAGATTTTTAATTCTTAATGTATCTTTTTCTCCTTTCAGTTCACTTCAATTTTAAAGAAATGTAGCTATAGATCTGAAATATGTCTGTGCACTGTGTGAATGGATGCTAGAATTGTGCTCAAGTGCTAAATCTATACATCATTAGTGTGCCTTTGCAAATGTTTTGTAGGTGTAGAGAAAGGTAGTCTTAGGTTTTTTCAACATGTAACCTTAAAAGGTAGCCGGAGAAGTTACCCAGATGTAGATTGGGTAAGAAAGTGATAAAAAAAGAATATATCAAAGAAAACGTCTTTGCCATCTTAAATCATGAAAGTGATGAACTGGACCTAGTGTCATGATATGGCTTTGGTTACGTCAGAAATTATCTGACCATTAGTGGAAAATAGTGACATTTACGCTTATGAATGTTTCTTGATTTCTTAATTTCATATGTCTTACAATAAATGAAAAGTACTTCTTCAGTATTCTTCTGTCATTCTTTTGGGGATAAGAGGAAGGGTTAGGTTGAATTACACCATAAGTACCGCCAAAAGTTTTTCCATTGCTCAAGAACTCTGAAAATTAGAGATGACTTCAATGTTTTCTGTCTAAGCGCATTTAAGATATGTTTTGTAATACTGCAAAGTCATGCGTGAGCTAAACTGAGAACTTTAAGGACATGATTACATTAACTTTAATGGAAAAGATCAGGTTGAACCAGCCGCTGAGCAGAGACAACAGAACAGTCTTTGACCAAAACAGTCCCGAGATGCTTGTGGTCCGAGGTACGACGCTTTACAAAGAGGCATAAGAAGGCTCACATTTGCTCACATCCTTTTTTTAAAAAAAAAAAAAGAAAAAAAAAAGTTATGCTTTCACATGAAATGCCCTCTCGTGATGCAAAAAGCAGCTGCGGCAGGGAACATGTAAGTGAAGGTAAGTGAGGATTCAGTTGTCAGTGGTAACATGAAGATATAGTGAATAAACTCCAACAGGCTCAACTGCAGACATTCATTGAGCTCCTTCATGGATACTGTTGATGAGTTGGATTGAGAAACATACAGTACACTGACAGAAGCGTTTTCGGGTATTTTTCTTTTCATCAACATCAAAGTGCTAGCTAGAGTTCTCTCAGGAGTCAGAAAGGAATTACCAAGTTGGCAGATGTTCACAACAACCAGATCTTACAAACCACCACTGTCCTGTTTTGGAAATAAGCCAAACCTGCCAGTTGAGGGTAAAATAGCAGCTTAACGCTCATTTCTACTGGGCTGTGTGGAGGTCTGATGATCCTGCATGTGTTGTGGGGCAGGCGGGCTCAAAGAGACCAGTTCAGGGACAAGTGGAGGACACCGGAAAGTCTTCAGTCCTTACCTTGCCAGAAGCATTCAAGCCTGTAGCGTATGGTGAAAACAACCAGCCTCATCTGGATTTTAATGCCAGCAGACAATAACAGAACACTGTAAATGCAGAGAGGGCTGCTGCAGCTTGTGACAGTGGCGCTATGAGGCCAGGACATGACAGTACAGGTCTGAGGAGAGCTTTTTGTTTCTGGTACAACACCACAGTGCCAGTCATCTAAAGGCCCACAGCCATCATAGTGGTTTAGGTAGTCCATCCTCCATCTCATCCATGCTTAGGCCGCTCTCTTAAGGCCCCACTGGGAGCTGGCCCTCCATGGCTAAGCTTGGCAGCTTCTCGAGCTGCTCTGCCCTCTGTCGCATCAGTTCCAGACCGAACTCTATCCCCAGTCCTGGCATTTGCAGCTGGGCTAGGCCCTGCTCCTCAAGCTCCACTGCACCACCACCCTCCCTTGACGTCTCTTCTTCCACCTCATCCGCCTGCGGTTCGTCCATGTCCTCGGTCTCAACTGAGTTGCGGTCATTAGGGGTTTCCTCGCAGCTCATGGGCGAGACCTGTTTCTGGTGATTGGCTAGTGGGACATCTGGGGTGCAGGTGGCACAGCGGTAGAGATGACTACTAGGCTGGACCAAGTTAGGCGGGACAACTGCGGGCGCTGGCAGAGACTGTAGAATTGGGGTGGAAGTAAAAATGGTCCCCGGCGGATCTATGCATATGGAGGGGACAGTGCAGTGACGGGAGGGGTTAAGGCGGTGGGAACGGCCTCCTGCTGGACGGTCACAGCGCCGCCCTTGTGGTAGACGCAGGCAGTCTTTACAGGATTGATAGGAGGGCTTCACTTTTAAAGGGTTTCCTGTGCTAGCACTGTCCTAAACGGAGGAAAAACAGGACAGAATGCAGTATTAGGTCAGTGGCAAGCAGAATATTTAAAATGTTAAGCTGATAATATTACAAATAATTCTTGTGCAAAAGTAGCTTTAAAGTGTGTAGTTTAACACAAAACATGACTTAACCACATGTAGAGAACTATATTTTCTCAACTCACGTCAAAGGCCGCAGGGCAGCTGCGCTTGGCAGCTAGGCGGTTGCTGTTGTTTGTGTTGAGATTGGCTAAGCCTAACCGGCTTTCTTCCCTCCTCTCAGCCTCCTCCCCTGCCTTCCTCCCCTCTGAATTTCCGGGTGATTGAGCCAAGGCTGCCATCTCAGCCTCCTCTTTCTTGGCCTCTTCCTCGTCCTCTTCCTCCAAAGTGCTGAACTCGAGCCTTAGTCTCATGTCCTCCAGGGGGTCAAGGCGCCCGCACGTCTGAGCAGCCGTGCCCTCGCCAGGCAAGGCTAAGTGGGCCATGGGGAAGCCCTCGTCCTCCAATAGGGCGTCTCTCTCCACGTCTTCGATCTCAATGAAAACTCTTTCCATACCCAGCAGAGGCGGCCCCCGCACTGGGGTGGAGGGCTCACTGTCTAGTGCAGAGTCCGACAAACGTCTGAAGTAGTAATTGTAGTTAAGAGAGTCAAGAGGTTCCATCTCTAGACCCATACCCCTGCAGGGAGACGCCCCGCAGCCTCCCCAGGCTTCCTCCTCTCTGAGCACTGGTGTCCCCTCCCCACCTGCACAGTGGCCGGAGGCTTGCAAATCATCCGACCCCTCCTCATCGGTTTCAGGCCTCCATAGCTTGTTGTGGCGTTGTTTACTGTGAAGCCAAAGTATACTGTTGTTTACATGTGGAGAAAATGACTGACAAGCTTTAAAAAGCATCAGTATAATGTTTTACTGCATGTATGTAATGGCTACTAGCTTTTAGGCAGCTTTTTATAATCAAGTAACAGCCCCAAAGATGTAAAAAGCTCATTGCTGCATTTAAATAAAAAAAAAAAACAACACCCAGGTAATTGCAAGCTGCTGAGCGCAGTGAAAACTTGAGTGAAACTGTAAACTTGCTTACCTGGCATCCAAGATTCCCTCGTATTCTGCCAGCTGTTTCATGAAACCAGCGTTCGGCTGAGCTATACTTCGTTTCTGCTTGACAAAGTTGTACGCTTTCTCCAGAGACCAGCCATACTCCTTCATTGCATAGGCAATAACTGTAGAGGCAGACCGGCTCACACCCATCTTACAGTGCACCAGGCACTTGGAACTGTTCTTCCTATTGGACAGAAAAGAAAAAAAATATAGATATATATATAGATATATATTCTATTTGATAGATAATTTTGATGGTAGTTAGTACAGTGTGCAGAAGCATGTAGTAACAGTAAGATATTTTGTTAAATTCAAGAAATACGAAGATGTGTTTATTTGTGTATGTGCTGATTTTCAGCTGTGAGCACACCACATTTAACATGCCTTAACCTTAACCTTTTTATTTTTATAAATCTTTTTTTTTTTTTTTTTTTTTTTACTTCAGCTTAACATGCTTAGACAGTTGCATAGCAACCAGGGTGATTGCACCATTTTGGTTTTTCCACTCTCTCAGCTCACAACTGTGTCTTGCATTTGGGCAGAAGAGAAATATGTGCTGTGTGATCACGGCCTTGTACTTGGGGGGCAAGCTTGATGGAAGCCACTCAAATTGTGATGACTTGAAAAATTCCCCCTATTAATACCAAAGTGCTGTGGAAGCACAGTTCTGTTGACTATTGTTTCTGATCAAACACTTCTTGGATAATAGTCTACTGTCTAAAATGTACACACTGTACCCCCCAGCTCCCCCCTTACTCTCCAATGCACATTAAGAACACATTATTATTGTTATGTGTGAGGTCTCACTTTGCTTTGACAATAAAGTTGTAGGTGTCGTTCCAGTGGGCCAGCAGGTCGGTAGCATCCTCATCGTATACACGGACGTTGTGATAAGAGAACATCCCCGGGAAGAAGTTGTCAATCTCTCTGGTGACATTCAGAATATAACCCACTCTGCAAAAACAAAACAAAACAAAACAAACAATAATACATTAGCTTTTTTGGCTTACAAGTTTAACTGTTACTCATTAAATGTGTAGAAGTGTATTTGTTTGGAGAATCAGACTATAGACACTGCTGCACTCATTAAATTACTGACTGAAAGCCATAGAGAGGCTAGCCTGTCTTTTGAACAGGATAACTTGATATAGTTTTATGACTTGCCTGTCAAAAGCTAAGATTTAAGATTGGAATATTGCTTTATTGAATGTATTGAGTGCTGTCAATACAGTGTGCAGCTCCATTTCTGTTTCCTAACTAGATAAAACAACCACAGCACTGTGCCAAGGCAATATTGACATGTGAACCAACACTTTCTGCAAATAGTATTTGGCTCATACTGGCACTGTAACATTGCATATCTCACTTTTAAAATCATACATGCAGTGCATTTTGCTTGCTCTTTGAACTAAGAGCTGTATGTCAAGACTTCAGCATGGATTCATTTTTCATGTGGATTTTGAAGATCAGAAAGACACAGTTCTACTACAGTTTTCAAAATGCTGTTTTTAATGCACAATTTTGTATTATGAAGGAAACTAATTGTGTAGAAAACTCAGTTAGGAAAGTTCAACAGATTTAAGTTGTGTTTTATCTTGTAGTAACAGACTTAATCAAATGAGAGCTGAAACAGATCAATGCATCAAGCAGTAAATCATTTATTGAAATACAACTAGAGTTGATCTAACATGAACATAAATATACCTTATTTACAGAGAATAGTACATTTCATGTAGAAATAGACACATGCATAATTGATGTACTCCAATATAAGAATAATACACTTAGGATTAAATCAGGGAAAACATGTTATGTTAGTGTTAAGCTATCAGCTCACCCGCAGTCTCGTAGTTCTTCCAGGTTGGAAGCGTTCCACTCGGAGCCCTACAGACGCAAAAAGACAAACTTTATCACAATAATTGCTTTTACTATAAGGTTAAAGACTAAACTCTCAGTGATGTAAATATAAACCACTGAGTGACACTATTTAGGTATTAGCATGGAGGAAAAGTGGAGAAAACATTTTAAAAGCGATATAAGAACACATCAAAGTAGCATAAAGTAATAAGAGGCACAAAGAAATTGTTCTCACCAGGTACACATGCTCAAAGATAGGTGTAGCCTTGTCCATCTGACCCAGAATCAGAAGCATCTCATTATCTATAAACTCCTTGTACTCTGTGAGGTTACAGCTCATATGCTGCTCCAGCTCGTTACGGATCTGAGGACGAGGATAAAAGATGAAACAATTTACTTCCCACAACACTGGATCTTTACTGAAGAACAAAACTTTCCTCCTTAGTCCTACTTACTGAAAAACATTTCACAGCCCACAGTGTCTTTCCCACAATTATGCATCAAATAATACTTTTGTTTGAATTTTTGTCTTCATGTTTTAAATTGTATCTATGCAAAATACAAAGGTGACTCTGAATTATTTCTCTGGAATACTTGTGTGCTAAACTCAAAAGACATAAAACAAAGACATTTACATAATACGTTTTTCCAAAATGCATAAAAATTAGGTCTGTCATGCAGGAAGAAAGATATCAAGCAAAATGGGATTACATGACTCTAATTGTACAATTAATGACTGTAAAATCATATTTTCATGTTTTTAAATGTATTCTTTTCTAAAATCTTCAAGTACAGTATTATGGAGAGATCTAGATCAATTGGTGAGTTGCTAATTTGGGACACATACCTCCTTTGAGGTGATGTTCTCCAGGTCTTGAAATGTCATGATGGTGCGTAGTTTGGCTTTAATGAGACACTCTGTTCTCTCTCGTTCTGTTGGCCTGCACAGAAGGAGTCAAAACATCATTTCTGCTGTCTGAATGAAAATTAGCATAACAGTGTGACTCTGCTCATGTTTCTACAGCTGAAAACAAAAGACAGTAACAAAGGGACAACAGAGTCAAAAACACTAACATCTATTCTTAGGTCACACCAGGTATATTAGCAACTCAGCAGCAGTTGGTCTGTTTGGCCAGGTGAAACTGTGAAAACTATTTGGGGATAGTTATGTCAGGTGTGTGTATTGTAAACGCCTGATTTTCCTACATTTTCTCTTAACTAAAACTGTTGTTACAAGAAGCAGCCTGTAAGGTCTCACCGGTCCACAAACATTGTGGGAGAATCGGGCCGGGTGGTCTCCAGGTCTGTCATAGTGTTCCACTCATTGATGCAGCTTTGCTCCGAGTTGATGCAGCTCTCATAGAAGGCCATCCACGTAAGAGCGATGCCCCCTGGAAAGTAGTTGAACCGGCGCGACGCCTCGCATGCCTTGTGGAGGACCTGCAAGGCAGACCTGCAGGACACAGAGAAAAGGCTTGACTATCAAAAGTCACTATTCACAAGATGGGTGTATTGTGATAGAAACAGAGCAAATAAGGAATCTCAGGAAAAAAACAAGGCAGATTTATTTTGTTGGTAATGCTGATAACTGACCAGCGGGTGGCAGTGTATGGTAACAGTGGCTCTAATAGACATAGTGGAAAATGAATATCCAGTGTTTGATAGTTGTTATTTCTATCAAATAGTTTTTAATTTGTTAGATGGGTGAGACTGAACACTTCTAAGTTAAAGGAATCGTTAAGTTTAAGAGTACCAATACTTTTCTCCTTACTGTTAGTGACAAGCTGAAAGTAAGGGATAAATGGCATCCACACAAATTCAGAGAAACCGCAACAAACAAACAAATTTACAAGTTGTTATTTACATATTCACGAAGTCACAAATTTCAGAGACAAGAAAATCAGATTAATGTCCAACCCTTTTATTTACATATGCCAACAGGGATGACAGAAACAGTAGTTCCAAACAATACTATAACATCTCATTGTGCTCTATGTGTATATGGATTTATGTGGATATGGTTAGAATGAAAAATAAACAAATTGTAGGCATTTTCTAGATATGTTTGTTAAAGAAAATTGTTTATGTTACAGTAGGCTAACATGTAAAAAGCCACAATGTTGGACAAAAGTGTCAGCTATTTCTCACCGTTAGAGAATCTTCCAAGAGATGTAAAAATGGGTTGATTTCACTATTATATAATGCCTTTTGATTTACTGTATATTCCAATTTACCCTGGCAGCAAACTGAGCAAGACATTAAAAAAATCTGACAACTCAAATGAACTTGAACAACATACCTCTAAGGTCGTACACATGCTCTAAAAACTGACTGTTTTGATCTACCTGGTGTAAGTGTCTAAGATAACTCATCCAACGTAGAACACTGTCCTTATACGAGTACACACACACCATAAACAAACAAAAGTAATCCCAGGTAAACATCAACAAATCACTCACCACATGGCCTGCACAGAAACAGGCTTGAAGACATGTGACCGCCCTGCTGTGTTCACACTGAAGCCTCTGGTGATGGGGAGGAGGAGGAGGAGGAGGAGGAGAAGAGGGAAGATTAGTTTGGGTGGACATGAAGTGAGACCGGGGGATGTAAACACAGACTGGACTGGGGCTCGTTCGTGGGACTATTCAGGACGCCGATCTGTGGAACATTCCTCTAGCTTACAGAGACAATGTTAACAGGTCAGCAAGAACTGTTCTCACACATAAAATGCATGTAATACACTCCTCTGCCACAGGGAGTCAGTAAAAACAAAAGCTAGAGAACAACCAAAAAACAACATGTCTGACATGTACAAGGATGCAGCTGGAGAGCCAGGGTTGAAAATCTGAAACTATTAAGTCACAATCAAGGCGGAGTGTGTTTCATATACGGCCAACTAAATCTTATTGCCTTCAAGGACAAACTGTGACTTACCCATCTCCATCTAAATGTATGTTGGTATCACTCCACAGTGGTAGCACCATCCCAATAGAGCAATTTTTACTGAGGGTCAGAAAGATTGAAGAATAACATTTTAAACAAATCTAATAATCAGATTCAAATGTGCTAAATGGAAGGTGGCAGAGAGATTAATTACCTGTCCTTGTCTGTAAAGTCCATTCCCAGGACGATATTTTCCTCTGTGTCCTGGTGGCCGTTGGTGTAGATAACAACCATGTAGCGCACCCGCTCCGACCATCCGCTCTCTAAACGTACAGCCTGTGGAACACAAGCAGTGTTACGTTTACATCACTTCACCCAGAAATTGTGGCAACACTGAAAGCTTACTCCTGCTATCTGAGATCAAACAGACTGATCTGCAATAAAATACTTTTTCCCTAATATCAATAAAAGAATCAACACTTGTGGTATCAAATAATGAAAATAAATGTTAGTTATACTGACCAGCTTAATGCGATCTTCAGACCGGAGGACCTTGAACATGACCTGCAGGTGTTGAGGTAAGTCACCTGAAAGTGAAACAGGCAGGAAACTGAATGAGTTTACTACAAGTGTAACCATGTTCGGTTCTATGTTTTTCTGACATAGACTTATTACAACCACCTTGAGGTCATCATCACAGTCTGAACATCCTTATTGAACATTGAACATTTTGTTTAGTTAACAAAAATCCTGACACAAAATGACCTAAGCATTGCAGTCTTTACCCAAATTGCCTCTACAGTAGCAAGCTGAATACCATCACTAAGATAAGACCTAACAATTTAGACAAAAACAAATGCACATTTTAATCACTAACAGGTTTTTCTATGGAGACAGTATTGGCCACAAACTCTAGCATTCAACTTCTTCTAGTGTACATTCATTGTTGGTTTTCTTTTCCAGTGGGAGGAAAAATGTTCACAGATGTATCTCAATGAAGTCGAATCTAAATCCTGCAACCTGCCAGCTGTGCTAAACTACAGTGAGACAGAATATTCGTCACAGCCTCAAAGGTAAAGCAGCTGCATTAAGCAAGCTGAAGATATTCAGATAATACTGATTAAAGACAACTGGTTAAATCTTTCTTTTTTTACTTGAACTTTTATTGTTTTTTCCAACAAATGGAAAACAGCATACTTTGCTTACATACCAACAGAGATACCTGTGCAAACTGAAAGAAAATAAGAGACAATAAAGGAGTAAAATTCAAAGTAACAGAGTAAAAATAAATGAATGTTTAATATGTAACTATCCCACATTAACTTTTTATATCTTGCTCGTCTTTAAGTGTATCTTTTAACCTGATGAAGGATTTTAGTCATCAGAAGTCTGGATCTTAAGTTGTCAGAGAAACAAGCTGAGCAAACTCTTATCAGACCCCTACTGGAAGAAATTACATATTGTGCGTGTAAATAAAAATAAATAAAAAAATAGAGGGGTTATATATAGCTTAGTGAGATGAGCAGGCTGCTGGCAATATGGCAATTCTGGCAAATGCCAGATAGGCTGGTCCACCTATTGGGCTGCAAGGCCACCAGCAGTGTGGGGAAAAAAATATCAACCTGCCAACCGCAGCCCACTTGGTGTTGGAGCAGCCCATCTGATTTGGGGTTACATGGTCCCAATTGTCAATATGCTACCATTGACTGTATATAAATAGTCAATATAGGCTACCTATACTGTATGTAGGGCTGCTCAATGATGGCAAAAATCATAATCATGATTATTTTGGTCAATATTGAGATCACGATTATTTAACACGATTACCTTTTGACTCTAATTTTTGCCGATTGCCAATGCCGATATACGCACATATTTTTTTCCCACCTTGCTGAGGAGACTATTACACATGCAATCATAGATTGTGCTAATGATCAAGAAAGACAATATATGAGGGAAGAATTTAGGAAGACTGGAGTTCAGGAACTCAGCATTAAAACTTTAATGAACCTGCCAAGTGGGTGCAGCAGTAGTTTTCTTTGAGTTTATTAGACAGACAGGATCAATGTGTAGGATTTAATCTTTGGTCCACAGTCCGAAGTAGAGGGTGGTGGTAATGCACCTAATACACTGGTCGCCAATGCTGTTATAAACCAAAAAGAAGAAGAAAAAGTTTTTTCAAACAGAGTGGTACATCCTGTTAGCCAAAGTGTTTCCTATCTGTGCAGCCGAACACTGCAGCACCTCCACGGACTATTACATCCGGATGGTCCCAGTGTTTCACCGGTGAAGCACCGGTTATCCCCGGTTTTAATACAGGCTGATTCACTCGCTACAGTGGATGAGGAAATAAAACCAATGAATCAATAAGTACAAACACTGGTGATTTCTGGTAAATTTCAGATGTCGGTTAGCTTGGTTAGCAAGGTGTGATGCGTGCCAGTCCGAGGCCATCACCCAGTTGGTGTGCAGAACGATTGCGACCATTATGCTGCCAATCAGTGTGGTAGAGGGGGAGGGATCCTTTCTTTTATTTCTTCATCTCTTCTCTAAACCTTCAACAAATACAATTCGTGTAAATCATTTTCTTGAGAAGGGATGAATTTTCCAGTAAACACACTGGTAGACTCATATTCAGACTTGAATGGCATTTGGTTTCCTTATGTTGCTGTTTCCATGAGTTCCATGGATACTATGCAGTTGGCTGTTGAGGATATTTCACTTCACTATGGTAGTGACAATATTTAGGTGAAATATTTCATGAAAATGTTTTGTTTGAATATTTTTTTAAATATTTTAATAATTATAAAGTGTGTTTATGAAAAACTACCCTTATTCAGCCACAGTGCTCTTTAACAACGCATTTTATGGCTCATTCAACTGTGAATAAGTATAAAGATGAAAGACTTTGTGTGTATCCAAAGGTGGGCAGGACAGTATTTTTACCCAAAACACTGCATGTATATTTGTGTCTTTCAGTCTTGTGGACAAGTGTAGCCTGAAGATGTTGCTTGCAAATGTCGTCCAAGACAGGACAGCCTTGCTGAAGGAGTGCAGGAACACCAGCGTACTCCCAGCAGAGTTCAGCACACCCTGAGACAAGCCCTTCTGGACTCCAAGGCTGAAAATAATCAGCTCGTTTCAGAAAACACTGCTCTGGGACAGATGATAGCCAACATGGAGCTCAGATGGATACAGGAAAAGAAGAAGCTACTGGACGAAACAGACTCTTTTTCTCTACTTTGTTCATGGCATGCGCCTTCAGGAGATGGAGACTAAGAAGGTCACAAAATACTGGAAGGCAGAGTGCCAACAGGTCAGTGAGATGGAGGAAGCAGCTGCAGAGCTGAAGACTCTGCAGGATGAGATGGAGAAGAGGGTGACCCAGATCTCCCTTGAAAAAGGACAATCTGGTCCTCACCTCAGTGATCGACAAAGAGAAGGCTCTTGCTGAGACCATGGTTAAGATCAACCAGCGAGAGACCGAAATCCACCAGAAAGAGAGAGCATGGCGAGAAAAATACCACACTCTGGAAGGTCATCTCACACTGGAACAGGCCAGAAATAGTCATGAGAGGATGCAGGAGCTTCAGGCTGAAACAAAAAAATTGGAGGGGCGGTGGCGCCACGAGGAAAGCGTAATGGAGCAGGAGATGAAGCTCCGGATTCTGAAAAATGTTGAACTTCAGGTACGCCACATCAGCTGATCATTTTGATTTGAATTATAAATCATTGGATTGTAACAAACTGTTACAATCCAACAGAGAGAAGGAGAAGAAGGAAAAGGAGATGACGGGGAAAGCCAAGAGAGAGAAGAAAGAGAAGAAAAGAAGAGAGAGGAGTAACATCTTTCTCCCTTCAACCCCTACACCCTTACCTTCTACCCCCTACAACCTACAAACATCACTTTACCCCTATCTATCTGTGTCTGTTTCTGTCTTTGTGTAAACTATCATAACATAAATAAACCTGTCACCATGACAACTTGACAGCAAAGCTTCCAGATATTTACCTTGTTTAACTTTCTGTAAGCTGAAGATGACCCTTCACTTTCACCTTAACACAATATAACGTGATCATGGAGCCTGGAGGCTTTACTGCAGCTTTACTGAATGTAGCAGAGAAATACTGCCCTCTACTGATAGAGGTTTAGTACTGCATCAAAGAAGATGCAAATTTCATTGAAGAAACATGTACGAGAGTCTGATATTGAATGAAGATTGGAGATTTTATTCATTTTCAAGATTAATTGCAATTAACTGTTGTGATATATGAACGTGAATGATGAAAACTGTTTCACTGATCAAAACTCCAACACTAGAAAACACTCAGATGTAATTCTGACCAGGAAGAAGATTTTGAATGTCACGTTTTGAAGATCCAATATATAAAACTACATTTGTCATTGATAGACTTGAATGTCCATATGGGCGATTTTATGTGGGATGCACAAAAAGGAGATTTAAAGAGGACGGTTGTAAGGACACAAATAGGCCATCTTCTCAGTTATCTTATGGCCCTACATAACGTGAGTTCTCATAATTCTTTTGAAATTCACTTGGTTAAATCTGTTGGACTGAAGTCTGCATGACAGTAAATAACAACATTGTCACTGACCGAGGGCTGGATAATGACGTCAGCAATTTTACAGGTTGGAGGTTCAAAGAATATAGTAAAAATATACAAAATAAATGCACATTTTAATCACCAACAGGTTTTTCTATGGAGACAGTGTCAGCCACAGACTCTAGCATTCAACTTCTTCTAGTGTACAATCACTGTTGGTTTTCTTTTCCAGTGGGAGGAAAAATGTTCACAGATGTATCTCAATGAAGCCAAATCTAAATCCTGTAACCTGCCAGCTGTGCTAAACTACAGTGAGGCAGAATATCTGTCACAGACTCACATGTTGTGGCAGAAAGGTAAAGCAGCTGCATTAGGCAAGCTAAAGATATTCAGATAATACTGATTAAAGACAACTGGTTAAATCTTTTTTCTTTTTTTACTTTTCATTGGTTTTTTGAGCTCTGGACTAAACCCTCTCTGTTATGTGAGTGGCATGTGGGCGCAGGTTTTCAACTTTAAAATTCACCAAGAATAGATTACAGAGCACTATATCTTGATGCGTTCATGATTGTGGCTACAGAAAAACACATTTGTTTGGTTTTGGACATTGTTGGAATAACGTAATTGACAGGATGGCAGAGAAGAGTGCACTATATGAGTAGGGCTGGGTACTGAACTTCAAAACTTTTATGGCACTTAACTGAACTGCTTCGATACTATCAAGTATCAAATAAATTCTTGTCATTTTTTTTTTAACCAAATTTCGATACGTAGCAGGAGTGGAGCTGTCTGGAACATCCAGCTGTAGCTTCTCAACATAAACAGCAATGGCGGAGGCAGCAAAAGCATCTACAGCAACTAGATCAGTAACAGGAGGTTTGACCAAAACATGTAACCTGCAGATAAGACAAGACGAAGCTGTATTAAAATATTGAAGATGATGATACTGCCCATTGTTGACATCAAAACAGCGGTGGTTTAGTGGCTGGCGGACGGCTAACAACAGCATCTTGTGAGGCTCGGCTAATATTAGCTAATGTTAGCTAACGTAAACTGTGGACTCTTGTGTTGTCACGTTCAGCGTTATGGTCACATAAAAACTGCTTGTTCGAGGCCAGCAGCCGAACCACTGCTGTTTTGATGTCAAACGATAGGCAGTATCATTATCTGCGATATTTTAATACAGCTTCGGCTTGTCTTACCTGCAAGTTACATGTTTTGGTCCAACCTCCTATAACTGATGAAGCCTCTGTAGAGGCTGCTGCTGCCTTCACTTGCTACATTTTGAGCCATTAACTCAGCTACCAACAGGCAATATACTATGCAAAACAACTGTCAAAAAGCAAAGTGATAAAACCATTTATGCTAAAGTTAACTAGCTGTATACAGACACTCAACACACTTTTTCTTTAAAACTAATCAACGTTAAAACTAGTGAGTTTTGCTGGTTAGTTTGAATGTCATTACCGTCACAGCACTGGGTGCCACATCCACACTTCATTAGCTGACATTATGGGTTGAATTGTTTATTGTGCTAAGATTAATTTGATGGCGTCAACAGTATGAAAGTGATTGTAGTTAATAGGTTTATATTTTTTATGTTATGAAACTGCTTTGAGTGTGTAAAAATGCTAAGGACCTGAAAAATAAAACTAAAGATTTGTACTGTAATGTAATTTTCTTTTTGTTAAAATGAATTTCATAAAGTCAGTATCAAAAAAAAGTATTGTTCAGGAACCAGTACCAAAGTCAAGGTATCGGTACTGGTATTGTAAATTTTTGAACGATACCCAGCCCTACTGATGAGACGTCTTCTACCACCTAATGTAAGACATGCTATTCTATCACTGCTTAAGGAGCAACTTGCAGGTTGAATATTTTACTGGATTTACAGTTTATGTACCATTAAAATTATCCTGTGAAATGTTAATGTTTGATTTTATTAGTTTAACGAAACATAAAGGCAGAAATTAACCACTCATCACATTACCTCGCATAAAGGATTTGCTCTACCCATCCCCGTACACTGTGCGTTACTAGGTATCAATGAGTCTGAGCAGTCGTCAATTAGTGAGTTTGAATTTTTTCACTAGTTATGTTTTGCATCTTATCATTTTTCATCATCATAAATAATGGTGTTTGTGCAGACTGCACAAATTCCAGCCTGTCAGGACCAAAGTCCACTTTCCTAGCAGGACAAAAAGCAGCTAGTTTTCGTGCAGGTGAAGAGACAGACTTCACCGCTGCCTCTGTGATGGAGGAACGGGGTTGTGTGTGGGCTCACTTTAGACAGGAGGGTTATGTTACTTGCAATATGATGAAGTTCAGGATGGGATGTCGAAGCCAGGGCTGTGTGAGGCTTGTAGCTTATGTGGTTCCTTTGGTACACACAGCTGCTTCATCAGCTCCGCTTTCAGCAGCAGCGCCACACTGACTGGAGATCATCACAGATACAGCTAAACAAAGACATGAACTTTTTTTTAACTGTTTAATCTTTAACTTCCAAATCAGACAGCATTATGGCTTGAATTGAGAAGTAACATCTAATGTGTGTTTATTGTTGTTAGGCAGCATAACTAACCTGTAAAACCGCCAGTTTATGAGGTATAATGCTAACGTTAGTTAGCTAACATTGTTAGCATCCTACTTTGTTAATGCGGTTACTGTTTGACACAGCATGACGTTAGTTATTGACTTATCTAACACAGGATCCTGGTGTACAGTTACATAGCTTGGTGATATTCTGTTTGCTCAGCTAAAACATTTGTAATTTTTATCCTCCTAATGAGAGGTGGTGTCTCTGAGGTCCTCTCATATCTAAGTTATCTGCATTTGTTCTATATCACACAGTTAATAATGACTGACCTTCACCATATTCTCCAGCATATTAGTGTACATATGACATTGCACGGTTATGTAAAATAAGAGTTACTCTCAAAAAGGAGAGACACATATTTGCAGCTTTCTCTGTTACTTTGAAACCATCTTCAGAAGCAGGTAGAGGTATCAAGAAACAGCGAATAACTACGAAGTGTGCCAGCTGATTGTTCAGAGACATCTGATGATGTCTCAACATCATGTAAACATCTTCAGTTCCTTTGATATCCGACATCTTTTTTAAATATTGTATCCAGAAGGAAAAACACATTTCTTTTATGCCTGGCATGTTGGTAAAAACTGTATCCTGATGTTTGTAGTTTAGTTTAAATTGACTGTTTTTTTTTTTATGTCTAACATTTTCTTTTCAACATATTGTTCATGTTCTGAAACCAGTCCAGGGAAGCTTTAGATGCAGGCATGAAGGAGAGGGAGGGGAGGACCTGAAACTGTGGAGGCCAGCCATCATCCACCAGTTAGCAATTTCAGTCAGTCATTTAATCTAAATTATTATTTGGGTCAGTGAATTTATTAAATATTATATCACTGAATGTGATCTAAATATTTTTATCTCCCACAGCACATCAGCCCTGATGGAGTCTCTGAGGAAGGACTACTTCACCTCACCAAAGAGTCTATGTGACAGTAACACTGCCCTCTCCTCCACTGCACCGGAGTCGCTTACCAGGTCCTGCCAGCAGATCACAAACATGAGGCAGTTGGCCTGTAACTTGCACAGCCTTGACACTTTAACACAGGACTTTAGTGTGAAACCCAGTTTTTTCATTTGACCATATGTTTGAGATACATCCAGATGCATAATTTAAAAACTTCAGTATGTTTATATCTATGTCTTACCTGATTCTTGTCAAAAATAGATATTATAATAGATAGTATATTTCATACCAGTGTACACGTGTATATTTGTATCTACAGTATTACATTATTTTATGAAACCCTGTGAGTACACCTGTTGTTAGAGTGTCAACTTGATATCTATTGCTTAGCCTATATATTATAAATAGCCTAATATTGTTTTAAAATGGGGCTGGTCCAGACTAAAATATCAAGGGCCAGATTTTTCTTCCTAGTCTGTCCCTGGAGATGAGGGTCTAGAAGCTAAACTAAACAAAAATAAAGTATAGTAGCCATCTATCCAAAAGAGTAATAAACAAACATGGACAATTTATGTCTCTTCAGGAGTATGTCTGAAAATTCTGGGGAAAGAAGTTATTTTACAAACAACATCCATTATGACTTTCCACACTTACTGTTACTCATCATAAACATCAAACACAAATTTCAATGCAATTTAGTCCTTCTGTCTGACAATTAATTCTAATTTAAGCTCAGTTTCTGTCAACCTGGGTATGATTACATCTTCTCCTAAATATCTGGTCAATTGTGATCTTATTTGTATAGACAACTGATTAAATCTATGATAAACAACTAAAAGGAAAAGCGCTTTTTGGATCTCAGAAGCAAAAAAAAGGGAATGAATTCCCAAAGAAATTAAGGTACACTGTTTCATCAAACCTCAAACAATCATTGAGAAATTAGAGAAATTAAGTGCAAGCTTCAATCACACACATGAAAATTTTTACTGTTGTGATTTTTGCACTTTTATTTGTCAAGTAGAAAACATTAATTAAGTCTATAAAGTGAAAAGGTTTAAATCAAAACATGTCAAGTGACAAGTGAAACAAGTGAAGGTTTGTCACATGACATGATGCTTATGACATCATTAAGTTCCGGGCCCTCTGTGACACTACAAACACAGAATACAGAATGTTCTACTGAAATAAACCCTCCTGTTAAACTCCAGTCACTTACAACGTGAAATCGGACATAGACGCATCTCTCAGAGAGAACAGAGCGCCAACTATCGAAAGTAACTACAATTTACTACAACCGAAACTTTAACTCCAGCCGAAATGGATAAAAGTAACAACTCAAGACAAAAGGTCAGATTTCCTAAGCAGGAGACACTTTTGTGCAAACTTTTTTGGTGGTACACTTTTTTGTATGTTTTCTTTTATTTATTCATCTCTTGACTAAAGCTTCAACAAATACAATTAGTGTAAATAATTTTCTGGAGAGGGGATGAATTTCTAACAAACACACCACACTAGTAGACTCATATTAAGACTTAAATGGCATTTGGTTTCCTTATGTTGCTGTAGTTTCCATGAGTTCCATGGATATTATGTTGTTGGCTGTTGAGGATATTTCACTTCACTGTAGGGTGACAATATTTAGGTGAAATATACAAACACTGTTGACATATTGAAACAGTTCCTCAGAATGTGACTGCTTTGGCTAAAATAATGACACAGGGAATTTTGACACATGTATACATTAACTGTTTTGAGTGAGATTTGGCTTTTACAGGCTGTACAGCATAATTTCATATGATGATTACACTCAGTGTTTTGAGAATTTAACAGATAGATAATGGCCTAAATTAGTGAATGAATTGATGGATGTAAATTCATATTTAATGAAAATATTTTATTTGTCTTAATGTTTGTTTTTTAACAATTTAATAATTATGTTTATGAAAAAGTACCCTTATTCAGCCACAGTGCTCTTTTACCACACATTTTATGGTTCATTCGATTGTGAATAAGTATAAAGATGAAAGACTGGATTGAGATCCAATCACTCAGACCACATTCAGAGGTGGTCTGGGCCGCATGTAACTACATTCTTTTAGTAATGTAAATGCGATGCGAAGTGAGATCTGATCACAAGTGGTCACTCAGGACGCATGTGGAGATGCATATTGATACCGGGTGTAAACAGGGCCTTTGTGTGTGTAACTAAAGGTGGACAGAACAGTATTTTACCTAAAACACTGCATATATATTTGTGTCTTTCAGTCTTGTGGAACAGCCCAGCCTAAAAATCCTGCATCCAGCAGAGTCCAGCACGACCTGCGACAGGCCCTTCTGGGCTCCAAGGCTGAAAATGAGCAGCTGGTTTCCGAAAACACTGCTCTGAGAAACCAGATTGCCACCATGGAGCTCATTTGGAAGCATGAAAAGAAAAGTCTGAAGGACGAAATAGACTCTTTGGTCTCCACGTTGTTCATGGCAAGAAATGACATGGACAACCTGGTGAAGATGGTTGAGTCCACCAGAGCCAGTCTAACAAAATCTGAGACTGAGTGCAGGCAGATGGCCAGGAGGGTGACCCAGATCTCCCTCGAAAAAGATGATCTGGTCAGAGCAGTGATGGACAAGGAGAAGGCTCTTGCTGAGAGCATTGTCAACCAGCAAAAATACCATGCTCTGCAGAATCATCTCGCACTGGAGCAGGAAGAAAAGAAGGCAAGCCATGAGAGGATGCAGGAGCTGATGGCTGAAAGAAAGAAAACGGAAGAGCAGTGGCACCGCAAAGAAAGAATTATGGAGCAGGAGATGAGGCTCCTGATTCTAAAAAATATTGAGCTTCAGGTACGCCACATCAGCTGATCATTTTGATTTGAATAATAAGAATAATAAGAATTGGATCGTAACAGTTTGTTTGTCTCTTTTCAGGAGCTCGCCTTGAAGACAGACAGAGAGAAGGTGCAGATGAAAAAGCAAGAGGAGAAAGCCAAGAGGGAAACAGAAAAGAGGCTGAAGAAGGAGAGAAAAGAGAATGAGAAGAGAGAGAAGGAAGAGAAAAAGGAAAATGACAGGAGGGAAAAGGAGAACCTGAAAATACAAAAGAAAGAAAAGGTGAAAGAAGAGAAGGAGAAGAAGGAGAATGAAAAAAGAGAGAAGAAAGAGAAAGAGGAAAATGACAGGAAGGAGAAGGAGAACCTGAAAAGACAAAAGAAAGAAAAGATGAAAGAAGAGAAGGAGAGGAAGGAGAGTGAAAAAAGAGAGAAGAAAGAGAAAGAGGAAAATGACAGGAAGGAGAAGGAGAACCTCAAAAGACAAACGAAAGAAAAGGAGAAGGAAGAGAAGGAGAAAGCTAAGAGGGAGAAGAAAGAGAAGAAGAGAGAGGACTAACATCCTTTCTCCCTTCAGCCCTCACCCCCACCTTCTACCCTCTTCCCTCTTACCCCCTTTCTCTCTATCTCCTACCCTCTTACTCTCTACCCCCTACCCTCTTACCCCCTTCCTCTCTGTCTCCTACCTTCTTACCCTCTTACTCTCTACCCCCTACCCTCTTACTCTCTACCCCCTACCCTCTTATCACTTTACCCCATTCTTTCTTACCCCCTTACTCTCTACCCTCTACAATCTTACTCATTTACCCCCTTCCTTTTTACTCCCTATCCTCTTACCCCTTTACCCCCTACCCTCTTACCCCCTACAATCTTACCCATTTACCCCTTCCTTTTTACTCCCTATCCTCTTACCCCTTTACCCCCTTCCCTCTTACCCCCTTGTCCTCTACCCCCCCTAACCCAACCGGTCTGTGTCTTCTGTGTTTGTGAAAACTGTCATAACATAAATAAACCTGTCACCATGACAACTTGACAGCAGAGTTTCCAGATATTTACCTTGTTTAACTTTCTGTAAGCTGAAGATGACCCTTCACTTTCACCTTAACACAATATAACGTGATCATGGAGCCTGGAGGCTTTACTGCAGCTTTACTGAATGTAGCAGAGAAACACTGCCCTCTACTGATACAGGTTTAGTGCTGCATCCAAGAAGATCCATGTTACGTTGAAGAAATATATACTTGAGTCTGATATTGCATGATCTGAGATTTCATTCATTTTTAAAATTAATTGCAATTAACTGTTGAGATACATGAACATGAATGATGAAATCTATTTCACTGATCAAAACTCCAACACTAGAAAACACTCAGATGTAATTCTGACCACGAAGAAGATTTTGAATGTCACGCTTTGAAGATCCAATATATAAAACTACATTTGTCATTCATAGATTTGAATGTCCATGTGGGCGATTTTATGTGGGATGCACAAAAAGGAGATTTAAAGAGGACGGTTGTAAGGACACAAATAGGCCATCTGCTAGGTTATCTTATGGCCCTACATTATGTGAGTTCTCATAATTCTTTGGGAATTCACTTGGTTAAATATGTTGGACTGAAGTCTGCATGACAGTAAATGACAACATTGTCACTGACCGAGGGCTGGATAACGACGTCAGCAATTTTACAGGTTGGAGGTTCAAAGAATAGAGTAAAAATATACAAAATAAATGCACATTTTAATCACCAACAGGTTTTTCTATGGAGACAGTGTCAGCCACAGACTCTAGTATTCAACTTCTTCTAGTGTACAATCACTGTTGGTTTTCTTTTCCAGTGGGAGGAAAAATGTTCACAGATGTATCTCAATGAAGCCAAATCTAAATCCTGCAACCTGCCAGCTGTGCTAAACTACAGTGAGGCAGAATATTTGTCACAGACTCACATGTTGTGGCAGAAAGGTAAAGCAGCTGCATTAGGCAAGCTAAAGATATTCAGATAATACTGATTAAAGACAACTGGTTAAATCTTTTTTCTTTTTTTACTTTTCATTGGTTTTTTGAGCTCTGGACTAAACCCTCTCTGTTATGCGAGCGGCATGTGGGCGCAGGTTTTCAACTTTAAAATTCACCAAGAATAGATTACAGAGCACTATATCTTGATGCGTTCATGATTGTGGCTACAGAAAAACACATTTGTTTGGTTTTGGACATTGTTGGAATAACGTAATTGACAGGATGGCAGAGAAGAGTGCACTATATGAGTAGGGCTGGGTACTGAACTTCAAAACTTTTATGGCACTGAACTGAACTGCTTCGATACTATCAACTATCAAATAAATTCTTGTCATTTTTTTTTTTTTTTTTTACCAAATTTCGATACGTAGCAGGAGTGGAGCTGTCTGGAACATCCAGCTGTAGCTTCTCAACATAAACAGCAATGGCGGAGGCAGCAAAAGCATCTACAGCAGCTAGATCAGTAACAGGAAGTTTGACCAAAACATGTAACCTGCAGATAAGACAAGACGAAGCTGTATTAAAATATTGAAGATGATGATACTGCCCATTGTTGACATCAAAACAGCGGTGGTTTAGTGGCTGGCGGACGGCTAACAACAGCATCTTGTGAGGCTCGGCTAATATTAGCTAATGTTAGCTAACGTAAACTGTGGACTCTTGTGTTGTCACGTTCAGCGTTATGGTCACATAAAAACTGCTTGTTTGAGGCCGGCAGCCGAACCACTGCTGTTTTGATGTCAAACGATAGGCAGTATCATTATCTGCGATATTTTAATACAGCTTCAGTTTGTCTTACCTGCAAGTTACATGTTTTGGTCCAACCTCCTATAACTGATGAAGCCTCTGTTGAGGCTGCTGCTGCCTCCACTTGCTACATTTTGAGCCGTTAACTCAGCTACCAACAGGCAATATACTATGCAAAACAACTGTCAAAAAGCAAAGTGATAAAACCATTTATGCTAAAGTTAACTAGCTGTATACAGACACTCAACACACTTTCTCTTTAAAACTGATCAATGTTAAAACTAGTAAGTTTTGCTGGTTAGTTTGAATGTCATTACCGTCACAGCACTGGGTGCCACATCCACACTTCATTAGCTGACATTATGGGTTGAATTGTTTATTGTGCTAAGATTAGTTTGATGGCGTCAACAGTATGAAAGTGATTGTAGTTAATAGGTTTATATTTTTTATGTTATGAAACTGGTTTGAGTGTGTAAAAATGCTAAGGACCTGAAAAATAAAACTAAAGATTTGTACTGTAATGTAATTTTCTTTTTGTTAAAATGAATTTCATAAAGTCAGTATCAAAAAAAAGTATTGTTCAGGAACCAGTACCAAAGTCAAGGTATCGGTACTGGTATTGTAAATTTTTGAACGATACCCAGCCCTACTGATGAGACGTCTTCTACCACCTAATGTAGGACATGCTATTCTATCACTGCTTAAGGAGCAACTTGCAGGTTGAATATTTTACTGGATTTACAGTTTATGTATCATTAAAATTATCCTGTGAAATGTTAATGTTTGATTTTATTAGTTTAACGAAACATAAAGGCAGAAATTAACCACTCATCATATTACCTCGCATAAAGGATTTGCTCTACCCATCCCCGCGGCAGTACACTGTGCGTTACTAGGTACCAATGAGTCTGAGCAGTCTTCAATTAGTGAGTTTGAATTTTTTCACTAGTTATGTTTTGCATCTTATCATTTTTCATCATCATAAATAATTGTGTTTGTGCAGACTGCACAAATTCCAGCCTGTCAGGACCAAAGTCCACTTTCCTAGCAGGACAAAAAGCAGCTAGTTTTCGTGCAGGTGAAGAGACAGACTTCACGGCTGTCTCTGTGATGGAGGAACGGGGTTGTGTGTGGGCTCACTTTAGACAGGAGGGTTATGTTATTTGCAATATGATGAAGTTCAGGATGGGATGTCGAAGCCAGGACTGTGTGAGGCTGGTAGCTTATGTGGTTCCTTTGGTACACACAGCTGCTTCATCAGCTCCGCTTTCAGCAGCAGCGCCACAGCGACTGGAGATCATCACAGATTCAGCTAAACAAAGACATGAACTTTTTTCTAACTGTTTAATCTTTAACTTCCAAATCAGACAGCATTATGGCTTGAATTGTGAAGTAACATCTAATGTGTGTTTATTGTTGTTAGGCAGCATAACTAACCTGTAAAACCACCAGTTTATGAGGTATAATGCTAACGTTAGTTAGCTAACATTGTTAGCATCCTACTTTGTTAATGCGGTTACTGTTTGACACAGTTTGACGTTAGTTATTGACTTATCTAACACAGGATCCTGGTGTACAGTTACATAGCTTGGTGATATTCTGTTTGCTCAGCTAAAACATTTGTAATTTTTATCCTCATTTGGTGTTATGTAGCTTTAATATAAGGTTTTGGGAGATGCTGCAGTAATGAGTGGTGGTGTCTCTGAGGTCCTCTCATATCTAAGTTATCTGCATTTGTTCTATATCACACAATTAATAATGACTGACCTTCACCATATTCTCCAGCATAATAGTGTACATATGACATTGCACGGTTATGTAAAATAAGAGTTACTCTCAAAAAGGAGAGACACATATTTGCAGCTTTCTCTGTTACTTTGAAACCATCTTCAGAAGCAGGTAGAGGTGTCAAGAAACAGCGAATAAATACGAAGTGTGCCAGCTGATTGTTCAGAGACATCTGATGATGTCTCAACATCATGTAAACATCTTCAGTTCCTTTGATATCCGACATCTTTTTTAAATATTGTATCCAGAAGGAAAAACACATTTCTTTTATGCCTGGCATGTTGGTAAAAACTGTATCCTGATGTTTGTAGTTTAGTTTAAATTGACTGTTTTTTTTTTTATGTCTAACATTTTCTTTTCAACATATTGTTCATGTTCTGAAACCAGTCCAGGGAGGCTTTAGATGCAGGCATGAAGGAGAGGGAGTGGAGAACCTGAAGCTGTGGAGGCCAGCCATCATCCACCAGTTAGCAATTACTGTCAGTCATTTAATCTAAATTATTATTATGGTCAGTGAATGTATTAAATATTATATCACTGAATGTAATCTAAATAATTTTATCTCCCACAGCACATCAGCCCTGATGGAGTCTCTGAGGAAGGACTATTCCACCTCACCAAAGACTATGTGGCAGTAGCGTTGCCCTCTCCTCCACTGCACCAGAGTCGCTTACCAGGTCCTGCCAGCAGATCACCAAACATGAGGCAGTTGGCCTGTAACTTGCACAGCCTTGACACTTTAACACAGGACTTAAGTGTGAAACCCAGTTTTTTCATTTGACCATATGTTTGAGATACATCCAGATGCATAATTTAAAAACTTCAGTATGTTTATATCTATGTCTTACCTGATTCTTGTCAAAAATAGATATTATAATAGATAGTATATTTCATACCAGTGTACACGTGTATATTTGTATCTACAATATTACATTATTTTATGAAACCCTGTAAGTACATCTGTTGTTAGAGTGTCAACTTGATATCTATTGCTTAGCCTATATATTATAAATAGCCTAATATTGTTTTAAAATGGGGCTGGTCCAGACTAAAATATCAAGGGCCAGATTTTTCTTCCTAGTCTGTCCCTGGAGATGAGGGTCTACAAGCTAAACTAAACAAAATAAAGTATAGTAGCCATCTATCCAAAAGAGTAATAAACAAACATGGACAATTTATGTCTCTTCAGGAGTATGTCTGAAAATTCTGGGGAAAGAAGTTATTTTACAAACAACATCCATTATGACTTTCCACACTTACTGTTACTCATCATAAACATCAAACACAAATTTCAATGCAATTTTGTCCTTCTGTCTGACAATTAATTCTAATTTAAGCTCAGTTTCTGTCAACCTGGGTATGATTACATCTTCTCCTAAATATCTGGTCAATTGTGATCTTATTTGTATAGACAACTGATTAAATCTATGATAAACAACAAAAAGGAAAAGCGCTTTTTGGATCTCAGAAGCAAAAAAAGGGAATGAATTCCCAAAGAAATTAAGGTACACTCCCTCATTGACCTACATCCGTACTCAATCAGTACACACTTTGTCACAGGTAATAAAGAAAGCAGATGGCCTGTTAGTGTTGTTAAAACCTCTTTAATATTATTAAGACATATAAAATTGCCCACATGGACACTGGAGTATTTTTACTATAGTCACTTTTAGGTTTTTAAAATACTTTAAGTGAATATATAATATGTTGTTGTTATGAGTGTCAACCTGCAGTTGTGATTTTTGCACTTTTATTTGTCAAGTAGAAAGCATTAATTAAGTCTATAAAGTGAAAAGGTTTAAATCAAAACATGTCATTTGACAAGTGAGACAAGTGAAGGTTTGTCACATGACATGATGCTTATGACATCATTAAGTTCCGGGCCCTCTGTGACATTACAAATACAGAACACAGAATGTTCTACTGAAATAAACCCTCCTGTTAAACTCCAGTCACTTACAACGTGAAATCGGACATAGACGCATCTCTCAGAGAGAACAGAGCGCCAACTATCGAAAGTAACTACAATTTACTACAACCGAAACTTTAACTCCAGCCAAAATGGATAAAAGTAACAACTCAAGACAAAAGGTCAGATTTCCTAAGCAGGAGACACTTTTGTGCAAACTTTTTTGGTGGTACACTTTTTTGTATGTTTTCTTTTATTTATTCATCTCTTGACTAAAGCTTCAACAAATACAATTAGTGTAAATAATTTTCTGGAGAGGGGATGAATTTCTAACAAACACACCACACTGGTAGACTCATATTAAGACTTAAATGGCATTTGGTTTCCTTATGTTGCTGTAGTTTCCATGAGTTCCATGGATATTATGTTGTTGGCTGTTGAGGATATTTCACTTCACTGTAGGGTGACAATATTTAGGTGAAATATACAAACACTGTTGACATATTGAAACAGTTCCTCAGAATGTGACTGCTTTGGCTAAAATAATGACACAGGGAATTTTGACACATGTATACATTAACTGTTTTGAGTGAGATTTGGCTTTTACAGGCTGTACAGCATAATTTCATATGATGATTACACTCAGTGTTTTGAAAATGTAAATTCATATTTAATTAAAATATTTTATTTGTCTTAATGTTTGTTTTTTAACAATTTAATAATTATGTTTATGAAAAAGTACCCTTATTCAGCCACAGTGCTCTTTTACCACACATTTTATGGTTCATTCGATTGTGAATAAGTATAAAGATGAAAGACTGGATTGAGATCCAATCACTCAGACCACATTCGGAGGTGGTCTGGGCTGCATGTAACTACATTCTTTTAGTAATGTAAATGCGATGCGAAGTGAGATCTGATCACAAATGGTCACTCAGGATGCATGTGGAGATGCATATTGATACCGGGTGTAAACAGGGCCTTTGTGTGTGTAACTAAAGGTGGACAGGACAGTATTTTACCTAAAACACTGCATATATATTTGTGTCTTTCAGTCTTGTGGAACAGCCCAGCCTCAAAATCCTGCATCCAGCAGAGTCCAGCACGACCTGCGACAGGCCCTTCTGGGCTCCAAGGCTGAAAATGAGCAGCTGGTTTCCGAAAACACTGCTCTGAGAAACCAGATTGCCACCATGGAGCTCATTTGGAAGCATGAAAAGAAAAGTCTGAAGGACGAAATAGACTCTTTGGTCTCCACGTTGTTCATGGCAAGAAATGACATGGACAACCTGGTGAAGATGGTTGAGTCCACCAGAGCCAGTCTAACAAAATCTGAGACTGAGTGCAGGCAGATGGCCAGGAGGGTGACCCAGATCTCCCTCGAAAGAGATGATCTGGTCAGAGCAGTGATGGACAAGGAGAAGGCTCTTGCTGAGAGCATTGTCAACCAGCAAAAATACCATGCTCTGCAGAATCATCTCGCACTGGAGCAGGAAGAAAAGAAGGCAAGCCATGAGAGGATGCAGGAGCTGATGGCTGAAAGAAAGAAAACGGAAGAGCAGTGGCACCGCAAAGAAAGAATTATGGAGCAGGAGATGAGGCTCCTGATTCTAAAAAATATTGAGCTTCAGGTACGCCACATCAGCTGATCATTTTGATTTGAATAATAAGAATAATAAGAATTGGATCGTAACAGTTTGTTTGTCTCTTTTCAGGAGCTCGCCTTGAAGACAGACAGAGAGAAGGTGCAGATGAAAAAGCAAGAGGAGAAAGCCAAGAGGGAAACAGAAAAGAGGCTGAAGAAGGAGAGAAAAGAGAATGAGAAGAGAGAGAAGGAAGAGAAAAAGGAAAATGACAGGAAGGAAAAGGAGAACCTGAAAAGACAAAAGAAAGAAAAGGAGAGGGAAGAGAAGGAGAGGAAGGAGAATGAAAAAAGAGAGAAGGAAGAGAAAAAGGAAAATGACAGGAAGGAGAAGGAGAACCTGAAAAGACAAAAGAAAGAAAAGGTGAAAGAAGAGAAGGAGAGGAAGGAGAATGAAAAAAGAGAGAAGAAAGAGAAAGAGGAAAATGACAGGAAGGAGAAGGAGAACCTGAAAAGACAAAAGAAAGAAAAGGAGAAGGAAGAGAAGGAGAAAGCTAAGAGGGAGAAGAAAGAGAAGAAGAGAGAGGACTAACATCCTTTCTCCCTTCAGCCCTCACCCCCACCTTCTACCCTCTTCCCCCCTTCCTCTGTCTCCTACCCTCTTACTCTCTACCTCCTACCCTCTTACCCTCTTCCTCTCTGTCTCCTACCCTCTTACTCTCTACCTCCTACCCTCTTACCCCCTTCCTCTCTATCTCCTACCCTCTTACTCTCTACCTCCTACCCTCTTACCCCCTTCCTCTCTATCTCCTACCCTCTTACTCTCTACCTCCTACCTTCTTACCCCCTTCCTCTCTGTCTCCTACCCTCTTACTCTCTACCTCCTACCCTCTTACCCCCTTCCTCTCTGTCTCCTACCCTCTTACTCTCTACCTCCTACCCTCTTACCCTCTTCCTCTCTGTCTCCTACCCTCTTACTCTCTACCTCCTACCCCCTTCCTCTCTATCTCCTACCCTCTTACTCTCTACCTCCTACCTTCTTACCCCCTTCCTCTCTGTCTCCTACCCTCTTACTCTCTACCTCCTACCCTCTTACCCCCTTCCTCTCTGTCTCCTACCCTCTTACTCTCTACCTCCTACCCTCTTACCCCCTTCCTCTCTGTCTCCTACCTTCTTACCCTCTTACTCTCTACCCCCTACCCTCTTACCCCCTTCCTCTCTGTCTCCTACCTTCTTACCCCCTTCCTCTCTATCTCCTACCCTCTTACTCTCTACCCCCTACCCTCTTACCCCCTTCCTCTCTGTCTCCTACCCTCTTACTCTCTACCCCCTACCCTCTTACCCCCTTCCTCTCTATCTCCTACCCTCTTACTCTCTATCCCCTACTCTCTTATCACTTTACCCCATTCTTTCTTACCCCCTTCCTCTCTGTCTCCTACCCTCTTACTCTCTACCCCCTACCCTCTTACCCCCTTCCTCTCTATCTCCTACCCTCTTACTCTCTATCCCCTACTCTCTTATCACTTTACCCCATTCTTTCTTACCCCCTTACTCTCTACCCTCTACAATCTTACCCATTTACCCCCTTCCTTTTTACTCCCTATCCTCTTACCCCTTTACCCCCTACCCTCTTACCCCCTACAATCTTACCCATTTACCCCTTCCTTTTTACTCCCTATCCTCTTACCCCTTTACCCCCTTCCCTCTTACCCCCTTGTCCTCTACCCCCCCTAACCCAACCGGTCTGTGTCTTCTGTGTTTGTGAAAACTGTCATAAAATAAATAAACCTGTCACCATGACAACTTGACAGCAGAGTTTCCAGATATTTACCTTGTTTAACTTTCTGTAAGCTGAAGATGACCCTTCACTTTCACCTTAACACAATATAACGTGATCATGGAGCCTGGAGGCTTTACTGCAGCTTTACTGAATGTAGCAGAGAAACACTGCCCTCTACTGATACAGGTTTAGTGCTGCATCCAAGAAGATCCATGTTACATTGAAGAAATATATACTTGAGTCTGATATTGCATGATCGGAGATTTCATTCATATTTAAAATTAATTGCAATTAACTGTTGAGATACATGAACATGAATGATGAAATCTATTTCACTGATCAAAACTCCAACACTAGAAAACACTCAAGCATATTTGTGACTAGGAAGACGATTTTGAACACCACGCTTTGAAGATGCAATATGTAATTATACATTTGTTATTCATAGATTTGAATGTCCATGTGGGCAATTTTATGTAGGATGCACAAAAAGGAGATTTAAAGATTAAGGTTGTAAGAACACAAACATGCCATCTGCTAGGTTATCTTATGGCCCTACATTATGTGAGTTCTCATAATTCTTTGGGAATTCACTTGGTTAAATATGTTGGACTCAAGTCTGCCTGACGGTAAATGACAACATTGTCACTGACCGAGGGCTGGATAACGACGTCAGCAATTTTACAAGTCGGAGGTTGAAAGAAAAGAGTGATGAATAAGTCCACCATCCAAATCTGCAGGTTCTTCTGTCTCTCTCATCATCTTAAATATTCATTATGTTCATGTTTCAAGATCAATAGTAGTTTTTTGAGAAATTTCCAGAGCTTTCATTGCACTGTAAACTTCTATAGGGTAAATATATTTGTGATTGTGATGTGTTTTCTACTTAAATTATCATCTCATTTCACATATGCTAAGTGTTCCAATATCTAAATAACAGATACTGTTTGTATATTTCTTTGAAATCGCTTTAAGCAAACTGCCTGAGACTTAATCTTGTTTGAAATTATTTGTGAGCATCCCTGATGTGTTCAACTGCGGGTCACTTCAGGTCAGACCCAGCTGGGTAAACTTTCCTGACTCAGTTTAGAAAACACACAGACAAACCCACAGAGAGAAAAAGCCTCCTCAGCCAACACAATTTTCCTTTTGTCTAGAGCTCATTTATGCAGAGGAGATGGGCAAAAGAACAAGAAACAAAGCTTCTTTTGTGTGTGTTTGTCCCTACCTGCGTGTTTGTGGTGGGTCGGGGTCTTTGGTCCCTCGGCATTGCCGCCCTGCTGGAGGAAGAGGGCGGCTCCTTTGACCATGAAGAAGCTCTCACTGAGGCTGAGATGCAGAAATGGAAAATAAATTCAGTGTTATTGAAGTCTTGACAAGAGTACATTTTGGGAAACAATTTTCATCAAAGAACTGTCTTAATTTTTACTATGTAGAGTAGTTGGCTGCTCTAACTGCCCTCTATTACAAGTCAGGTGAGACTCTTCAAGTGTACTTGACATCTGCTACTGGCACAACTGGCTTTCACAGGTACAGATGCAGTTTGATAAAACATGTTCAGATTTCCTTCAATAACCAGCTGAAAACACATGATCATGTTTAGACTCCATTATTCCAAAGTAAAACTACACAAATTCCCTCCTTTTCCTCCTCAGTTTATTTTGTTGTTGTCACAGTTCCTGTATTTTTCACTTACTGACTGAATGTCAAGTGGATACTTGTATAATGCATCATTTGGCTTCATCAAAGGGGACGTATTATGCACATTTCTACGTCTATATGTATATTCTGGGGCTCTGGAATATCTTTGCATGATTTACAGTTTAAAAAAACTCATTATTTATCTTATACCGGCCCTTTATGCAGCCCCTCAGTTCAGCCTCTGTTTGAAACAGGTCGTTTTAGCTCCTGTCTCTTTAAGGCCCCCCTCCCAATGAGCCCACTCTGTTCTCACTGGTTAGCTCCTGGAAACTGCCCCTCAACAGACTTACAGCTACGCAAACAAACAGTAGTAGTAGGATTTCACTTATTGTTCTAGTTCTTTACTCTAAATGGAAACTTCTCATATACATCTGTACGTGTTTGAGCCTGAATCAGATCTGAAATATGCAAGTGGACAATGTGAACAACATGTAGAGCAACCTTAACAACAACAGCTATGGAACGGACGGCCATTGTGGGCATGCAGGAACAACCTGATGTCATCACGAGGAGGAAGTAGAGGTAACATTGCAAACCAAGCATTCAGAGGAAGTTGAAGCCCTGGCTTTTGACTTACATACGTTCACCTCATGTTTTGGCACTTTGACCATGTTTAACATAGACATCTGACATCGTAACAGTATAAAAATACAGAAAATCCCAAAAAGCATATGTCCCCTTTAAACTGAGCAACAACTAAATCATTATTAAAATAACTGACTATCCACAATAACCTACCAAACTGTAGTTGGAATCACACTTAAAATATTGTAGTGTGTTCAAGAATTGCGATTAACAAAGTTGAAACAGAGGCACATGAAATGGCTGCAGTCAGGATACTGTACGTACAGTGAGCAGCCAGGTGTAGGCTGCATACTTATTTCAGTCTTCACTGGTTCAGCGAGCAGGACAGGAGGCTCGGCAGTGATTGAAAGTCAGTAGAGTCCTGATCCAGCAGGTTTTACAGCCCTGTGTTTTTATAGCATGATGAACAGACTCCATTTTATTGGGTTTGATGACCTTCGGCTGATCATACGTTACACCCTGACTATCCATATGTGTCCTGGCTTTTAATCTCATAACTGCTTCCTCTCCTGTCCAACCTGCGCTGGATGTTACACTCCTGGGTCACGACTTGGTTATTATGAAGGCTGCAGTGAGCAGGAGGAGAGCTTTAGTGTCTTTTCTTACACAGAACAGAGAGCAGCTTTGTTTAACCACAATCTCATTCCCTTCTCAACCAACACACCACAAAGCCTGGCATGACTGAGTGGGACCATAACAAGGCCTTTTGTTTCAGCTGCCTCGCTATGTGGTATCATTGTTTCTTTTAAAATTTTGTAAGAGATGAGTGATTTTGAGACGATGGTAAATTAACCACAAGGCTTAATGAAACTGGAATGAATAACTTTCCTGACACAAGTTTAGGCGACACTTTGGTAGCGCAGAAATGTTCAAAGTAAGAACTACAAAGTCTTGACAAAGCTCAATCAGGCTGTTCTCTTATAGTAAATACAATTATGATTAAAATAAAAAAAATGAATCTTAAAGAATGACAGATGAAGCTCAAACATTATTTTTTCATAGGAAAATAATTACTTTAAGCTTTAAAACCTTAAAATATACCTGTCTGCATTTTTGTTCTACACAATCACCTTCTGTCCTAAAAAATTAAAGTCCCCCTCCACTCAAAACTGTGTTTTGCTCATTGTTACTTCACTGTGATGTTTGACACTAGAGGCCTTTTTCATATTAATCTTTTGAGGGGGGAAAGTTTCTCTGCACTCATCTTAAATCTGATTTTAATATGTGTACCTATGAACATAGTTGGTGACATCACAACAGAAGCCAATCATGGTCCTGTATGCAACTTACACAAGTGTGATGTGGAAACTTGAAACCTTCAGTGCGCATATACTGAGACTTTATAACGTGGGAAACATCCTGTATCCAGCAGGAAAATATTTGCATATTTATATATATTCTGGATTTCTCAACAAAGGAGAAGGTGTAGATGTAATTTGAAGAACTTCTAACTCGGTAATTTAACTTTTTTTGTGAGAAAAACATCAAACACAAATAATTATTTAAAGCACAGTTGTTTTTTTATGACTTAAATCATGTGGATGGGATCTTTAAGCTTTAAATTACTCACACTGCAACATTATCACTATTTATTTAAGTTTAACCACTGATTCCAGACATCACAACCTTCCGCTAAGTGTTAAGTTATACTAATAACGTAATAGGTCTAAATGTTAATGCTGCTGTGAACTTACATGCGACAGATCTCCCTCTGAGTCAGAGCAGCCTCCTCCACAAAGTGAGGCAGCACGGTGAACATGGATTTATGTGACGTTTTCACCACCAGATGCATCCTCCTGGTTGTTAGTGGACTATCTACAGTTTAGTCTCCTCTTAAAACATCCTTCCATCCATCGTCTACACCTGCATATTCCTGTCCGTGGTCACAGAGGACTGCAACCTCCCCTTGTAGCATATTTCGTTTTAACTTCTGTCTTCCTGGTCTTGGTCCGATATGTCCTTCCTCTCTTCCTCCCACAGCTTTCTCTCCATCTTGCTCCCAAAATCTCCTCGTCTGTGCCGCTCTGCCTGTCTCGGATTCTGCTCTCTATCTCCTCCTCGCAGAGCCTGCTTCACCAATCAGCTCTCCCTATGTGACACCCGACCACAATAACATCATTCATGCGAGTGTTGGGAGGCTTGGCGTCAATCTCAAAGTTTGACATGCGGAATCCTAAATTAAGACTCTACACTGATGAATCACTGAGCTTCAGAGAAACATGTCAGTCATTGAGTAACTCCAGACAAAGCATGACATGACTGTTTCAACTGTGAATGACCCACACACACACACACGCACACACACACGCACACAAAGCACAAAGACAGAGACTGTGCCAAAGTTTTGCTGACATAAATCATGACTTTTCTGATGTCGAGTTGATTAAAGGAATGCTTTGTAACCGAGCAGGAACAACAATTTTTGTACTCTGTTATGTAACTGAGAAAAGGAGGTATTTTTAAACCTGTCAGGTTAAATCAACTTTAATTTCAGCAGATTTTTCTTCTTGACAACAGTGAGAAACTAAGGACCAATATAGAAATAGATCATTTGGCCTCGTATGGCTCAGAGAGCCAGATTTGCTGACATCACTGAATCTTCACGACTGAGGACAAGACAAGCAGCTCATCAGTTGCCAAAGTGGTTTTTAACAATCCAGGCAGTGTGGTACTTTGACAGTCTAATTTATTCTATACAAGTCTGAGACACTGTAAATAAAGCAAATGTGCGGACGGGGTGACAATGTTGAAATAATCCTCTGTTTCTCTACATCGCTATAAACCATTATAGAATCAATTGGGCAGCGAGCATTTGGCAACAGCACAACCAAATAAGAAGTATCAACAGCAGCACATGAGATGGAAATCTAATCAAGAACTAAATTAACTTAAAAAATAATTTTCCATATGTACGCTTCTTTCGTGCAATGGAATTGATCATTATTTTGTGTGACACCTCCCAAAATATGATAACAAAATGTTTAACGAAATAATTAAAAGCCAGTATGATGTGTAAAAAAGAGAGACATTGTTGTCTTGCTGGTATTTCCCCTCGTTGCTACTACTGAGTAGGATCATCCTCTGATTGACGTCAATAGTAGCTACTGTAAGGTCACAGAGGTCAGAGGTCCCACTGACCAAGACAGTGGGAGTGAGAAATACAGTACGTCTGTATTTCTTTGTAAATGTGTTTCACCTCTCTGTATCTAGAGAACTTCAAATACATGACTTCTAAAAACAGAAAGATCTTACCTCTGATTAATTTTCCGGTCATCGTCACTTCCGAAATCCTGAAAGACAAAACAAAACAAGGCAGATGCTATAAAGAAAGGATACGATGTAATGTATAACTGCAGTTTAAAATGGGGAAAAACTGAGAGAAGAGTCAGAGAGGTTTTGACATTCACCTCGTGTACTTAAAGCAGCCATCTCTACTGGATTACTGAACAGAGACTACTTCACTGTGCACAATGAAGCGTTGTTTGAATCATCTAGCGGCTGGCATTCATCATGAACATGATACATTATCGCTGTGTAATAGGATTTCTGAATGGACCTTGATTTATTTTTTGTTTAATCTGTAAGACATGAGGTAGTACAGTAGTGCAAATGGATGTTGAGCATCATGCGTGAGGATTATTAAAGTGTTCCAGCACCATCTGCTGGTACTTCCTAGTCAGTGTCGTGATCTCATCTGCTATGAATGTCCCATGGAACTGACACTTGAATAATTACCACCACCTTCAAACAACACAAAGTTCTGCAAAAGCACATCCAAACATCACAAACATCTACTTTTCCTTCATGCCGGCTGCAGAAAGTGAAGGAAAAACATCACTGCTTATTTTTGTGCCTCGGTTCAGTCAGCCTACTTAAAAGGCGCATAATCCACCTTCCTAAATCTAGAAACTGGAGCACTAACCCTGATGTTATAATTTCACTGGGATGTAAAATGTGGCACTGCTCCATATGTGAATGCTGACTTTGTTTTCTGCTGGTTGGGATTTAAATTCTGCTTCTCAAGCCTTAAACTCCTCTAAGTCAGTGTTACTTCTCATTGTTTCTGGAGCTAAACCTGACTGCAGTAACCTGACCGCAGTTTCCTAAAGATTTTTTTCACTAAGATGTAAAATATTGGACTAGTCTACAGACAATGAATACTGACTTGGTAGATTTTTCTATGGATGTGTTGCATACAAATGGCATTTCTCACAATCTATGACATGTCAGCATCTCACTTCACTTGCATCCCACATGTTTTCTCTGAAGATTTTTTCCCTCTTAGAGTTCATCAACACTTAACTGAACCGTCCTGGGCCACAGACTGAACGCAATTCAAAGAATAATTGTTGGCATTCCCCTTTAAAAGACTCCTCCCCAGCATTGAGGCTGCATTACTGCAAATAACAGCCCAATAACAAGGAGGGAGAGCAACCTGAGTGCAACGCAGCAAATGTTTGTGCAGCAGGAAAATGAGCACTTTGTTCTGACAGCTAAACCCCAGCAGGCCCCCCCCCACCCCACCACCACTACCCCCCACCTCCCCCCCTTCTCCCCTCCCGCTCTTGCAGGATTTTGTTTACAAATCCGCTGCCACAGTAGCCACAAACAAGACTCTGCTGGTAACAATGCAACAATATATCAAGTTTATGATACACACACAGCAATGACGGTTAACCCTTCCTGCAGGATATTTAACACCATCCGGACTGTACTGATACGGGCTCCTGCAGGCGCATTCTCGGCGTTTCCTCACACCGTTTGCACAAAGACCGAGCCCCGACTTTTCTGCTTACCTCCCCCGCACTGCTGTTGGTCGTGCTGGCCGAGGATGCTGCACTGGGGGTGGGAGAGCGCTGCAGAGTCACCAGGGCCATGGTCGGTGGGCTGCAGCCGTGGAGGGCAGTAGAGGAAAGGAGAAGGAAGGGGAGTAGAGGAGAGGGGGGGGAGAGAGAGAGAGACAGAGAGAGAGAGAGAGAGACAGAGAGAGAGAGAGGAGGAAGAGCGCCTGTGTGGGAAGATGCGCCGCTGAGATTGTCTCTGTCACCGGGGAGAATATGCCTAGTCAGACTCTCATCCAACAGCACCTGACTCCTGAGTCCAGGCGCTGCTCCCTTTCGGTCCTGCTCCGTGCGTCCTCTGCGGTTACGGGAGTCCTCATGAGCGGGAAGTCAGGAGAGATTCCCTCCGTTTGTACCGAGTCAGTAGACCCCGCGATTTCATTGCTGGTGCGCAGACAGACAAACAAAACACGGTGCGGGCTGCAAGCGGGGCAGAAATGACATGCAGCTTTGCCGGATGCCTGTGATTGGCTGGCCTAGTTTGCGTGTGCGCTGTCATTGGGCCAATGTTGTCAAGGTGACTGGCCAGACTAGGTACTCCCAAATACAAATGTTGATGAAATGATATTCTGCTCATGTTATGAAACGCAGCGAGGTTGTCATAATGTAGCACCATAATAATAGAACCACAATGCGTCTCTTATTGTGCACATTCAACAAAATAAATAGAACCTAAAGCGGACTGAATGACTTTAATTGGCAAAAGGCACGTGGCTTCACATATAAATATATACAAGAGGTCATTTTTATCCAAAATGTAAAAAATAAATGTTCAAGTCTTTTAAATACAAGTCTTAAACTGTATGCACAGTTTATCATAATTTTTCAAAATGTCCCCCTGCCGCTTACCATGGCCTAAATGGAAGAGAGGGGTAAACAAACCAAAACAGAGGGACACCAGTCCAGGCACAAGTGTGCTTCCGTTCTCATTAGACATGGGCAGTAGGCACTTAATTATCACCCGCCTGTAATGAGATCGTCCCCTGCTGTTCTTCACCCATCATCGCTCAGATCATTCAGTCCATCATTTAACAGACAACTGTGGCGTCTGCAGCAGCTTGGGAGGTGTCTTTTACATGTTTTCCATCCTTCCTGGTCGCTGGTCTACAGCTGGTGTAAGGAGTCTGTTGTACCATTTAACTGGTTGGTTGTGTTGGTGGTCCGGCCTCATGGTCAAGATTGGACTCCTGCAGACTCCTGCCTGACGTCTCAATAGGCAGGATCAAGGATGCAATGCCAGCCAGCAGACTGCAGCCACAGTACACTGACAGGGTCAAATACACTGATGTCCTGAGCATCACCTAGAACCAAAACACAACATACACACATACTGTATGACAAACAGAAGACGTTTTATATCAGACAGGTGCTGGAAATCTAAACCTGCAGTACAGCATTTATCACAGCTAATATCAGTAATTTATCTTTACCACTAATTTCAAGAATATAGGATGAATCATAATGTTGATTCCTTTATCTTATGTTTCAGTCATTGCTAACAACTTACAATAAATTTGGTTGCATGCAGGGTGTCACAGTGCACTCTAATATCTAGTAAAGTGAGACTGTAAGGCTGCAGAGAGTCTAGCTACATTTCAAACCGAAGTTGCATTTATAAGCAGCCAGAATTTCATGTATGACTTAAATATTTCACACAAAAATGTGCATTCACACCTACGGGCAACTTAGAGTCACCAATTAACCTAAAATGCATGTTTTTGTCTGTGGGAAGAAGCACCCGGGGAGAACATGCAAACTCCACACAGAAGGGCCCCAGCTGGCCGGGGTTGAACTCAGAATATTCTTGTTGTGAGAAGACAGTGCTAACCACTGCACCACTGTGCCGCCTTGGTGAAGAACTAAATGAAGAATATTGGCTGCACTGGACAAAACATTGCATTGTTCTCAGATTTAAACTCTTCATGTTTTTTAAAACCTGTTTTTTTTCAGATTTGCACAAAATCTGCAATGAATATTTAATGGTCTCCTGAGCACAAATCCTTATGTTTCTGTTGATCCTCTGACCTTTCATATTGTGGAGTTTAGCAAACATCGCAGCATGTGGTGGGATTTGAGAGAATTTGAAGAACTGTTTCAACACATGCCATAGCTAAACCTGCCTTAAACAGAAATATTAAACTTGGAGATACAAAATGACAGCATTTTTATATTTAGCAGTTATTTTTGCACAGTACCAACAGAGGTGGTCACTACATACCTGTGCCACAAAGGGAGTTATCAGGGAACCCAACCTTGCCATCGCACTAGACGTCCCCATTCCTAAGGCTCTGGTTTCTGTGGGGTACACCTAATGAAAATGAAAAAGCAGAGAGAGCATTTTTGACCGAATCAAGTTGTCCAACAAATTCATTTAATGGACAAGTGGTCAAATTTGTAGACCTACCTCTGGTGTGTAAACAAAAGCAACTTGAAATCCTCCAGAGATGAAGGCTCTAGCAATAAAGATTAAGATTGCAAGAGCGATCCTATGAACACAGAGAGACACAGAGAGTTAGAGATCAGCCTTAATGTTTTAATGTATTACTGTTGGTCCACAATGACAAAGTAACACACACAAACTTACCTCCCAGTACAAGCATATAAGAGCAGAATGAACAAAGAAAACATAAAGAAACACAGTGCCATGCTTTTCTTCCTGCCAATACGGTCAACTGCCAGGATAATTAAAAGACCTGAAACAAAGACAAACAGAAAACATACCATTTCATAGCTGCGGTTAAGAGTTGTAAAACAAGAATGAATTACAAAGGAGCAGCCTAAACCACTGTAGGAGTACTGTAGGACTGGTGGTGTCATAAGTGAGCTTATATCAACAAGGCTAAAAGATTTTTTCAAGAAAGTCAAAATTATAATTATGTAAAGGTGAATCTAATGGCTAAAGATAGCTATATATTTTTTACCAAATGTGATGTTATTTAGATGAAATGCTTGTTTGACCTGAACTTATATACTGTATATGTGAGAGAAAGAGAGAGAGAGAGAGAGAGAGAGAGCATCTATTCTTGAATTTTGGCAGAAATCATATCCGTGTTGTCTCAAAGTTTTGTTGTGATGGATGAATGATGAGTAAATACAGAAGCACCTCATGTGCATAGGCTTACACAATTCTTGGCAACAGCATCACATTTTTTTTAAACCTTACAGTTTCAATTACACACAACAGCTCTGAGAAAATGCTAATAGGGATCATTTCACCTGGGAATTCAGCCAAGGTCGTCCATAAAAGGTCTTTGTAGTCAGCTGATGTCAAATATTTGCATTCCAGACTACAGTTCGGTTCAAGCTTGGCCCCTTGGGTCGCTATAAGGAAAGAGAGAGGACAGTTTTATTTTGTTTTTGCTTGCATTTAAGAGGTATTATGATAAAAGCTGATGTGCATGGAGCCACATGTTACTTACTCCCACATGAATCTCCACTTTGGAACAGCTCAGTTGTCAACAGGACTATTCCGTAATAGGAGAAGGCATTTGCAAACCTTTAGAGAAAATAACAACACAGTGTTCTGGAAAATAAGATTTCTAATAATAGTTGAAAAAGCATTAAATACATGGCCGGATTAACCAAGTATGGGGATGGGGCAAAAAACAGCTGTGGGTCCCCACCAACGCCATGTTGCTCACAGCAGACTACACATGGCACTCTCAGTATTATTTCTCCTGATCCCCCAGATAAGAGTCTTCACAGGTCCAAAATGTTATATCCAATCTGAACTGGGCCTTCTATGATAATTTATCTCCTTGTTCATTTCCTGTAACACCTATATGAGCCAGGACTCAACAAAACTGTACCTCTACACCCATTCTTTGTAGTCTTAAGAACATGTATATTTCTACCATGACATTCTCTAACAGTTTGCATTGATGACAAACCTCTGAGGGCTGCTGCTGAATGTGAGCATATGACAGGTTTTTACAGATTACAGTCCTTTTACATAATCTTTAAACCTGCAGTGCCGAACTTTTACATATAAATGAATATCAGTTATATTCAAGCCCTTGCCAAATGAGTTCACACAATGCTGATTAAGCCTAACACTCCCAGATAAATCTCTCTGTATTTCACAGTATACAGAGTTTTTAAATCTCCTGTTGGGAGGGACAATCTCGCACTGGCTGTGTGGATGCACACCCAGACACTTCCGCTGGCTGAGGCGGCTAACTTATGGTTAGCCCTCTGCTAACTTGAATGGGGATAAAATAATTGAGTCGTGCGGCTCTTCTAGATTCTCCAAATGTTATCGGACTGAATGGATCAAATTCTGATAGTGAAGTGAGTCATTTCACATGGGTTGTGTGACGCTCACAGCAATTTATCCACCGTTTTACTGCCACAACAGTAGCGAGGGACTAGGCTATGGTATAGCCTATGACTTAAGCACATGTTGACAGTGTTTTTGTAATTACTCTCACTGCCAGAAGGGGGAGACAAAAGTCCTGCACTCCAGCTTTAAGTGTATTTAACAATATATCTGTTTCTGATCAGTTCTTCTTTTCCTCAAGTAGCTGTAAATTGTAACATGTAAGATTGAATTAATAGAATAGAAATGTAAGATCAAGAGGTTCTCTGTTTTCTCTTAGTTCTTCAGAACTGAGTGTATCTTTTATACAGTTTAAAGTTACAGTTTACAGTGCACATTAATAGACACTTCTGTAAATGTGCCAGTTTACCCATCTTGGCTAATTAAAAATTAAATTTCAACTGCAGTCCCTGGGCAGGCGTAATGACAGGCTACAAAAGACTCAAACAATACATTAAAACAGGGAACAGCAATACTGTACATATAGCAGAGCACACTTCATAAGAACACACAAAATACTTTAAAACAAGGACAATAATACATAAAACAAAGCACACTGGTTATTTGAATAAATTACAGAGTATGGTCACACACTTGATTGTCTCTTAACCATGATTTTAAATTAATTTTAAATGAACGATGTGTGTGATCAAGTGGTGCATACTCTCAAACATAATCCAGCCTTGATTAAATACTAACCTGGTCTTTTTTTTTTTTTTTTTTTACCAAAGATAAAATTTAAAACGCTAAAGTAGAAAAATATGTTAATCAAGCTAACCATATAAACCACAGGAGAAGAGTAGTACTCCGATACTGAGGTGTGAAGAGGTCTTTGATCCGTCCACGGTAACCCTGTGAAGTGAAAATGACAAAAATACTTATTTGTTACTTGGACATGCACAACTCCTTTTTCTGAACAAACACAAGGACCCACATATCTTCCACCTCACCTGTTTATAGACGGTCACCTTCCCTGGAGGCAGGGCCTTGCCGTTCTCTTTGGCGATGCGTGTTAAAGTTGCCATGGCATTTTCTTTTTTTCCCGCCAGCACGTCAAAACGAGGACTTTCAGGCAGCCACTGTGCAAGACAGAATCATCAGATGAAAGTTTGACTCTGGCTGGTTTGAGTTTAGGGATCTGATTTCACCACCGACATACTTACAGAGCAGAAGCAAACAAAGATTGCCATTGGTATCGTGGACAGGCCAAGCAGCCACCGCCAGCCGAGAGTGGGCATTACCAACAGGGCCAGGAGGACCTCAAACACAGCACCAATGGCCCAGAATGCCTGATGTACACAAACACATCAATCAGGTGGGAAATAATGAGCGTTATACTTACTAGATCAAGGTTTCAACTCTTAAATACGGTGAAAGTCATACTTTAATAACAAAATTGCCACAGTACCGCAATCAGCATGATGCAGGTGCCTCTCGCCTTCACTGGAAGGAATTCTGAGTACAGTGTTACCCTAAAAAGATACCAAATATTTGTTGCAAATAATGTCTTGGCTCTTAAATTGTCTGGTTCATGGTGCAGGATCAGTTCCGTCAATTTTGAATATCTGTTTACTATATGTGAAAAAAGTTCTATAGAGCCTTTCGTGGTTGCAGATAGATTTGCGCAAAGTCTGATAAACTCACGACTGAGGAGCTCCTCCGATGCCGAAGCCTACGAGGCCCCGCAGGACCAAGAGCCAACCGTACACTGGAGCAAAGGCACTCAGCAGGCCGTAGTACAGAGTCCAGCACATACAAAATGTCAGCCCCTGTTTACCACAGAGACAGAAGACACACAAGTTAAAAATGAGATAATGTACAAAAATCACCCAGTCATGTACTGTATAAAAAACTCAGATGTGAGACTCACTACTTTTCTGCCGTACTTGTCGGACACATTCCCCCATACAGGTGAACTAATCCCTGTCCCGACAAACACCACCTGAAGTAAAAAAAAACAACAACATTTGCACAAATCACAAAATCAACAAGGTGTAGAACAGCACATTACTGAGAAGACCTAAAGGACCATTACCGATGTTATCAGAGCCACCTTATAGCTGGGCAGTCTCCACTCGCAGTGCAGCTGGGGGCCCAAGATGCTGAGAATCATCATCTCCATGGCGTCTCCTATCTGCACTCAGAAGCAAAGCGCCACATGATAGACATTCAGTGTCTGGAAATCAAAGCGAGGAATTTTGCGCATGTTGTAAGCTTTCTTACCCATGACAGTCCAGTGAGGAGAGAGATTTTCCACTGGAACTTTCCAAAGCCAACGGCCTCCAGTGCTTCATCTAGAGTAAAGGTTTCTGTAAAGGGACGAGTCAGTCACTGCAATTTCACTCTCGCTTCTGAAGAAATTCATGCAGAATCGTTCAAGAATCAAGCATAACTTGGTGGCATTACTATTTAAACATATCTAAAAAAGATAGTCACATCACATAAAAAAAATGCAAAATAATGATGTTCAAATAATACTTTAGCTAGGAGCTGATTAGAGTTAATCAGGTGAAGGTGTTGCCAACAGACTCCAGACCAGCACAGAAACTGAGGAGAGTTGTTGACTCAACTGCGGTCCATTATTATTAATAGTATCAGCTGATCTACATTTAGTACAGTGTTAATCTCTTCCTCTTGTTTTATGCAAATTGTCCCCTGCCTTTTCCTCACAAATCGATGCCCGGCCAGGACAACATTGAATTTTCAGGTTCCAAAAATTAAATACATACTGTATATTTTTTTTATTTAAGGTCACCTTGATGATGTGTGTGTTTTTTTTCCACAAACATAGAAGACCACATAAAGAAAGATCAAAATCTGGATAAACTATAACTAATAGTGTTCCACAAGCCTTCAGTTTTATTAGATCCAGATGTGGATGCAGACTCTTTGCCTCGTGAGTCGACTCTTGCTGTGGCTATAGTGCAGATCTCAGCGTCTGTCCCCTGGTCCTCATCACTGTTACCAACAAAATTCACCTCACCCCTAAATGTCAGCACACCGAAAGGAGAAATTCAGGCATTATTAGGCATTACAGGTTGGATTTCATGTTTTTTTTTAAAAAAAAGGACATTTTCCTACGTGTGGATACACCTAGCCCCATGGCAACAGTCTGGTGTGTAAACACAACAGGATAGATTTATCTCAGGGTATAATTTCTTTTAGCATCACAAATGTCTACATGGGGAAAACACAAAAATGTTGTTTTACCTCAGTTCAGCATTTCTCCAACGCTTGTAATTGATCCTGGATGGTCTGCTCCAGTTGTCCATTTCAGTATCTTTGGGAGCTGTTACTTACAGTGGACAAACACACCGGTGCCGCTGTCAAACCTGCTAGTCAAGTCACTTCAGGTTTCAGTGAGACACCCAATCAGAGGACAATACCTTGATGGAAGAAAGGGGAGGAGTTGCAACAGGAAACAAAGGTGCTATTTCAGGGCTGAATGGCTGAGGCTTTATGGGTTAGCCCTTGACTATAGCAAAACAGGTCATACAGGTCATATTTATTTCAACATTTCCTCTATATGACTAGACTCATTAGATAATAAGTAGGAATAATAAGATTAAAAACAGTGAAACAACACTTACATATTTCAGCCTTAAAACTTCGTCTTCCTTAATTTTCTTAGGAGTATAAAGTAAAAATAAACTGTTCTTAAGATTAAGTCAATAGGGTGATTAAAACACAACAAACACTAAGCCAGTTTTTTTTAAAAAAAAAATTCTTTTTAATATTGTCAATAATCAAATTACTAAAATATAAGCAGCCGAGTTAAAGCTGACAGTAATAATCCCACTTCATCCCCTTAATCGAGTCTTTTAGCTTATGTTCTTATCCACTGAGACTGAAAATACATGCAACAGTAGAATTAGTTTAATTAATTAATCATCAAAATGTAAAGCAAACAGAAAGAGGGTGTGTACAGTATGTCAGTGTGCTTACACCCTTTTTGTGACCACGGAAAGATCCTATATGAGTGTACAAAGAGTTTAAAATGTTGATAGAAGAAAAAAGGGATGTGAGAAAAGGTTTAAGGTTTCAGCAAGAAGAAGGTGTAGCCTACAGTTACAGGCACATTTTATATCAGCGCTGTTGTTCAGTAGCTGTGTGACTGATGGTCCTGCAGCAGGTGTGACGTCCTTTAGTTCATCAATGTCCAAAAACATGAAATCAAACAAACATTACCTTATACTAGGTTAATGTGAGCTAATGGAGTAATTGTTATAGCCTGTGGCTAACAGCAGGTTGTGCTCTCATGCTGCTGGTGTTGTTGGTGACAGTTGGTCAAAAAGCCAGAGGGCTCAGGATGTAAACACTGCCATTGTCAGAGGTAGATCTTCTCGAGTTCATAGTTCTGTATTTTTAGGTCATATTCACACACCCAAAAGTGTTAATTTCACTGTCTAAAGCCTATTTTATGTTTCCTCAGAGGCCCCATGACAGGAAGGAATTCAGTTAGGACCTGGTAGTCTCTCTAAAAATAAATAAATAAATAAATAAATAAATAAATAAATATATATATATATATATATAATAACAACATCTTCTTTCTGTGTTAACTCACTAGACTCAGACTTTATGAGGGTTAGTTTGACTTCAGCAGTATGTGGTTCAGGCCTGCTGCTCCTCTGACACTGGGGTCTGGATTACCTACAGTACCGCAGACAAGTTTCAGTTCTCTGTAAAGTGATTTTCACACAGTAAATTGAAATATCCAACTATCTTGATAATCGACTAATGAATTTGAGTATATTTTTTTATGAAAAAATGCCCAAATTCTCTTGAACCAACTTCTTAAATGTTCTCTCTGTGACAGTAAACTGAATATCTTTGGGTTGTGGACTTTTCGTTGGTACAACACAAGATGTTTTAAGTTGCATCTTGGGTTTAGGGGAATAGTGATCAGCATTTTCTGACATTTTATTGACCAAAATGACTAATGGATTAATTGAGAAAACAACTGACAGATTAGGCAAAAATAATCATTAGTTGCAGCCCTTAAAATGAGCTGAAACCGGTCAGTGCCTAGAAAGTAAAAAAACACATTAAAATACATGACAAAGGCATACTTTAGAAAATGGAATAAGGAGTACAGCAGTGAATGCGTTCATAAATTTCAGAAGCACTGGTACAACGCCCAAGGTCACATGTTGCATGACCTTTTCAAAACTCATTATCAGCAGTGTAATGTCCTGATAGCCCAGCTATCAACTGATATATCACGTAAAATACCACAAAATTACATCTAAAAAAACTCACTTAAATTGTAGAGTTGGAACTGAGTATTTACTGCTACACTAAGAATATCTTCTCATATGAGGGAACTGTATGTGACTATTGCGTCTCTCAGTCCTCTGCCCCCCTGCAGTGAATAAGGCCAACCTGAAAATAAAACCTGTAGAAAAGTAGGACACTGTTAGGGACATGCTGAGGCTGCTGCATTATGGGACGGTCATAAATACAGGTAGAATATATAGCACATCCCTCCGTCCCCGCATCCTCTGGTCACATCAGCTGCTTAGCCAGACTCACACTGAATCTCACCAGAGCTTTTCTGATTTTACACAAAGAACTACAACATGGACTCAAAGGTAAGCGCTGCAATCTACATGATTAAAATCTAAATGCCAAAATATTGTAGTCCTATGAATTGAATTGCTTGTTGAAATCACAATCATTGTGCGATTTCTTCACTAAATGCACCACTTCTGAAACTAATAGTCTCACAGTTCGTTTTGGCCTCCAGAGCTTTGTCCCGGCGACAGCAATCTGTTTGCTCAAATGAATCAGTTGAAAGTTTAGTTTTTTGGAACTAATTTAGCTTGTGAATATTTATTTGGACATGTAGTTGATCACAGTAGTGGATCCAACGTGCCCTTCACCTTGTTAGTAACAAGATTGCAATAGACCATATTATTTACCTCTTATCAGTGGTTGAGATTTTGAGATGTGTGTGTTCCTGTGTGTGTGTGTGTGTGTGTGTGTACGTGCCATACCATAGTGTCTCTGGTTTGATGAATAAAATATTAAGCATTTTTAATTACTCAGGTACATTATCACTGTAAACCCTCAGTGCAGAGAGGTGAGGCCATGCATGAAATGAATACAAAGGTGAACCATTGTTTTTGTGTTATCATTAGGACTCGGTATCTGACCACAATAGTTATCAAGGATTGACTAAATTGTGTCCATTGTGGTGAAAATACTGAAAACTGACAGTTAATGCTCAAATTCTGAATCTTCTTGACTTTCTATACATTTTCCAAATTTTATGTGATTTAAAATATTGTTTCATCATACTTATATCACACCTTTATTATATTATACTGCATTTAATTTAGAAACCGTTATTTTATGGACTATTGTGTTAATACAACATTCAACTTTGACGCATTTGAAGAAAAAGTTGTTGTTTTTTTTGTTTGTTTTTTTGCATGAAGTGCGTTTATGCTCACAATAGGACCATAACTCAGAAATCAATGGCATGTACAATAAAATAAGAATTGGGAACAAAATAGCATGTGTGCAGGTGGTACTTTTGACTGGATTGGCCATGGACCAGTCCTATAACCGCGGTTGTCCCTGAGTGAGTGAGTGACTGAGTGAGTGATAAGGTTTCACCATTGGTCGGCCGGCCGTACAGGCGTTTCCTCATTGGCTGTTGTTCTTTCGAAATGAATCGGCGCGAGATGACAGAAGCGGAGGACAGCAGCAGTTTCCTTCTCCAAACTTTGACGCTCTCAGACCCGATGTTAAATGCAGCAGTCGGTTAAACTCCTGTTTAGACAGACACGTACCAGCAGCGTCTCCTCCTCTACCGTCCAGGGTGATTCACTCTCCGGCTGCTGACAGCGCTGCCAGCCGGAGAGACGCTCCGCGGTGCGTAAATACCAGGACACAAGCTTCTTATTTCTCTGACGTTTTCACATCACAAACAATAAACAACAGCATTAAAACACGAGTCTTGCAGGTAAAACGTGCGACTCATGTAGGCTGTTATGTCAGTTTACTGTGGGGGAGCTGCTGCTTTGCAGGTGCGCTTGATTTGACTAACTGGGCGGAGATAAGCCTCCTGAATTTGCATCCAAAATGCTGTTTAAGTTTTCTTTTACAATTTCCACAGCACCCTCCATGTTCATCAACCAGGAAAGAGGCAGGAAAAAAAGGCGTATCCACAAGTAAAGCACCCCAAATATCCCCATCACTATGACAAAACACTCAATACAGAGTGAAAAACGAGAGACATCTGCAGTGAAACATATGAAAGAGCAAGGGGAGTTAACATATAATTAGAATAGTTAGAATTAAAATAAGTTCTCCTTCAATTCAAACATCCCAAGATATGAGTGGAAAGTATTGTTCTTACAACTGCATTCATAATCCTTTTTTGTTGACTCAAACGTTGCTTAACCATGTCATATGATATACTACTTCAATACACATCAGGCCACTACAGAAAATAGCAGATGAACATTTAATATCCAGGTATTAACATAATAGACACTATCACTGACTATCCCTGTGACAAATTGGCCACAGTTTCACGCATTGACCATACACGGTCCAGCCATATACTAGGTTTTGACCTATAGTCTTGTTTATTTCTTAGTGCAGATTTTTGTTACCCAACACCTGCAAAGAATGTATAGATGTAAATGTGCCTTGTGGTAATTGACAAATACTTGTAAATATTATTCTGATATGTTGTGTTTACATGAGAGCTTAAATGATACTCAGCATGAACAGTAATCATTAATAAAGGAAATTTGTTTTCAATGGATGCACTGTAAATCAGTAAGTATCACTGTGTGTGTGTGTGTGTCTGTGTGAGTGTTTGGGCTCTTATTCTAAAAGCAGTGGTCTTTTTTTAAAAAAGAAATTAATCAGTATTTGCATAATGGGTTACATTACATTAATGACGATTTTTCCAATGTGCTTCTCTCACCTTGTGTTTTGGCCTCTTCAGGCAGTAATGTAAGATGCCTTTGTTGATGCTTACAGGAAGCACAATGTTAAATTTTAAACAGAGGGCAACGTTACGCCACCCGCAGACATGTCACAGTTGACCCACAAGAAGAAGATGAGATAAAAGATCTAATTTTTATAAAATAGCAAAATGTATTTTAAATATTTTCGGCAATTTGGTTATGTTCCTAACAGCTGATAGAGAATATACTAGTCTATAATCCATCAGTATATGTTATAGTATATTCAAATCAATTTTCATTAAAATTTTTATTCAAGTTTTATTTTAAAGCTATTCTATGTTGCTGATATTAATTATAGGAGTATATTTGGTTTGAATTTGTAATTTTTGACCACAATTTTTAGATGCGAAGAATCTTCAGTATTTTAATCCCAAACAGGTCGGATCATCCTGGCTCTGATGAGCAGTTAGTAATTAGTTTGAAATGCATCTGCCTAATCAAAGATCAGTAATTGAATACCTGTGCTGTAATTTTGTGGCGAGGAGGGTGAGGATGGGTCTCTGGGAGGATAGAGTTTCTACATCCTTGTATTACATACCTGCACACACACATACACACACACACACACACACACACACACACACACACACACACACACTCGCTTCCTTAAACACATAGTGTAGCTGTTCAACACTCAGGTGAAGCGCTGAATGAACATTTGCTGCCTGGGCTCCATGAATGTTTAACAACCCTGGTGCCTCCAGAGCCACATAACTCATTACTGCCTCACTACCTACAATGCAGGGACACCAGTCCAACAGGAAGCAGCAGTGCCACCCTCCTCCTCCCCCTCTTCAGCCTCTCTGTCCCAGGCCGTGGTACCGGGCCTGCTCCGAGCCAGTATATGAGAAGCCGATGCAAACCTGAGCAGCAGAGGAGAAAGTGGCAAGAGTAGATTATTGGTGAAATATCTTTGCTGACCTACAGAGGCTCCACTATGGGAGAACTTCTCAACTACTAAAACTCAGGCTATATCTGTCTGAGTTGTAAACCTGAGGACTGTAGTTCAAAATAATTTGGATTTATCAGGTTCATCACACAAGACTGATCCAACCATGACGCACATGGCTCTGGAAGTAAAGGAGGTAATTATTGGCTGTAGTTTCATTGTGTGTCATTGTATGTAAAGCCATTTTTTGTAGATTTTCCTGTGATTTTAACATCTTTCAAATAATTCTGATGACATCATTTTATTTGTTTGTAAAAAAGAAATGTTTATATGGGTGAAAATTTGATTTGCTTTTAGCCCATTAATCCATCAGGTCAGATCACACTGAGTGACTACCACTGAGGGGTGCCAAAGTCAGAAACGTCAATATGTACAGTAGCAGCTTTAAAGCTGCACTTATCAATATTTTTATATTAACAATTAATTGAATGACAATGTGCAATGTGAAAGGTGTGGCTCATACTGATCATCTGACTTCAGTAACTGTCAGCTCATTGTTTTGTTTTTACGGCCGGTAACTTTACTGTTTTGGTTCACTCTGACTGTTCTCATCAGTGTTGTTTCCAGCAGCAGCGGGCAGCTGTTTCCAGAGAAAAGGCTCTGATGAACCCTTTATGTTCTACTCACCCAGCACGAAACAGCAGGCAAACAAAGTTAGCAACTAGCTTGAGAACATTGTGGAGCATTAAGCAGCTTAAGATCCAGATATTTCCCTCAAAAGTTGGTGGAGTCCACAAAAGAGCTATAAGGAGTTATATTCAAGACTACCCATTGCCAAACCACAGTCCAGATTTTTTTTTTTAATTCTTACATATGAGGTGGCAGCTCAAAGAAGTTTACACCCATGTAGGGCTTATATTTGCCAGGCGGCCAGAAACACAACTCCAAATAAATGTTAATGTTGCTCCATGTCTGCTGAATGTGGAAATAAACAATTGTTTGCTAACTTTATTATCTATTCCACAGCCCCCAATTGGCCAAAAAATCAGTCAATGCTGCTTTAAACTTGCATTAACCGATTTCATGGCCACTTGGGGGAAACAAGAAGTGAACACAACACCAACATATAACCTTTTAGACAACCAGCAATTACAGAGCAACATTATCATTAATTTGGAGTTGAGTTTCAGTCCGCCTAATGTAAGTCCAATATTCACTTTTCTTTAGCTCTGTTTTTTGGTCTCAATCAACTCCTGAGGGGAATATTTGGCTCTTTAGCTGCTAAATGCTCCACTATGTTCACCAGCTAGGTGCTAAATGTGTCTGTTTGCCAATTGGTACTGAGCAGGTAATGTACAGTAGAGCTTTTCCTCTTGAAACAGCTGCCTGCTGTGGCTGAAAACGACACTAGTGAGCAGTGAGAGTGAACCAAAACAGTAGTTGCAGCCGGACAGCTAAACAATGAGCTGAAACTCGGTATAATCTCTGTAAAGCTGAGAGCAGCTGCAGAGTCGGGTGATAATTTTCTGTAGGTTAATCACTACGAGCGGTGCCTTTGACATTACACACTGTCATTTGATACATTTTTATCACAAAAAATATTGATTATAGCCACAACTTAAGGCTAACTTATTTTTACTGTTCACATGGATGCAACACATTTTGTGTCTATTAGCCAATCAGGATAACCAGCTTGCATCATGGTATGACTGTGTGAAACTGTAGCAACAGAGGAGGTACTCTACTCTACTGGTGCGATGGAGGTCTGTGATGGTCAGGTTTCTCTAGACACCTGGAGCCCCCTAAATGTGTGTTGCCCTGGGTGATGTATGGTGTCAGTCAATGGCCCACGAGGAGTGCTATCTCTTTCAGGAGCCTAACTGCCACTTTGTGGCTACGTAACAGGATCCTGCACCATACTGGATAGACAGGGACAATGGAGCGCCCTCTCGGGTGATGGTCTCCGGCTCAGATAGACTTTCCTCTTCCACTGTAGCCTGACATCAAAATTTGATGTTTGCTGTGGTTGTGCATTTTGGACTTTTGTGTATTACCTTGTACACGTGACTGTGTTTTATTTATGGGGTTAACTCTATGTTCATGTTGTTGCCATAAAGTCTTCAAGGCGCTCTGCACTGTCAAGTTTACATGAGATGAAAATGCTGTCAAGAAGAGTCACCTCTTATCTTGTGGCTCTTTGCTTTAGCATAATTGTCCATCCTCTTACAGCATAGTGTTGTTTTACCATCTGCCAGGTGTTCAGTAGGGGTCACGTTTCCTTTGAATGGCAGAAAATCTCTGCCCAGCGCTCAGTGCCCAGCCAGCAGCCTGCTCACAAAGACGTCCGCAGTGTGCCAACAACAGAAAGGACTAGCTGCTTGCTGCTTTTTAGGAAATGTCTGATTTTGCTGCAATACATGTTGGGCGTTGACAACAAAACTCAGGTCAGAAGGTGTTTTTCAGAGTTGGAGTTACTTACTGACAATGACAATGTAAGCCAGAGACTTTTTCTGCTTCTAGTTTTATTACTCTTGTAATGTTTTTTGGGGGGGAGGGAATGTAGATATTAAGTATGTTTAGAAAGGCTCTCAATTTCTCAGATTATACTATCACTACTGGTTGTTGGTGTTCTCTCCTTTTTTGTTTAACATTTGATGAATTTGCCTCTCAGGTAAATCTGTATTGTGTTTGGGCCACTAAGTGTAAAACTGACTGTGTCATTTGATTTGTACATATTGTATATACAGTATAATCAAATTTTCTGTCATTTTAAATGACATTCTTTGTCTTTTCAATATGTGAAACATTTTAAAACACTATAAGAAAAATGCTTTAAGTGGGCACAATAAAGCTCAAATTAATATTTATGAAATTACAGTGTGAGTTACAACATGCAGTGAATGTTTAAGTATTCACACATAGTTTTCACATAAAATAATCATGTGGAATAAAAAGAGTCTTTTTTCTGGCATGGCCTCCAGTCATGAAGCCAAATAGTAATATTCTGTTAAAGTGGTTGTGATCATGGGTGTTTAGTTGAGTTTTGTCTTCAGCATCATTTGATCAGTAAGTTCTTGTTTTTCTCCCTTGATTCATTTTTCTTTTTTCAAATGTATCAGTCGTGCAAACTAATATTTAGAGGTTTGCTGTAAATAATTAAAAATGTGTGTGTGTGAAAAAAACAGACTATTCTAGTTCTCTTTTTTAAAATGAATAAGGAGGAGGACAACTGAAATTAATTACTAAAATATTCCTTCCTGTGATTTAGATTTGAAATTAAAGTTTGAAATAATGACTCTGACAAAGTACAAACATTTCATACAGAAAATTGTGAGAAGTATTGACACAATAATGCAAGGATATTGTACGTATGTGCTCAGGCAACACATCTAACATATCTCTACAAACACAAAAAACAACACACACACACAGACACTCACAAATACATTTTTAGAATGAGATTTGCTTCCTTCGTCGTACATTCACTACATTATTAATGGTTTCCTATTGAAGGAAGTAGAGACTGTAATCTATCAGTGTTTCCTGTCATTCCGCTGTCCTTTCCCCTCAATAAAACCAGATGTTTAGTTGTGAAAAAGGTACTGAGGCACACACATCAGGGACCTTCAGGGTAGGTAACTTTTTTGCACTTTTTCCTGGAAAAACTTTGTTGAACATTTTAATGATCATATGCGGGTTTCAGGATGTGATTTATTGTGACATTTTGCAGTAAATTTCTGCTGGTTCAGTAGAACAACAGCTTGTTTTACTGGAGAAGGATCTGTGAGTGTCAGTTACTCCAACTTGGGGACCGCTCAATTTGGCAGTGATGAGAGCCAAACTACTGAAGCATAATACTGGGTGGCTCTTTCATAGCATCGTAATTAAAGTGCATTGAGTTTTCCGATTATTTTACCTGGCACATCTTCAGTTGTGCTTTTAAGTAGCAGAACATCTTCTGTGTTTATGCATAATGAACATAATTACTTCTGCATTATTTACTTCAGTTAAGTTTATATTTGTGTCACTGACTGTTGAAGCCTGTAGTGAATTGTCATTTAAAAAAGTGTGGGTGGAGTATTTGGTGTTTTCTCTGTCCTTGCCACATACGTGACTGATGGCTCTTTAGGGAACACAGAAACAGATTAGATAGTGCCGGCTGAATTTATATTTATCATGAGCATAAAGGATGTAGCCAAGGCCACCAACTGTTCTGACTACAAGTCACAGATATAGAGAAAAACAGGCAGGAAATGAGTTCCCCTTTTGGGAAATATATATATTCTAGGTTGTCCATATTGGGGCCATATGTGTGTATGTGTTCATGGGTGGTGACAACCTCAACAAAAACAGATAACCTTTGAGGAAAACAGGACACGAAGGACCGGACATATAGGCTTGGTCTTAACAGAGGGGAGAACTGGGCCAAAAATAAGAAAAATGTCATAGAGAGCAATTAATTGTATCATCAAAGTCTCATAAAATGCATAAAACAGTTTTTTCATGTTACATACTTCTGTTTTGATGCCTTGTTTACTTGCCATGTCACTTATGTGTTCCTGCTCGGGCGCAGAGCCTGGATGAGCGGTGTAACCGGATCCTGAGGAACATGGAGGCCTCCCTGACAGCCCGGGATCGCGTGGGCATCCAGGATTTTGTTCTCCTGGACGCCTACACAAGTGAAAGTGCCTTCCTGGACAACCTGAGGAAACGCTTCCATGAGAATCTCATTTACGTGAGTCCTTCCTGTGTGCGGTGTCATTCTGGATAACCAACTGCGCTTTTTCTCTTACTCTAATTAAACCTCGACCTTCAACCCAACAAGGTTCCTAATGCTGTGTTCCCTTCTGCTGAATCTGGCACCTTGTGTTGCTGAAACAGCAGCTCCTGTTCTTTTCGTTTGCAGAGTGAGCACTCTAAAGGTCACCGCTGTCTGTGAGGTCATGACAAGTGATTAACCAAACTTATTGCTTTTGAGAAGGACAAAATTACTTATCAGTGGAGTGATACATAGATACCACACTGCAGGAAGCCTTATTTTAATGCCATATAATGTTGAAGAAAAAACATGATTTATGAAATAACAGGCCAGAAAGCTCATGTGAAAGAGGTGATGACCATGACTTGCTTTTCTTGTCTTTCTCTGCAGACCTACATAGGGACGCTCCTGGTGTCAGTCAACCCGTATAAAGAGATAGACATCTACAGCAAGAAGCAAATGGATACCTACATGGGTGTAAACTTCTTTGAGCTGCCACCTCATATGTAAGAATTAAAAAAAAAATCTGGACTGTGGTTTGGCAATGGGTAGTCTTGAAAAATGTTGCTTATGCAGGAGTGTTGAATGCTACATTGTGTTCAGGACAAACATGTAGACGTTGCGAGATGCCAAAAGTCAAAGTCTGAATTTTAAAAGCAGACTGAATTTGACCCATCACTGTCCTTTCAGTTATGCGCTGGCGGACAATGTCTTCCGCACCATGCTGTCTGAGTTCAACAACCATTTCATCCTGATCTCTGGGGAGAGTGGGGCCGGCAAGACTGAGGCCTCCAAGAAAATCCTGCAATTCTATGCTGTCAGCTGTCCAAGTACCAAACTCCTGAACAACGTCCGAGACAGACTGCTTCTCTCCAATCCAGTGCTTGAGGTCAGTGTCATAAAAAGTGGATCTGTGTATTGTGTTAGCCCATTGTTAAATTTAATTTATTTTATACCTTCCAGGCTTTCGGAAATGCCAAAACCCTGAAGAATGACAACTCAAGCCGCTTTGGGAAATACATGGACATCCAGTTCGACCACCAGGTGGACTGAAATAACCTCATTATTACTAGTGTGTATTACAATGTCAATATGAAGTTGGGTTATGGATTACCTTTCTCCCTCAGGGTGGTGCAGTTGGTGGTCACATTCTCAGTTACTTGCTGGAGAAGTCACGCGTGGTCCACCAGAACCACGGAGAGAGAAACTTCCACATCTTTTACCAGCTGGTGGAGGGCGGAGAGGAAGATCTGCTACGCTGGCTTGGCCTGGAGAGGAACTGCCAACACTACAGTTACCTGGTGCAGGTCAGTGAAAAAGCACTTTTTTTTTTACAAAATCTGGTGTAACAAAAACCTTCAAAAATGTATTTTGTTCTTTGTCTCCTCCAGGGTGATTGTGCCAAAGTGAGCTCTATCAATGATAAAAGTGATTGGAGGACAGTGCAGAAAGCCCTCTCTGTCATAGAGTTCAGTGAGACTGATATTGAGGTGAGGTTATACTGTACACATTAAAACCTTTATATAAAAACATACATGACACATTTTACTGGTGATTCATCAACTATTTCTCCCCGGGTGTAATGCAGCACCTGTTTGGAATTATTGCTAGCGTGCTCCACTTGGGAAACATCAAGTTTGAAGCAGATACTCGAGGATACGCCACTCTCAACGGCAACCAGGAGATGCACTGGGTGTCAAAGGTGAGAACCAAACAAATTCTTTTGTCTATCTTCATGTTATTTCCTGATGGAGATCGGGGAGAGAGAGTTGCTGTTGCATAACCAGTTTTGCTTTGCCTTTGCTTTGCAGTTGCTGGGGATTCCTATTCAGGTGCTACAACAGGGCTTAACCCACAGGAAGATTGAAGCCAAAACCGAGGAGGTGACTTGATTGCTTTCGCTTAATTCATATAATGAAATATGTTATTTGTTATGCTGATTTTTTAAAATGATCTATCTTTTTCTGACATTAAAGGTGTTAAGTCCCTTCTCTGTGGATCACGCTGTATACGCCAGGGATGCCCTTGCCAAAGCCATCTATGGCCGCACTTTCAACTGGCTGGTCAACAAGATCAATGAATCATTAGCTAACCAGGTGAGCAAACAATATAGATGTACCTAAAAAAAGCAATTTGCTCTCTTTTTAATCTTGACCAGCCAGACCTGTCTCATCAATCTCATAGAAAAGTGGGATAACAAGAGTTTAGTAAACCTTTAAGAAGTCATATGAGTGATTGTGGGTTTGAAAACATCCAAATCTGGAAACAGCACATCTGGCTAATATTTTCTTTGGGCTACCTTTCTCTATGTAATGTAATTTCATTGTTTTGAAGTAACACTATGAGCTTGAATTTCGCAAGAGAGGCCTGGCTACACAAGTCTATAGCACATAATCCATGTACAGTTAAAAACCAGAATGCATGATGTCTGGGTAAATTTTATTTAGGATTCCTCCAGGAAGACAGTAATTGGTCTACTGGACATCTATGGGTTCGAGGTTTTCAATGTGAACAGGTGAGAACACATACAGATGAATTGGTTCTTCAACGATGAAATGAAGTGTGAAATGAAGAATCCGGAGCTGACGGCACCTGTGGTTTATTTTAGCTTTGAGCAGTTTTGCATCAACTACTGCAATGAGAAGCTGCAGCAGCTTTTCATCCAGCTGACCCTGAAGTCAGAGCAAGAGGAGTACGAGATGGAAGGGATTGAAGTAATAAACACTTTTATTACCAACTACATTTATGTCTCACAGCGCTATAAACAACACCGACATTATAATTCACTTTTGTCTTTCTCATTTTTTAATACACAGTGGGAACCAGTGCCATTTTTCAACAACAAGATAATCTGTGACCTTGTGGAGGAGAAACACAGAGGAATCATCTCATTATTGGTTAAGACATGATTGAGTTATGATTCTGCAAAAAGACAAACAATACTAAAACTGTTGAATTACTGATGCTTGTCCTCTCCTACAGGACGAGGAATGTTTACGTCCCGGAGAGGCCACAGATCTCACCTTCCTGGAAAAGATGGAGGAAAAGATAAGTGGTCACCCTCATTTTGTCACGTGAGTTCTACGCTTCTGCTTTACAGTAAATGCACATTACATGCACATGGCGAAGGAATATGACCCAGCAGCCAGACCTGCTAGAAACACTCATATAATAGACACTAATCTTTACAAACTTTTCCCCTCCTGCAGACATAAACTTGCAGATCAGAAAACAAGGAAAACACTGGGCAGAGGAGACTTCCGCCTCTTACACTATGCTGGCGAGGTTACATACTGTGTAATTGGTGAGATATAGCTTCAACACTGAAATATTGTCTCTTGTATATTCATTAACACACACTTGAACCTGAAATACCGCCATATTTTTTGTGCAAGCTAAATAATATGTGGCTGTCTCTAATTAAATTAGAGTTTTTCTTCTAAACTTTCAGGATTCTTGGACAAAAACAATGATCTCCTGTATCGAAATGGAAAAGAGGTAATTTTGTTTCATTTTGATTGGATGATGATTCCTAGAAAATTAAAAAATTTATAATTTGATTGATTGTTTTATACATTGCCTGTCACAGACATAGATGCAACATCTCCTACATATCTATAGTCATGTATCTATTTTTTTATCCTTGAAGAAAGTAAATAGTAATGAGAATTAAGTTGTATAACTGCTAATTACTATTTCACATTAAATTATTATTTACGGGATATATGACTATAATGACGGGTGGTCAACAACAGTTTTCCTGTTCTTTTTAAGGTCATGCGACAGTCCAAAAATGCTATTATCAAACATTGTTTTCCTTCAACTGAACCAGACAGCAAGAGGAGACCAGAAACTGTAAGAAATTATTCAAATGATGATGCTCAATGACTCATTGATTTTATTATTTACATAACTACTATACACAAACTGTCAATACTCATATTCCTGCCATTTTCCTGTGTCTCCTCAGGTGGTGACTCAGTTTAAGAGCAGTCTGGTGGGTTTGACCGAGATCTTAATGTCCAAAGAGCCTTGGTACGTCCGCTGCATTAAACCCAATGAAGCCAAACAGCCAGGTGAGGTCTTGTGTCCTAAACATCCTCCATTTCTGTAAAGATATTAGAGCTTCAACCAAGCTTTGTAGCATAATATATAGTTTACATGTATGTTCAGCCTATACTCAGCCTATGAGCACATGTAGAACAGAAGCACTGCTGTGTCTCCTGCAGGACGCTTTGATGACGTGTTGGTGAGACATCAGGTGAAATACCTGGGGCTGATGGAGCACCTGAGGGTCAGGCGTGCTGGGTTTGCTTACCGCCGCAAATATGAGATCTTCCTCCAGAGGTAGCTAATCAAAAATCCCAATGCACAAGAAATTACTTTTTCTTGCAGAAGACGTTTGGCACACTCTCATTTTTGCCATGGACACATTCACTGCTGGTGTTAGTCTAAACTATAAAGCTGTGTGTGAGCGTGTGGTCTTCTTCTTCTTGTGCTCAGGTACAAGCCTCTGTGTCCAGACACCTGGCCCAACTGGAAAGGTACTGCTGCAGAAGGTGTGCGGTGCCTGATCAAACACCTGGGCTACAAGTCTGATGAGTACAAGATGGGCAGGTAGGCAGATGTTAATGGATGGGTGTCATATAGGTGCTGGTTCACCTGGAATAGATTCCAGTCTCATTGTCTCATTGTTTGTCTCTTTCCCTCAAGGACAAAAATTTTCATCCGCCACCCCAGAACTCTATTTGCAACTGAGGATGCTTTTCAGGTCTGCAAACACAAGCTAGGTGAGACATGGCTCCGTAAATTCAGTTGTAGTGTTGGAAAAACATAATGAAACTTCTGATGATTAACTAGTTCACTGTCATTGTTGCAGCAACAAGGATTCAAGCCAAGTACAAAGGCTACAGGGTGAAAGGAGACTTCATCAAGCAGCGAGAGGCCGGTTAGTGTTAAAATGCACACAAGTTTGTTTAAAGGCAAAAAGCTTTCTCCTGACTCCATGGCGGTATATTTAAGATATTACTTTTTATTACCTTGCATTATTTAAACAGCCACTAAGATTGAGAACTGCTGGAGAGGTCTGCTGGCTAGAAAGGAGAGAGAAAAGAGGGCATGGGCTGTCAAGGTCATCAAGAAGTAAGTTAAGAGATGAGAGGTGGCAATGAGATATGATTTTGATGGTAATGGGAACGATGGCTGTGAGAGAATGAGCTTACCTGTCTGTTGATCTGTTCTAGGTTCATCAAAGGTTTCATGACCAGAAATCAGCCAGCCTGTGTTGACAACAGTGAGTACCTGGCGTATGTAAGGCAAAACTACCTCACTCGGCTGAGGGAAAACCTTCCCAAAACAGTCCTGGAAAAGGACTCTTGGCTAACCCCTCCGCCTATAATGAAAGAGGTGTGTGACACTTTCTTTTCTCACAAACTGCTTCCACAAGACTGCATGCTTGTTGGGCTCATGTTGGTACTTTTGGTAATACCTGCGCCCTGTAAAAGTGTAAAATCAAACAGCTCATGTAAAATCTTTTGTAGGCGTCCCAGCTTCTGAAGAAACTCTACATTCGCATCATGGTACAGAAGTATGTTCGAGGAATCACTCCACAGAGGAAATCACAGGTACAATCCACTGTCTTTGATACACAAAGTTACAAACATTACTGTAGGAATCACAATACATCCAATCCATTTAAATTCATTTTGGAGGTAGTTTGTGGGCAATGCTTCAGTGCCAGATACATTTCTCTCAGGAAGTTTATCTTATCTCATCTTACTCTCTGTTTCCAGCTTCTGTTAAAAGTACAGACCAGCTCCATGTTCAAAGGAAAAAAAGAAAACTACCCCTTCAGTGTGTGCAGACCATTCATGGACACCAGGATAGGCAAGACCCCAGGATTATTTTCTTATCATTAAGTCTTATGAGGAAAATTACATCATCATAATAATATATTGTTTGTTTTTTCTATTAAGGTGTGGAAGACATAAGTATCAAAGTACTTCAGATGATTCGGCATGAGCACATCAAGGTAAACTAATATTGGACCTTACTTAGCATCTTTGTCATCTTTTTTATCGACCCTGACCTTGTTTATTTCCCTCCCACAGTACAGCGTGCCAGTGGTGAAGTACGACAGGAATGGGTTCAGGCCTCGTCTCCGGCAGCTCATCTTCACCCAGGAAGCTGTCTACCTGGTTGAAGAGGCCAAGATCAAGCAGCGGATAGATTACACTTCTCTGAAAGGTAAGGAGTGAGATAACAAGATAGAATATCATTATCTGTAAGGAAAGCCATACACACATTTGAAACTTGCTGCTGTAGTCACATGTGATTTAAGCTTTAAAGATGACTCCTTTACAGGTGTGTCGGTCAGCAACCTGAGTGACAACTTCCTGATCCTTCATGTCATATGCGATGACATCAAGCAAAAGGTAGATGGATCAACAAACTGTTGTCTACAGCGTCAGTGTTTTGTCTTTTTTAATCTCTAAATCACCATATCTAATGTGAAGGAACTGATGGAGAGCTGGTTAACCCAAACTGAAGAAGTTTTCAGGAGACCGGGATGTCTTACGCAGGAACATTTACTTAAGGAGATCAAGGAGAACAGAGTTAACAGTACAAGTGAAATCACTGAGTAATGCCACTCAATTCTGCTGGTCTACTTCAGGACATGGAGTATTTAAACCCTTCACCAAATTCTTACCATACTATGTGTCCAAATAAGGTTATTCTTTAGCCATCTATGCCTCTATTGGATATTGAACTATAGACACTTTACTATAGACAGTTAACTGAAGTCATGTAGACTGTGCATAGGTCACATGCAATACATTTTTAGAGGAGACCAGTCTGACTGTCTCTCAAAACACAGCATATCTCTACCAGACCTTGGTTACCATGGGAGACAGCAAGCCTTATCAGGCAGAGATGAACCGCTCTGAAAGAAACAGGTCATGACCTACTGCTCCTAGAATTGCAGATGATCAGAGAATGACCCGGGGAACACTGTGTCATTTTACCTTTAGGTAAAAAGGGAAATAATTCCCCCACATCTAACATTTGCAGGACTGATAACTTTTGTTCTTTCAGGGAGATCTGGTTCTGCAGTGTGACTACCTGTTTGAGGCCTTGACTAAGCTGTGTGTTATTGCCAACAAGCAGAACTACATCAAAGTGGTCCAGGGCAGGTAGAGAGTCTGGATTGTATATAGCAATATATAAAAAATTAAATAAATATTTAAATTAGGAGTAAAACCCACAAATGATCCTAATCCAGTGAAAACATGTTATTGTCATGTGCAGTGTGCGGTTTGACATCCAGCCTGGCAGAGAGGGGTTTGTTGACTTCAAGAGTGGTCAGGAGTCAATGGTCTACAGGGCAAAGAACGGCCATTTGATGGTGGTGAGTGTTGAGGGATCAGGTTAAGACAATGACGAATTATTATTCATTTTAACAACTGACTAAGATCTTTTTTTTCTTTAGGAATCGACAAGAACAAAGTCCAGATGATGACGCCAGTGATTCGAGATGTTGCTCCTCTCTGTCTCAGAGCTGCAAAGTTTAGTAACAGCCATGCTTTCTCTGGCTGTTGCCAATAACTTGTGTTTTATGTCAGCTGATTTTTACTTTTTGCATCTTTATGACAATGTAACACGATGAAGTATATGTTATTTTCACACCATTACTGCCAATTCTTTAGTTTTAGAGAGTGGACAACATGCTCAGAGCAGAGCCTCGCCAGAATATCAGTGGGTCTGCTTGCTCCTAATGTCTACAATATATATCACCCCTGTGTGTATTAAACAGTCCACCTCAGATTCATGCACATATACTGCACCAATATTAATATTAACAGAAGCACTTGTAATCGTTTTTAAGTAAATGTACTGTACCTGAAATCCTGTCTGGATGTTAGCAATAAAGAAAAACATTAACGTGTGAAGCCATGAATGTAACAATGTTTATAATACCTCACCCATGTTTACCTTTACATTAAAACATGTTAAACCATGATACCGCTTCTGTGAAGTATCCATATCTCCTGGAAATTAGTTGAAAACACACCAACACATTTCATATGGATGCTTGACAATCACTGAAGCACTGTGATGATTCCCAAGGCAGCAGCTCCTCCCACTGGTCTACTGTTGGCCCTACAGGTCTCCATCTCAGCATCTCAGGGAATGTTTTTATCAGCACTTTCAATTAGTCATGCAGAGAATGAAATTTGCACACACCGTCATCTTTAAAGTCACGTCATCATGATGCCAGAGGCGAAATAAGCACATGATGCACAAGACATTAGTCATTAGTCAAAGCTGTATGTTGACAGTAGTTTACCATGTTGGCATATTAACATTAGCATATCAATATGCACAAAGTTTCACACTCATAACTCAGATTTTTATTTCATTTTATTCCTAATCCTATGAATCAATGTTTGGCACATATTGTCCTCTTCAGGACAAGAAGGCATTATTATCAAATGCATCACAATTACAGATGTGCAGGTCTTCTCCCATCTCAAATGTCAACCTTTAGTTCAAGAGTTCAACATGCTCAAAGTTAGCATTTTAACATGCTAAAGTACATGCTTGCCTAGAATATTAGTTTTATATTATTGTACACTGATACGATATGTTTTATTGAGCTATTATCTCCAATTGCAGTGTCTTGATAAATTGGATTTGTGTCTAAATGTGATAAGTATGAGCCAGGATGAGGTTCTGATATACAATCTACACTAACAAACTCAAAGGTCAAAGGTGATCATGTGAGGGTAAATAAAAGATTGTTACCCTAATGACGTCTGGTTGATGATTAAACAGATGCTTGTAAAAGCCTGTGATCAAAGGGCCAAGGTTTCAAAAAATGCTGAGTATATCTACTCGTGATAGTTGTAGAAGCAGCTAAGCGTGTGAAACGTACACTCTGTCATGATGGAAAGATTCACAGCAGTAATATTTGTCCTGCTGGTTTCATCTATCTGCAGCACATTAGGTAAGTACCTGCACACTTCTAAATATAATCTTGAACAAAAACATTATGAAAATAAGTATAAATTTAACATGCATTGTAAACCATCTTTGACATTTTGAGAAATATCCTTGTTTTCTGCCTCTAGCTAGACAAGAGGATCAACGTAATTTCTATGTGTGTAGAACAGAGATGCACTAAGAATGAATCCAGAAGTTAACAGTTAACTAAGGTTGCAGGAAATAGTCTTTAAATCAAAGCACTAAACAGATTGTAAATGTTAAGAGACAAGTGAATTGTGAGGCGGAACATAAAATAAAGACATAAAGACAGTAAATTGAATGACAAAAAGTAAAAAGTATATTTAAATTTCGATTATCTTTTTATATTTTAAAGACAGAATAATGAAATGTAATAATTTGCAAATTAAATAGCTTAAAATATTTGCATTCATCATTAACTGTAACATTTTGTACATTTTTTATCTTTCAATTATTGTATATTCTATCCTTTTTTTCTAACAGGACAGACATGTGAGGGAAACTGTGGGGAAAAATTAGATTCATGTTCGTGCCACTCAACATGCACATCTCTGAAGAACTGCTGTGTCGACTATAAAGACTTCTGTGTTGAAATCTTTCCATATTCTGGGTCCATTTTTGGTGGGGCAGATTTTGTTATCCTTGATGCAAGTTTCAATAAAAGCTCCCACATTGTATGCAGGTAAGACTTGCTTTTACACCTCAGTGCTTACAGGTTCCTAAACCGGACCTGGTTATACATTTGATTGATTGATGGTGTTTAAGAGAAATACACTGGCTCATTTGTAACACTTGACAAAAAAACAAAAACCTTCATGGTCCATTTCAACTCTTCTAGCTTTTGAACTTACAGCAGCATCTTGTGGTCTTCTTTTTTTGTTAAACTACCATTTCCAAGGTCAAGAAAGAAGTGTTAAGCACTCAAGTATAACACTTGTTTCAACATTATACAGTTGAAGTACTTATCTTTTTTTTTTTTTTTTACAATGGCAGGTTCAACAATGATACCAATACTATGGGGTATGTGGATCAAAACGGTCGAGGTCACTGTATCTCCCCACTACTGTATCAAACTGGATGGGTTCCTCTGCACATCTCCTCAGATAATGGCACAACTTTCAGTAGAGTTGGAGCCTGGCTATCAGGTACAATAATCCTTTATATCACTTATTCTTACAGTACGAGGGTGGTCAAAACAATTTCTAAGCTATCAATAACAATAATAATAATAATAATAACTGTATCTGTATAGCACCTTTCATACAAAAAATTGTAGCTCAAAGGTCTTTACAACAAAAGAAATTAAATGTACCAAGTGTTTCACATCAAGAAAGACATAAAGACATAAAATGAACATAAAAACATGTAAATGTACATAAGAGGGAAAATAAAACATTTTGATAAAAGATAAAATAAAGGAGTAGGAATAGTGATGAATATCCTGGTGGTCGATATAATGTAATGATAAGTACTCATAATTCTGCTTTGAGTTCCAGAGTAAGATATTCAAATGACGTAAATTCACCCAAGTCAATGTCATCACACACAAACTGTGTAGAGAAAATGGCTGCAATCCCTCCTCCTTTCCTATTTTGTCTGACTGACTGATAGAAATTATAGTTTGGAGGTTAAGCCTTTATCAGTGTTGCTACACCAGTAGTGCTGTTTGACCAGGTCTCAACTAAAAACATACAGTCCAAATTCTTTTCAATATACCATTTTCTTCAATTTGGCGGTGAAACTACATTAATATATGATTTATTTGATTCAAATGTCTTGCAATAGTACACACTGGCAAGTTCGATGCTAAGTTCAAGGCGATTCTGGACAACTCAACAAAATGGCAGTACTATGGTACACCGGGTGTTGGAGGCGCTCTTGGGATGACTTGGAATACCTCTTTGGTCAGAGGGGAGAAGGTCAATATAGAGCTCTGGGGATACAGAGAGACAGGTAAGTACACCTGTACATACACTTTTGAGATCACATGAATCTGTTAATTGGGGTAAACACTGAATTCTATAAATATTTCCTTGCAGGGGAGCCTTATTCAAACTCTTGGCAGGGCGAGTGGAAGTATCTGTACTCACTTGCAAAGGATCACCCAAACAACGGTTCCTTTAGCTTTTTACCCAAACCAGCAGAGAACGGCTTTTCAAGCTGGGAGCTTGGCGCCCTACGTGTCAGCTCCAGCGCCTACCCTGATGGCATATGGTATGTACAAATGCTTCCTGTAATATAGAGAAAGCATTTGAAAGATGATTATTCTTGCTATTCAATTATGGTTTCCCACAAATCCTCTAAAAATCAATGATAATACAAAATGATAATCTATGCCTGAACAATCTACTTCACCATGATGGAAAAACTCATGTAAAAATGTACAATTAATATGTAAAAAAAAGTTACAGCTACTACTTTTTGTCACATGTTTCATTTAGGAATGTACAAGCTGCATGGACAGAGGATCACGCTCTAGCCTGGCATCTGGAGCAGAAGTTCAGGGACAACTCAATGGTTTGGGCCCTGGACAAATGTTTAGCATGGGACCAGTTGGAAAATCAGCTGCCCAACTTCCTCAGTGAGATCATAGACTGCCCCTGCACTCTGGCTCAAGCGAGAGCAGATACAGGGAGGTTTCATGTAAGTGTGAAGAGTCACTCATTTAGATTAAGCTGCATTCACTTGAGACGGCCTTGAAGTAAATGTTTAATGACAAAGAATGACAAAGCAGAGGTGTGTCTGCATTTTTGTGTGTGGGCTGAAAGAGGCACATGGAGAGTCTCATGTGGGATCCAATCCTGTATTGAGAAGTACACACCTTGTACCTTTAGTTTACAGATTAATGACTCAGGCAAAGGCTTAAACAGAGAATGATAACTTCATTTTAAAAATAATATAAAGCTTAAATGTAATGTCTTAAATGAACAGAACAGAGATGTCATCAGAGTTTATAAAATTTATTTTATGTGCTTTCTAGATAAAAGTTTGGAATTATTTTATGTGTTTATTGAAGTTGGCAGTGGCTGTAGCGTTTTGCTAATCCTCACTGCTTATCTATTCAAAGTCAAGGAGAGGTCTCCCCTGATTATAGCATTTACACACAGTTTTTGCAAGCGGAACAAGTGTCATAATATATCTTATTGCCTCAATTCAATGGCGGGTGAGTCTCAAATACAGTGTTTGTATTGCATGTCTGCAGCTAGTGGATTAGTGTATTGTGAAGGGTTCACTGTGAAGTATTTGCTGTGTAACTGTGGTCAAATTGTTGACAAGCAAACTGAAAAACTGAGTGGCCATTTCCTTATCACAATTATGCCTCTGAACTGGAGTTAATACTATACATGAACAAAGAGAAGCAAATACTAGGCTGCTAAAGACGTCGTATCTCTCCCCTCAGACTGACTATGGCTGTGATATAGAGAAAGGGAGTGTATGCACCTACCATCCTGGGAGTGTTCACTGTGTGAGGGCTATACAAGCCAGGTGAGTCCAGACAACTCTGTTAACATGCTGTAAGTGTTGTGTAACAACATTATATTCACATTTTTAAACATGCATTGACGCCATTAGCAATACATCAGCAACATATCTTCACATATTTTGTAGACTATGCCTATATAGTGCAAATTTCAGTGTCAGCAATAAATGTATGTGTAGTTATGTGTAAATAGTTGCAGCTTATAGTTAGTTTGGCTGAATCTGTGACATTGAGCAAAGAGAGGCAACCTCCAGTACCTGCTGTCAAGATTAATATGGAGTAGTATGTATACAGTACTCACTTTATATGAGCAAAACAAAAATATAAGATCTGCATTTTATGAAGCTGACTTTCCAGTGCTCTACTAATTTATCTAGCATATGTCATGAATATTTGCTCATGAAACATTTGTGTCTGACAACTTTATGAATTTAATATATATTTTGTTGACGTATCATAATGCTAAACTGACAGATAGGTTAGCATTTTGCAAATTCCACCTAAGTAAAACTTATGTGTCATGCAGATTTTACAGAATATTTTAGCCAATTTTAGTCATAGAAAGAAAACTATTGTTCTTACAGTATATTGCACTTTGTCACCTTTTGGCCACCTATCTACATCTTTATTCTTATCATAAATCCCAATTACATGCCCGCACCCTGCCCCCCCTACCTTATCCTGAAAGTAAATAGTAGTAAATTCCCTCCTCGTGCTCATTTGCATGTTAGCACATACTTTGGTTAAACTCTGTGATAGTGCTTTATATGAATGTCCTTGGATTATGGCACCTTGGATATTAGCATTATACTATGTGTACTGATTAAAGGAGCTCTCTTTTGTTGAGACAAAAACCATACTCAGTTATTACGGTACATTCATACTTAAATAACACAGTATATCAAAGTATCCTGATGGAAATGTTATTGTGATCCATTGCTTGGTAATATACTAACTACTATATACTAAATACTAACTACGCTGCAATACATTAAATATAAAAAACTGATGTGTGCAACTAGTACAGCCTGCCCATCTCAGACTGCTAGACCACTAATAGTCATTAGCAACAACTTATAACCCTATTTTAAATTAATAAATATGCTTTTTTTGTGAATTTATATCATATTTTCAGCTACAACAGAGTCCACTGTTTCAACTGACAATACTTTGTAAATGTATCACCAGTCCTAAGTATGGAGCAGGGCAGCAGTGTTGCTATGACAGCACCGGTGCTCAGATCTTGACAGCAGACTCAATCGGGGGGAGCACTCCAGACCGAGCACACGACTGGGGCTCACCTCCCTACAGGAAACCCCCTCGAGTTCCTGGAGAGTCCCACTGGGTGTATGATGTCCTCAGCTTCTACTACTGCTGCCTCTGGTCTGACAACTGCCACTACTACTTCAAACATCGGCCCTCCAGTGACTGCAGGCGTTACGAGTCACCCAGCTCAGGTGGGTCAATTATTCTAAACTATGGTACAGTTTATGTGTTATATTATTGTATTATATTATATAAAATTGTTATAATTATTACAATTTTAATGTGTATCGCCAGCTGTGGTGTTTGGAGACCCACACTTCATAACATTTGATGGTGTCAGCTACTCCTTCAATGGCAAAGGGGAATACACTTTGGTACAGTCGGCAGTGAAACAGCTGATAATCCAAGGCAGAACAGAGCCTGTGAATGGTGAGCTACTGAAGGCACTGAGCTTTCTGTCTTTCACAAAAGTGATCAACAAAGTGCTACAACTAAAGAAAGATAACAGATATCCCTAGATAGTACTGCACATGCAGAAATTATTGTAATGAACTATTACAACAATTCCTTTTCTCTGTGTCATTGATTTGATTCTTTTGCTCATAGGAACGATAAAAGCAACAAAGTTGTCGGCTGTAGCCATGAGAGAGGTGGCCTCTGATGTTGTGGAGGTGCGGCTGGTCAGCGGTCACAATGGCCTTGAAGTGCTGCGGAATCAAAAAGCTCTCTCTTTTACTGAGCAGACCTGGATGGACCTCGATGGTGAGACGCTGATTTACCTTGCAGCACATGATGAAGTCTTTGATTACTAGTTGTAATGAAATTTTGATGACAAAACCAAAGTTTTACAACATCAAAATTCTGCTTACACATGCAGTTATTCCATCAATTAATGAATGCAGTACTTTAACTTGCAATAGAGTACACATATTGTACACAATATTGTGTGTTCATGTAGGACCCCATTGCTCACAGTGAGTTCTTGTTATCATCTTGTTAAAACTACCAGAACTATAATTATTCACACCAAATCTCTCTTTTAGGTGTGTTCGTGTTTTCTCCGACTTCTACAAATGTGACTGTGATGTTCCCCTCTGGTGCCGGGGTGGAAGTGAGACTGAGAGAGGGAACCATGACAACCACTGTGCTCCTGCCAGAGGAGTTCAAAGGCTCCACTCTGGGATTGTTGGGAAAGATGAACGGTGACGCCAAAGACGACCTTGTTCTTAGCAACGGACAACTTGTGCAGAATCAGAGCAATCCAGAGGAGCTGTTCAACTTTGGGGCAAGCTGTAAGAAATTAGAAATAAGAATCTGTGGTGTTTAAAATTGATGTTATGGCTTCTTCTGTTGTGAACCTACTTTTATATATAAATTGTCTGTTGTGTGAAAGGGTGCAGAAGCAAATTGTAAAAGTAATCTTGGTAAACATGACTTCATTTCAAGAAACCATGCTCATTTAATGAAATATCACATTTTTAAGTGCTTTTAATGGTAAGTGGTAACTGTGTGTTTCTTTCGTCTTACAGGGGCTGTATCCAACGAATCTGCCTTATTCACGTATGATTCAGAACATCTTTTGGACACATATTACTATGCTCCCAGGCATGACTATAGTTTTATTCCAGTGTTTTCTGTCCCCGAGAGTCCAGAAGATCCGCTTGAAAATCAGGCGTCTGAGATATGCTCTGGAGAGGGCTCTCAGTTCTGTAGGTATGAGAAGAAACACATTACTACTTTTACTCATAATAATAATAATAATAAAATCATAATGAAGTGAATATTATCAGATACAGAGCAAACCTTTTATGACATGTTGACAGAATGAAGTAGGTCCATTCAATTAAAAAACTCACAATTCAGTAAATAGTTATTTCCATTTTCAGTGAAATAGTTTTGCTAACTATAACTAATTTTCTGCAAGGTATGATATCCTGGTAGGTCGTAGTCCAAGGCTGGGAAATGCTACCAGAATGTCTTACCAGAGTCACATTTCTCTTGTGGAGGATCTGAAGCCAGGTGAGTGTAGACGATAAAAAACTCTGAAAACATTTTCATTGTTTATCATGTGTAATATTTACTTGGTTTCACAGTGGTAGTTATTGTTATACTGTGCAGTGATATCCTGTGGCTGGCTTGCACCACCAAGTAACGGAAAGAAGGAGGGAACCACATATTTACTAGGAGCTACGGTGCGGCTTTCCTGTGATGATGGCTTCACTCTCGAGGGATCAGCAGAGCGCACATGCCAGGAGAATGCCCAGTGGTCTGGAGAGGACACAACCTGCGTGGCTTCCAGTATGAATAAATAATGAAACCAGTTTTGTCCGATGATTTTGAGCTTTACAAATCAACAGTGGTGTGAGTGTCTGTCTTTGAGTGTGCATGTGTGTGTCTGTGTGTGTGTCATTTGATTCATCAAATCAGCTGTGATGTGTTGAAATGCAAAAAAAAAAAAAGAAAAAAAAAGAAAAGAGAAATCACTCTGATCATTTTATATAAATCTATAAGACTACTGACTCAAATTTAATGCATAGTATCAAATCAGAATTTAGCAATGCAACAACTCCATTGACCTACTCTGCAGGAGGGCTCCCTCTTTGTTAAACACAATATAGGCTCATCTTAAACCTATAATTTATAATATTATAGGTTTAATATATTTAAATCTCCTCTCTGGGTTGCCTAGAATAAGAAAACATCTAATAAATTAATGACAGGGAATACAGCAAAACAGAAACATTCCTATTACAGGCTACTTATTTTCATCAGAATTGTAATAGCAGCTCTTTCAAACTCACATTTATTAGAACCGTAGTATATTACCAACAAGTTTTGCTATAGTATTGGCAATTAAACGATGATAGCATTAGCCAAAAAACTCTGCTGTCATGCTGAAGGTCATCCACTCGTTACACTTGGCCTGAGACTACATTTAAGCTACCTGCATAGTGGTGACATATTTTAAAAAGAGGGCCCCAGGATAGTGTGGAATATTCACAGATGACAAGGATGAACTTTTTTCCTGCTCGGTTCCTCTCCACTGGAACGACTACATGCAGTCAAAGACAATACTAATCATATGTTTGAGAAAGTCCTTTAATCCCATCTTTACAGATGTTTAGTATGTTGAGTAGCATCACAAAAAATGCTTTCCATGAAAGACAGAAGTACATAAAAAGACCTGAACTAAAATACAAATATGAACACCTTCATGAAATAAAAATTTGATACCTTTCTTGTAGTAAGAACAATTTTAGTATGACAATGGTGTGTGATGGAATTGAATCAAACTTTGGGGAATCCTGGCGACCTAGTGGCAAAGACTCATGCCAAATAACTGCAATGTTCCCAGTATGATTCCTGTTTAGGAGCTCTGCTGCATGTCATACCTCTCTCTCTCTTCCTGTCTGCATCTATACTATCTAATCAATACTCACTGCTTTGCAAGGAACTCTGGTTTAAAAACATATTTGTCATATTTCAGATAATATCGCAGGAATTGTGGCCGGTTCAGTCATTGGAGCTGCAGCACTGATTGTAATGATAACAACAATCACACTCCACTGCAGAAAACAGAAAAGGTGCGGTACAGTATCTTCAACTGATCTGTTATTAATCTGTAAGATAATATTTCTAAAATTCATTAATCCATTTACTTGGTATGAGGTAATTTGGACAGATATGTATTGTAGTTTTCTGCTCTGGAATAAAAGTCAATTTTCTCTCCTCACTGTTTTTTTTCCCCAATTTCAGGAAAGCTGCGCAGTCAGAAGGATGCTAACCAGAATTGTAGCTTTGATGTCTAACTCTTCATATTCATATTTTCATCCACCGACAAAATGATCAGTCAGAAAAAAAGAATTATCACCTTACATGATACATCAAGGCCTAAACCATTTCATCATTTCAGTTTAACAAAGTGTGTACAAATGAAACATAGAAAAATACAAAAGAGATGTCTGATTTTGGTAAACCGGCCATGATCCAGACTAAAATACTGCATATAAGGTTAAACTTGAGCAAAAGTCCCTGCACAGTTAAAGAGTAACTACACTCCATGGCAGAAAAAATATTGACTAACTTCTGACTTCTATGTGTTGGACATTGTCCTGTTTTGCACCATTGGACCACACCCACCATCTCTGCACTCCATTCTGGGCTAAAAACTGTAGCTTTAAGTTGATTGTAAAGCAAAAATACTTTGCTGAGGTTTGTTGGTGCTATACCATCAATTCATTCAGTAACAGTTATTGATAAAACTCCTGTCAAAGGCGGAGCAGAGTGCCACCTGCTCCCACGTAAATACTCATTAATGCTAATGTCATAGAGTAAATCTCTCTGGAGAAAATGTTTGGACTACTGAGGAAAAAGAAAATCTTTGATCAGCTCTTCAGAACACCTGTGTATTGACAGAAAATACAGATAAAACAACTATAATATTAAATGAACTCAGTACTGTGTATGTATTGTTTGTGAGTTGTCCTCAAATGCTGCTGAATATTGTGGTTCATTTTCCAGCTTATTGGACAAACAAGCAAACTATTCTGTAGCTTCCTCTCAAGGTAAAACTCCTGTATGACTCCAACAACTATGACAATTTAAGCAAATTGAGAAAAAAATGGGTGATGGGTCACCCTAACTACTATTTATCAGATGTTAAGGCTTTGGATAAGAACTAAATGTTAGGAAAATGTTATCAGGAGACAGAAGCTAACAGATACCACATTGACTGATTGCTGGTTGCATCAATTACGCTGATAAGGCTTGTCGTGTTACTGTACTTCTACTTGCTCCTGTTTTAACTGATAAAACTGAAAGCTTGAAAATGCAAATATGCCTCTGTCTTTTTTTGGAGTAACTTACTCATCATAATTACAACTATAACTACGTAATAATTGTTATTATTCTCAGAAATAACACAAATATTGTCTCTTGCCAATATTGCAGGCTATTACTATTACCTAGTATTACCTATAATTCACAGTATGTAGGTCTTTGCTTTGATAATAGTAGTAATTTTAATAAATCAGGTCATTTAAGATGGTTGTTTCTAACAATATTAGCCTATTTTCTTGGCAATGGCACCACTCAGTTATATAAGTATTATGTATTTACTTGCTCCAACCATAGTTACTTTTGAGACTATTTCTATTGCTCAGTATATCTGGCTAATACCTTTAGCTACTGCTTTGGATGAGCACAGATGGAAAGGCTACAGATATTGCCTCATTAATAAATACCATCCCTCTGTGATAGCGAATGGCGAATTGATTTATTCCTCTAAAGCCTGGTTCATTATTTGTTCAACATAACACTCATGAAGATGTAGCTGTCGTAAAATTCCCCACCACCATGCGACTGCGTCAGTCTTTCAATCCATCACTATATCCTGGATGTAAATACTTCTTTAATGTTGTAATATATTATCTATATTCTAAAATATCTGCCCCATACTTATCACATGATGGTGTTTGTTTGGTCTTGAGTTTTTTTCTTCAAACTTGTGTTTAGGAACTGGAAGTAACCCTGTTGTTTACTCTCCCTGTGCGACTCTGAATGTACGTGCTGTTCCCTCACATAACACAAGGCTGTGATTTCTATGGACAAAGAACACCAGTATGTGACAAGACTGCAGAGGCCACTGCTCAGTAAACTATCGTCTTTCTGCTTTCAGAGTCATTCACCAACAACTTGCCATAGACACTCGAGAGATATAAATACAGATAATTTGCATTATCCTCTTCAGGTCCCAGGGCAACGGAGAGGTAACACCCCCAGCTCATGACATACCAAGTCATTCTCATCCCTTAGATCACATTAACTGCAGGACAAGTGTTAAAATGAATCAGCTGGGTATATAAAGTGTGCGAAAGAAGCATTACAGGTGCCAAAGCAGCCTTTTCCTCTGAACTTCTGCACACTTAATGGTAGCATTTGAGAAGTACTGAGTAAAAATACAGCTGCCCTTTTTGTTTAGTATCCTGGTCATCAATCTAAATTGGTTTGTTAGGGTGGAGCTTCAGGCTTTGTAGCTTCAACAGCTTCAACATCCCTTTCCTTCATTCTGAGCTTATTTCTTAGGACATGGGTGACCAAAATAAAGTATTATCCCGTCCCATTTTCCGCCGAGATGTGAGCTGGGATAATTTCCCAAACTGGACACAGCCGAGCCGCATCTTTGCGCAGGATTTTGGCCTCCCACCTTTCTTGGAGCCTAGTGATCTGGACTGGTTAGACTGGGCAAAGAGGAGGCTGGCATCTTTCTCCTGGCCAGGGTACACACAGACTCCCATTCTGCCACCACTCAGGGGTCAGCACCCTGCAGCGTTAGACCAAAGGGGTCTGAGACAACTGGCAAGCGGGGTGTCAGAGATCAGAACAGGGAACGACAGCTGGAAGATTAACTTGGACGTCAATCACTTCTCACCTGAGGAGATTACAATCACAACCAAGGAGGGTTATTTGCAAATAGCAGGTATGCTGCACGTGCTTCTGTGATTGGCCAAGCTTTAAGTGAGATTTGAGGAAAAATATGTGTCGAAACATGAGTAAAAGCATTGTAATATGTTGTAAATTCACCATTTTATGCCATGTGATTAATTTTTGTAATCATTTCTGTTCTTCATTCCAAGGAAATCATGAAGAAAGGCAGGATGAGCATGGATTGGTTTCAAGGTGCTTCACCCGGAAATACAAGTAGGTCGTCTCTGAGAATATGAGGAATTTTGACAACTGAAATCCATATATTTTCAGATGTCTGGGTGATTAACATCATTTCTATGTATGTCTATGTGTGAACTGTCCTACTAATGCTGACAAATAGTAAAACGTTGAAGACGAACATGAACACAGATGATAAGGTATCCTGAAGCAAGAATAGTTTTCATTGAAAGATAGAAAATGTTATCTGATTATTTGAGACTGTCAAAAACTATAAAAGCATCAATGAAATTGGTCTGCTCAGTTGTATAAGATGACAGGTATTTGCTTGTGTTAGTTGTTGATACGCTTTCTCTTCATTTCTTTAAGGCTGCCAGAGGGGGTGGACTTACAGCATATCAGCTCCTCGCTGTCTGGTGATGGAGTCCTGTCTGTAGAGGCTCCCGTCCCCGGGACATCCATCAGCGACCCAGCCAATGAGATGGTCATACCTGTTCAGATGAAAGAGAAGCAGGATGGTGAAAAGTGAAACCAGAGAGCAAAACTCGAAACTACAATCAGATGTAGCCCAAGTTGTGTAGAAAACCTTTGTGGCATGGCTTAAAAAGAAAAACTAGTTTAGTTTGGGATAACTGACTAAATGTGATTCACTGTAATAACAGGCTTGTTTTTCTGCTATGAGACAACATCTAATACTGTAATGTATCATCACCATGTCACAGTTACCTTAAAACTCAGTCATGAAATACAGAGCTGACTTAGTAGATAAGGAATTATTTTTGCTCGACAGCACTTGGAAAGGGTTAAACATGACCTAGAATTTCATGTAACAATTGTTTCATATTTCATGCAGTTTTAATGTCTTCATTATATAAAAAATACATGTCAGATGTTGTTATTCATATTATGCTATTGAATATTCTAAGATGTGTCCTGAAGCTACATTTCACAGCTCCACAGTCTAGTTCTCTGACTGAGTTTTTATCATTGAAAGCTACACAAGGAACATTAGCTGGACATCTAAATAGAACCTGATCAATGAACTCAGCTTCAGTTTTTCACATGGCACACCCATGTGACTTTGGAAGATGGGGCTTTGGAGATTATGTCTGACAATGGATAACATTTTTTAGTGTCCTGGATAGTTACTGACTATTTACATATTAACAGGTTATTTACTGTATGACAAATAGATACATGAAACGTATCTGGCCTCTGTATAACAGGGCAGAAAGTTAGAAAAATAATAAGTTGAGTTGAATTTTATTTTGCTTTTGAAGCAAAGACAGCACATCTGTAGTATAGATTAATTGTGTTTGTTTTTACTGAAAACTGTATATTGATGTCTTGAATAGCATGAAGTTGTTCCTGATATCATATAATTAATGTGTTAAACAGCTTCTGCCATATAAAAACATGAATATAATTTTCTTATCTTGTGTCTTTTGTTACTGACACCTTTTTGGCAGATTGTAAAATCATCTATTGCTCTATTTCTCAAAGCATGATGAAAATGTTCCACAAGAGGGCAACGAAATCCTGTTTACTGCAATATTTAGACTCTGTGTCTCATTTCCTGTTATGTCAACAGTATCATTTTTTAAAGTTTATCAGCAATTTCTCTTGAAGACCTTCAAGCAAAGGAGATCTTTCTAATCAGGTGTTAGATGATTTCAACACCAAATTAAGGTCCTAAAAGATTTGCACATATTCTCAAACAGTATATATTGCACCAAAAGTCTGTTTTAAACTCACTTTACATGTAGTAATGTTCCCAGATGTGGTTTTCCACAAGACTTGTGATGTTAAATTTAAAGCAAACACACAGCAGCAGCAGTAGCCTGAAGCTGGATGTAAAAAAGGTATTTAGAAAGTTGGAAATTACACTGATGTACAGTAACAGCTTAATCTCTGGAAATGCAATGGAGGTTGAAAGGTGCCGGAATAAAAACCAGGTGGTGAGCTGAGCTGATCAAGGCCATGTCACTTAAAGGTAAACAGTGACATCCAGTGTTTGAACTGGGTAATACATGGTAACATAACTAAGTTACTGTATCTACTGTACGTCATCACTTGGAATGAAGCAATGATGGAAATAACTGTTGAAAATACAGCAAAAATACAGATGATTTTAATAGAAATACATTCATGTTATTGGTTACCTTCTTGGCTTGATCTGTTGATTATCCAACTAAAGGTTGGCTTTAATATGCAAATACTTAAAAGCAATTTGATGAGGTAAGTAACAGCTGATTCATTAAATGTTAGTATACAGTGTAGAATGGCAAAGTAAGTGATCAATAGAAAACAGAAAAGTAGCTGCCCAGTCGCTTTTTCATAGAAGCAGAGAATCTAACCATGTAACCACTGGCCAAATATCTTCTCAAACTGACAGAAGAAAGATGTACAGATTCTTTAAGGGATGCTGCCAAATTGTCTCTTCACAGCAATCTTTTGAGGTTTATTGTATTTTTTATTATAATACACTGAATACGTCCTTTTTAGGAATTCAGGCCTTCAGTGCTGAAATGTTCCTGTTCTTGCTTTGGTTTGTCAATAAAGATTCAAGCCAGCAGGGTGGAAATGTAACACCGAAGATTTATATGGGATGAAAGTCTTTGCATGACCAAATCATTTTTTCTTTCTCCCTTCTTTCATTTCTTTTTTCCCTTTGTTCTTCCTGACCCACAGTGGGCTCTTTACCAATAATTAATTGTGAGTCAGTTTGGATAATGAAAACTTAAAAAAGCTTGAAATCACCCCAGACCTCTCAGGCCTTCAAAAAACACCTTCAGAGCATGCCTTATGAGTAAAATTCACAGTATTACAGTCCATTTTAATGAGTATACACTTGTCTATACAAGTCTTCTAGATCTATAGGCTAAATTGAGATTCATGCAAACTAGATAAAGTAAAAATGTCTGAGGAAAAATGCCTTCGGCCTGGGCAAAATTACGATTTTATTAGGGTGTTGCTATAGGTGGTTGGTAGGTGGTTGGTGGACTGTTAGGTGGTTGCTATGTGGCTCCTAGGATGTTTCAAGTATTGTTCTCAATATTTGACTAAGTAGTCATTAGACTGTTGCTAGGAGGTTTCTGTAGTACTTTGAATGTACTTTCTGGCAGGGTTGTCAGGGCATTTCCAGGTGGCTACTAGGTGGTTGCTAGGGTGTTCTGCAAGGTTGCCAGGGTTGTACTAAGTGGTTCTCAAGTGGTTGCTATGGTGTTCCAGGTGATTTCAAGGTGGCTGGTATGCTGGATGAAGTGGTTATCATGGTGATTTTGGGTGGTTGCTAGGGAGTACTGTATAGTTGCTAAGGCATATTTTGTGTTCACAGTAGTCATAGAAGTATTAATAGTGCTAGTGGTAGAAGCAGTAGTAGTAGTGATGACAGTGCATTAGATTTATCGATACATTCAGCACCATGGACAGAGACAGAGAGAGTGATTTTTTTTAATGTTTCAGCACCTTGGAGAGAGACGCTGCATTTAAATGATTTTCTCTGCTGTCCTCTAGCGGTCATATAGGCCTAAACTACCGACGGTATAATGGCAGAGTTTGTCCCTAAGTCTCTTCATGTCGTCATTATCGAAAAATACAGGTGATGTTCTCAGTCCACACAGGAAAAGATTAATATGCGTATTAAGTTGATCGGTCTGGATCATTTCTCTTGAAAGAACTTTTTTTTTCTCTCTCTCAGAAACGATAACACGTAAAACTGTTCTATTTTTAAATACAATGACGTTTTAGTATTTTAAAAACGAGAATATAAACGTGCTATTATGTTTAGCAAGTAGCAGTAAGTGGTCACAGGGGATTATACAAATATTATTGAAATATTAATGAAACATACTACCTACCACTAATAATAATATTAATATATTTACAATATAACACTATATATATATATATACATATATATGATTTTTACAAACACTGATTTCCATGTATGGTATCTAGAAATATTTTAACATAAAGTAGACATCGTTCTTACCATAATAGTTCATTTCATTATCGATATTTACTATTTCTAAAAATCATGTGATAGAGTCTGATGCTTAATAACTTTAGGCTTGCTGAGATGTGCCTGTAGTATTGCGGTGTCTCTTTAAAGGAAGGGGGAGTGTAGAAGAGGGACAGAGAAAAGAGATGAATAGAAGGCACCAGAACCACCTACCATGACCAAGTGCGCTGTAAATGTAGGACAGAAATTCGAGTGGAATACAAACGGATCATCAAGCGACATATTCGAGGGAAAACCATGTTTGGATGTGCCTTATCTGATTCAAATATTTTTAAATATGGTACCACATGCGATCATGGGAACACAGGAAAAGTATTTTTCTTCCCAAACATTTCTTGCATTTTGAAACGGAAAAGAAGAGTGGCAGTAAAATATATCCCTGTGCTATCTTTCTCCGATTATCAATGGTAGGCATTGCATAATTCACCCTTATCCACCGGAGCCATTTGTTTCCTCCTCTTTGGGAAGAGGGGGACGCCAGAAAAAAAAACCCGACTACATTCAGTTGCTGCCTTCTCGGTGGTGCCTGCAATTGTTTGGCAATGCCCTTTTCTCTCTTAGGAAGGACTTGCAGACAGTAGCGGGGGAACAAGCAGAGGAAGGATGCATTTAACGCTGGATGTGTGCTGCATTCAGGGAGATTCGGCAGTAATAGCAGCTATAGCAGAAACAGCGAGTGCGGAGGGCCTGGGAAGCACCCAGCCCCACTATCTCCTCCTTTTCCTCCCCCCTGCAGGACCATGCTTGCGTGAGGGATGAGGCTGTGCACAGGGACACCAGGCCAGAGCTGCGGCCTACTTCTCACAAGAGCCGGTCTCTCGACTGCAAGATCAGTGAACACATTGCCACCATCAAATCAGCATCTTTGGTACGCAGCTCCCTCTCTCCACCATTTGCATAAAAAATACGTATGTGTACGCGCGCGCGCGTGTGTGTGTCAGCGTGTACGTGCGTGCATGTGTGTGTGTGCGTGTGTGTATGTGTGTGTGTGCGTGCTGGCGGCGGGGGGTGAGGAGGGGAGGGAAGGGGTGTCTGTGTTCTCAGCTGTACATCTGTAGTCATGGCAACCAGATCCTGTTAATGGATGTCATTTTTTCCATCCTCAGCTTCCCTCTCTGCCTCTGCTTTTATGTGTGTGTGCATTGCATTTATATGTATTCCATGTAAATCTCTGCCTGCTGTTATTTTACCAGTGAGATTTTGTGTTTGTCATAGATTGTAAGGTGTATTTCCACATGTTTTCTCAATAGTCACCATAAAATGTTATTGCACAAATTGGTCTTGAACCTAATATTGACATTATATTGATACATGCTTATTAGAGATGACACTGAGGTAACTGATTGATTAACATGTTGCTTGGCATTATAAGAAGTTACTCTAATCAAGAATATAAATGGGATTAAACAGCAGACCCTTTCTATGTTGATGAACTTCACCTCTATTGTGTGACAGTGTTGCTGAAAAGCACTGATATTGTTAGCCTTCACCCTTGTTAAGTTCTTTGGTTATAGAGGATGTGCTAGTTTTCTTTGAAAGACATTTGTTTGCCACTCTACTGTATGTGGTCTCTTTTTAACACAAGGCCATGGCCCTTGACTTTCCAGCTCTCTATTTCTTTGTGCGTGTGTGCGTCAGTCCTGGCGGTTGTTTCTTTCTGCTTGCTCTGTTTCTTTTACTTCCTTCTTCCTGTGTTCCTCTGTCTAGGTCATCAGGTAGATCCAGGAGCATGAGCAGGACTTTGAGCTGCGGGAGCAGATGTCTGGGTATAAGCGCATGCGGCGGCAGCACCAGAAGCAGCTGATCGCCCTGGAGAACAGGCTAAAGGCCGAGATGGATGAGCATAGGCTCCGGCTGCAGAAGGAATTAGAGACACAAGCGAACAACACTTACATTGAGCTGGAAAGACTGGCTAAACGCCACGTTGCTCAAACAGACAAAGAGGTAGAGCCTCAACAGCAGGTGTTATTTGTGAATGAAGTTGAAACTAAGGAGTGATGTCATTCACTTCAAGCCAAACAGTGTCCTTATAGGCATTTTTGTCAGTAAATAGATCAATAAAGGGTGATCATTTTCATGTCTCCTCACAGATGAAGTCAGTTGCAGCTGAAGAGAGGAGGATCCAGCAACAGATTGTTGCCCAGCAAAAGAAAGAGCTGACTACTTTCTTAGAGAACCAGAAAAAGGAGTACAGGCTTTGCAAAGACAAGATCAAAGAAGTAAATATGAAACACAGTTAAAGCACAGTTTATTACCTCATACATTATATATGTACAGACTCCATTCACTCTGTTTGTTCTGTTATTTTTTTGTTTTTCATTTGTTGATGTGTTATAGGAGATGAATGAAGACCTGTGTACACCCAAGGAGGAGAAGCAGGAGCGTCTGTCCAGGCACAAAGAAACAATGCAGCGCTCTCAGGCTGAGGAGGAAGCCCATTTGCTGGCCCAGCAGAGGCTGGTCTACGACCGGAGCTGTAGGGCCCTCAAACACCGGAGTCTGGTCAGGAGGCATGAGTTTGAACAGGAGCAGCTGAGAGAGGTAATGTGTTTTCCTGACATTACATAACATACTGTATTGAGTAACCAAGACTGCGAAGAAATTCACAAAATCAGCAGAATTTTGGATAGTGTTTTCAGAAGATTTTTGGACAGCAGAACATTTTGGCAAATTATCATTGTCAGTGAGGATATGATGATCAAATCAAGACCTTATTTATCAAAAAACTTAGTTCCCTGATATGGATGAATCTGGTTGATTAAAATATCAGGGATAAGGCTGCAACTAACAAATATTTTTTATTATAAAACAGAAAAAACAGCAAAACTTGATATTGGGAACATTGAGAACAACAAAGATTTGGGGTTTTCCCAAGCTTCTCTTCTCCAGTGGGAAAGGGTCTGAACAAGGCAGACTTCAGGACAGCCCACAATATTTTGACTAAAATAGGTCATTCCCACCCCTACGAAACATTTTCAATCTGGACCTTAAGAAATGATCATCCTCAGCTGTGTCTCATGCCACCATGGAACTGTTTAATACACAATCTCTCACTGATAAATCCCTCCTCATACATGACCACATCTTGGACAAAGAGCTTGACTTCATATGCCTAACTGAAACCTGGCATAAATCAGGAGATTACTCTCTGCTTAATTAGGCCTGTCCTCCTGGCTATAGTTACATGGAAAAAACCTGCAGCACTGGTTGTGCTGGTGGTTTAGCAATCATACACCGGATTGAACTGAAACGGTCTCCCCTGCCAATGCCTGATCTTTCTTCTATTGAATGCCTTACTCTAAAATGTAAACCTCTGTACTCCATGATGGTGCTTCTCATCTATGGCCCCCAAACTCATCTTTCCTACCTAAGATACACGACCTCCTCACCTCACTCTGCTCCATGTCAACCAACATTGTCATTGTTGGTGATATGAATATACATGTCGACAACCCTTCTGTCATTTGCAGTGGAGTCTGAATGAGTGTCTTGGCCTGAAGCATTATGTTGATGTCCATACTCACACCAAGGGGCAAACACTTGACCCGGTCATCATTAACTCCACCCCCATCAATAACCTACAGGTCTATGATATGGGTGTGTCTGACCACAAGGTGGTCTCAATGGCTTTGACATTCCTGTCACCCCCTACTAAACCCAAGCATCAAATGCTTTTTCGGGACCGGAAAAGCACGGACCCAGCCATCATGACTATGGACCTCCAGCACATCACTTTCCCAGCTTCTGCATCAGTGAATGAACTGGTGGAGCTCTAAAATACATCTCTGAGCAGTGTCTTTGATCTTCATGCCCCTGTCAATACGTGTGAGGTCAATTTTTCGAGCTCCGCTCCCTGGTTCACTCATGACTTGCAGAAAATAAAAACAGCTGGACTTGTCCTGGAACGATGCTTCAGACACTCTGGGCTCGCTGTCCATAAACTGGCCTTCCGTGAACATCAAAGGGCTAACTCAAAGTCCCTTAAAGATGCTTGGTCACAGTTCTACTCCAATCTAATTAATAACAATCCTGGCAACCCTAAGCATCTTTTTTTCCACCATAAACTATCTCCTGAAGCCCCAATCATTTTCCCCAATTGAGGCTACAGAAGAGCAATGTAACAGCTTCATTGACTTTTTCGGAGCCAAGGTCAACAACGTCCACTCTCTGATGTCCAGCTCTTCCTCTCTGCCTCCTCTGGCCATCGACCCTCTGTCTGGGAGCTCGCCATCTCTACTCCATTTTACTGGTGTCAGGTAGAGCCACATTGAGGAAATCCTCAAGAAGATGAAACCCTGTACTTGTGCCCTGGATTCTATTCCCACAGCTCTGCTCAAATTATACATCCCCAGTCACAGCTCCCTGATCACCCAAACTGTCAAGCTCTCCCTTCAAGCTGGTAGTGTTCTATCTGCCCTCAAGGTCGTAATCATCTGCTCCCTCCTCATGAAGCCCACCCTGGACCCAGAAGTTCCTGCCAGCTACAGACCTATCTCCAACCTCCCTCTCCTGTCCAAGGTGTTGGAGAATGTGGTTTCTTCTGAGCTTCAGGGCCACCTTAAACACAACAACCTATTTGAAAAATTTCGGTCGGGTTTTCATTCAGCACACAGCACTGAAACAGGTCAGCTCAGGGTTGTGAACGACCTTTTTCATGGCAGCTGATGCAGGGTCCCTTTCTCTCCTGATTCTCCACCTGAGTGCTGCATTTGACACTGTGGATCAAACTATCCTCTTAGAGTGCCTCCACACCAGCACTGGGCTGTCAAACTCTGCACTTAAGTGGTTTCAATATATTTCACTGGGTTGATGCAGGTCTAGATTGCTCCCTGTCATCTGTGGTGTTCCGCAAGGATCGGTTCTTGGCCCCACCTTGTTTACCCTCTACATGCTCCACCTTGGACATGTCATCATTAGATATGGGATGTTTTTTCATTGCTATGCTGATGATACCTAGCTGTACATCAAAATTGCCCCAAGCCCTTCTGCAGCCATGTCATGTCTCAGCACCTGTCTTAAGGAGATAAAGGCCTGTATGTGTACAAATTTCCTACAATTAAACAGCAAAACTGAAGCTCATTTTATTGGTACTCCACATCAGATTCAGTCATCCCCCATACCTCATCTCACCTTTGACGGCCAGGACATCCCCCTTTCCTCCTCAGTCACAAATCTGGGTGTTAGGTTTGACCCTGAGCTGATTTTTGATGACCATATAAGACATCAAGGCAAAACCTCTTTCTACCATCTCAAAAACAACTCTAAACTCTGCCCCTCTCTAACCCTGTCAGATGCCCATGCCTTTATCTCCTCAAGACTGAACTACTGCAATGCGTTCTTCACAGGGATCCCTGGCAGGAGCATCCAGAAGCTTCAGTACATTCAGAACAGTGCTGCCAGGATCCTGATGAGAGTGCAAAAGCACAAACACATAACACCAATTCTGTTTTCATTGCACTCGCTCCCTATCTCCTTTAGGACAAAGTCCTGCTACTCACATATAAATCCATCAACAGACATGTGCCTCCCTACCTACAGGAACTGATCATACCACAAACCTCCATGCGCACCCTCAGATCTGCCAGCAGCTTGCTCCTCCGGGCCCACAGTACTAAGCTCCACACCACAGGGGGTCGAGCCTTCTGCTCTGCTGCACCACACTTATGGAACAGCCTTCCTAACCATCTGAGGGCAGCACAGACCCTAGTCTCTTTTAAAAAAAAGCCCTAAAAACCTTTCATGCAGGAAGGCTTTTTCATCTTAACTCTTATTACTATTTTTTTTATGTTGTGTGTTCTATGTTATTAACACTGGGGCACTTTGAGTTGAATGAAAAGTGGGGTGCAAATTAAATGTATTATTAGTACTAAGATACATAGCTCTGGTCATTCATGTTAATCTAAACAGATGCTGGTACTATTTTAGTCTCCACAAAGGAAATTAGCCAGCCTTGCAAAATGGTATAAATCAGATTGTGATTTCTTTGTCCGTAAAAAATGACATTACATCAAACTTCTTGTCCCAGGAGTTGAACAAGAAGAGGACCCAGAAAGAGATGGAACATGCCCTGATGATCCGGCAGGACGAGTCCACCCAGGACCTGGAGCGGAGGCAGCTGCAGATGCTGCAGAAGCTACGTATTGAACTCATGCGGCTACAGCATCAGACGGAGCTCGAAAACCAGGAGGAGTACAATGGCCGGCGGCAGAGAGAACTACACAGGAAACACACTCTGGAGCAGCGGCAGCAGCCCAGAAACCTCAAGGTGCCTGGAAATTTTCACTTTGGCTTGTCATTCGTCTGCTGAATGTTATTTAGTGAGTTGATATCCAGTAAACCTCATTTTAAGAAGTTTTAAAAGTTTGTTTATAAAAACAATGTGACATGTTTTAGAGGATTACATAATATAGATGAAAGACTGAAATGTACCTTGTAGTCTTATTCTAAATTGCCTAGTAGAGAACTGTAGAAAAAACACTAATCATGAGAACTGCTTCTTCCAAAATATTACTGTGATATCCATTCTTTCACAAATTTAAATATTCTCTCCTCCTTTTATCTATTAATTGACAGTATTTTTCAGTTTGAGCTACAGTGGAAAGAAGTGAAAGCTCAATTATGCAAACTTAACAGTTTAAGGCTTAATGAGCAAATTATTTATACCTCTACATCCACTTTAAAATGATTTTCTCTACACTGAGAGGGTGGGTTGAGAGCAAGGTGAACATGTATACAGGTTTGTGTCTCATGTACTGAGTGCACAAGCAAAATTAATCAGTCAGATTAAGAGAGATGTTGAAAGAGTCATATAAATAACTTTTTATTACTGTTTAATTGCTTTACTATTTATGAGAATCATTTTTCATCCATGTTTAAGTCAAATGAACCAGCACCAAATCTGGTTAATGCAATATTTGGCTGACTTTTGATTTGTGACATGGAAGAACAGGAAACTAGCAGCAATGATTTGTCTTTTAACCCTCCGCAGACGCTGGAGATGCAGATCAAGAAACAATTCCAGGATACCTGTAAGGTGCAGAACAAGCAGTACAAAGCTCTTAGGAACCATCAGCTGGAGGTCTCTCCCAAAGGTGACCATAAGACCATCTTGAAGGGCCTGAAAGAGGAGCAGACACGCAAGTTGGCCATACTGGCCGAGCAGTATGAGCAGAGCATCAACGAGATGATGGCATCACAAGCGGTATGAGGATGCTGAAGCATCTTGTCTTGAATAGCAAAAGTGGGCCCTGTTTATCATTTGTATGTTGTGTATTTACTTGTGCAACACATTTGCTCTTCACATCAGCCGACAGCAGAGACAATATGTGGATCTGTTCTTGTCTCCACTCAAATCTGTGTTTTACTTATTTTAACTTCACTTGGATGTTTGAGCTTCACTGTTCAGAATGATGTACCGTATGTACAGTTTGACATTAGAAGGCTGTTTTCACATTCATCTGCTGAAGGGGGAAAGTTTCTCACCTAAAATCTGAGTTTCAAATATGTTCGTATGAGCTTGATTTTGTGACAATCACAACTAGTTTGGAAGCCAACCATGGGCCAGTATGCAATTTACTCAAGTGTGATGTGGAAAAGAAGATTTTTTGCACATTCATACATTTTGGATTTTTCAATAAGGGAGGAGTAGATGTAAGAATTTTTAACTAGTTAATTAAACTTCCTTGTGGAAAAACCATATCAAATACAAATTATTATTCCAAGCACTTTCACTCTGCTGAATAATGATGGCGATCCGTTTTTTCTGTTTACACAACACTTTGATCCAGAGCAAAACATCTAAACTTGTGGCATGGTTGTCATGAATTAAGCTGTGGATATTTATGGTCCACAGTGGCTGATTCCTAAATGACACTGAACATCCACTTGTGCACAAGAAATATTAAAATCCAATATTTATTAGGGGTCCAATTAGGAGTCCAACCATGTTGGTGCTTGTATGCCTAATTAGCAAAGTGGAAATTTACTGAGTACATGTATGCTCCTCTGAGGATGAAGCCTTTTTTATTTTGACACTATGAAGTTTTCTCCAGCGCCACCCTCAGGCCAAAATGTGAACTTCACACACAAGATATCTCGTAATTAAAGGGTAAAAATTATTTTTGCTCACCTTTCTCACTTACAAAACCAAGAGTTTAGAGTCTATCAAAACACTATTAAGTCTATCAAGATCAAGTCACCACATCAGGTTTGTCCCGATCTGCTTCTCAGTACACTTCCCTTTATAGCTGCAACTAATCTGTATTCCCAGTTATTATTTAATTACTGATTGTTGCATGAGTATAATGGTAGGTATATTATATTATTAATCTATAGAAGTCTTATTTGCAAGTTCCAAAAAATTAAAGATTGAAAGATTCATATATTCAAACCTCTTTAATGCTGTTTAATGCTACAGTGGTTTTTGTAAATCATTTTCCTAAAATTGTTGGTGCGTTGTTTGATAAATTATGCCCAACCTTAGGTTGTTGTTAATGTGTTTGTAACTGCCTCTGTCTTGCCTGGTCTCTAGATGCGATTAGATGCAGAGCAGGAAACAGAGTGCCAAGCTCTGAAGCAGCAGCTGAAGCAAGAGATGGAGCTACTGGACGCCTACCAGAGAAAAACCAAGTCACAGATGGAGACCCAACATGAGCGAGAGCAGCAGAAACTTGAGCAGAAGGTCTCCATACGCAGAGCCCACCTTGAACAGAAGGTAGGTTTAAGATCGAAGCCGTGCTTAATTTTTTTAAAATTAATGCACCATAATACCATACTGTATAAAAATGACCTGAAGACCTTAGGATAGGAGGGCAGATATAAAAATGTCTAGAAAGAGACTTTATAAGTTTGCAACACTATTACAGTAACAGTTTTGTTGGGAGATTTGTCAATTTAGTGCCATGTTAGTGACCCCCAGAGGCTGTACTTTTCATTACAACCACAAAAGTGTTGCAAAGAACAACAAACTCAAAATTTTGACCTTACCAGTAGTATGGCTGAAAATGTACATTTTACCACAAAGACCTCAGGTCCGTGACTTCCTGGTCATGTTTTCCAATGAATTGCAGAGTTTGCAGTTAGGAATGCAACTCTTACTGGTTGACTGGGATATCTACAGTGTGTAGGGAATACAGCAATTTGAAATTGGAAGAAAACATAGACAAAAATGCAAAAATAAATACATGAAAAAAGGAAGTTTGTTCTTTGGGGTGTGATAGAGGAAGAGTAATGGGGTCATTTAAAAGGTTAATTCAAAAGTCTTTATTAAGCCTTGTGTTTTGTTGGCATTGTCTTTACTTCCTTATTGTTTGGGGTTCGACTTAGACCCTAATGCTGTATGTGCATGAAAAGTATTTTGTAGTATATTATATTATTTTATAACTTTTATTTAATCAGATAGCCTCATAGAGATCAAGATTTAACAAGAGAGGCCTGAGAGCAGCAGAGGAAATAAAACTGAGATAAGACACCTGACAAAAACAGCGACAGTCACACACAAGTATGTACAGACAGCATCAGAAACAATTACAGACACTTATAAAAGAGGTCCCAAATTAAAAGTCAAAATTCATCCAATGTGATGAGACTTTCTGACTTTCAAGTTTTAATGTTCTTTGCAGTACTGGAAGGCAGTACTCTCAAGTTCAGCGTTAACTCATGAAGTGGTAGCCCCTCCCTGTGCCACAAACTGAGCTTGAACATTTGAGGAAGGCGACAAATACAGAAATGACCATGAAACATTGTTATTACACCAAAGAAATATTTCACTCATATGTCATATGAGATATGCATGAATAAATATATATTCCTTTTGTTTGACAAAAAGTCTTTCACAGACAAAAAAAAAGCATTTTGGTGATGGTAAAGTAAAGCTGCCACAATGTTCACAATGGAAAGGGTGTCATCTACGAGGGAGCATGGGAAAGCATACTGTATTTATTTTTATTTTTGGGGCAATTTATGGTCTATTAGTGAGTCAACAGTTGAGACAGGAAGTGAGGAGAGAGAGATTAGGAACGACATGCAACAAAGGGCCCCAGCTCAACTCGAACCAGGGACATTTCATTGTGGTCTGTGTCTTTACCCACTGAGCTCCACTGATACTTTCAAATCCAGGCTGAAAACACATCTTTTTTCGGTTTACTATGACCTTTCCTAATTTCACCGCCTGGGAACCCAAAACATGAGCTGTTTTCCTCCTTGACATGTAGCTACCCCAACCCTGTTAGGGTTATATGATCTCTGTTTTAAAATTACTAACCTCAACCTTGTTGTAATATTAACATTACTACCTGTGTATCAGTGTGTGAATGTGTGTGTATGTGTGTGTACGTTTACATGGAATATTATGTGCTCCTTTTTCCTGTTGTTGTTGTTATTGACTTGTAAGGTGTACAGAGACTCTCTAGGACTTTAAATAAACTGAAGTTGAAGTTGAAGTTAAACCCCTACTATAAGTCACAGGGGTGCCTCAGCATACTGTATTATAAATACTCAGTACATGTGGTAATCTACTTTTTGGATTATTTAAGTTTTCTTTTGGAGAAAAACGTCAATGGAGCCACTATAGCGGTCAGATGCATCCTTTGGGAAGCTTGAATACTAAATGCATGAATGCTACATTTTAATGGAATCTGGAGAGTAGCCTTTGTGACGTCTGTGAACCAAAGTGTTGGAGTTAATGACCAATAATGCTCCGTTGCTGGCAGGGCAAAACATAATCTAAAATTTCATGACCATATGAAGAAATATCATGTTTTTCCATCGCAGATTGAAGAGGAACTGGCCGCACTTCAGAAGGAACGTACTGAAAGGGTCAAGCACTTGTTGGAACGTCAGGACAGAGAAATGAATGCTTTTGACACAGAAAGTAGAAGCCTCGGCTTTGGAAGCCTGGGATCTCTGGACTTCCCCAAAGAAGACAACAGATGAAAGTGGATTTATCTTTAGAGGACAACATATCCGTGCCCTTTTCATGTCCACTTGGCCGTTTGTCACATCCACGGTGACGAAGCTGGATAACTTTCTCTATTGCTTTCTTCTCTCTTAGATATTGCATCTTTGAATCGAGGTGTTACGTGCAATGAGAACTTCTTTTGTGAAACTTGAAGGGTTGGGGGTGGGGGGAAGTAAAACAAAAGAATCTACAACAACATGTCAGTAAAAATCAAAGCTAGTCAGTGTAACTCAAAACTTATGTGTTTAAAAATAACAGACTCTTTCCTCCATGCCATTTTCTCCTTTTGGTATGAATTGAATAAATCAGGAAATTTTAGTAAAATGGGCACTTTGATATGTTTAAGTAGAAACCCATCATGTTCATACGATGCTTAATGTGTGTGTTACATGGAGGGACATTGTGGAATGTGAGCTGCGGACTCCCCCGTGGTGTTAAGCTGCTTTGTCTTTTTTTTTTTGTTTTTTAAAAATCTCATTTTATTTTTGTTTTATTTATTTTTACTTACTCAGAATGTGAATATTACTGTATGGGGTCACTGGATAAAGTCAGAGTTTATTCATTTTTTAAAATGTTTTGGTCATACTTCCATATTGTGCTTATGCATACAGTATACTGTGGTCCCTCACTTTTCTAGGCAACAGTTCTCAACTTTTCTTTACTTGATATGTAGGATCAATTGGCATTAGCTTGATCAACCCGTTTATCACAACTCAAGATCCCACTTGGTAAAACTGCTTATTATTGCATGCACTTTAAGGACAAATTCAGGTTGTGAAGTGAAGCATGAATCTGTCAGAGATTTTAGCTGTTTGTAAATAAAAGTGGTCATAGCATTTTTGTTTTAAGCCTATGGATACTGGACATAAGCGCCATATTTGATATGATAATTTCACAAATGCCTTTATTTAAGTTGTGCCTGAAGCAGATTTTAGTTATGTGTTTGTTATATCTATATTTTATTTACTGAGGCCGGCACCATTTTTTTTCCTTTGGTTTCATCTAAACTTGTCAATCATTTAATGTTCACTTATCAAAGTTCTTGTAAAGGAAAATGGTGAGAATTGTGCTGTATAACTTTTGATATGAATATTTGTACTTGAGAATATAGCTAGAACATACAGAGACACTGGTCTATTACTGATAACAGAGCTTAACGATAAAGATTTTGCTTCACTTTTGTTTTATATTATATAGAGATATGGTCATACAATAGCTCAATATATTGCTAAGTGAAATCACTAGACTCTCAGATTGTATAAATGCTGGCAAATGGAACCATAGACTTCCTGCAGTATCAGTATGATGATCTTTTCTGGATCAGCGGTTCTACTAAAAGCAAACACAACAACATGTGGGTCCAGATTGCATTTGAGTAATTAGTGTCTAATGATCAGATTTACACATTTTTTGCCATGTTCATAATGGTCATTGAACAGGTTGCACAATGTTTCCATTTATATTGAATGGAAAGAGAATTGTTTGGTGCTTAATTTCTAATACCACCTTTAGCCTTGTAGTTTTTTGTCTTGGAGAGACGATTGATTTTTACAAAATGTAACCGTGAAGCATTTTGAAACCCCTCTGAGTCAAAACACTACTAAGTTTTTCAAACACTCATGACATATTTAGAGTACCCCATGCAGTGAAAACCCTCTCCAATGAAGTATATGTATGAAAAAATAAATACTATTTTATCACGGGTCAGTTTTTTGAAACATTGTTTAATGTGGTGGTCTTGAATGCAACCCTGTTATGTTTGACAGGTTTTTCCTTTTTTCTTTTCAGAGCCACAACTTGTATTAATGGTCGGTCATATTCCTCACAGGGCTGAAAGGAGGAAGATGTCCCCTGAATTAACAAAGTATTCTAAATGGAGGAATATAATGACATTCAAATATAATTTCTGATGGCAATAGAACTCAAATGCTCTTGTTTTACATGTTAAAGAAAAAAAAATCTAAATTATGAGTGTGAAGTTGAATGGCTCCACTAGATTTTTCAGCCTTTTACATTTTCACAAACTTTCTGAAATTTGATGAAAACGTTTCTCATATGCAGTAAGGCCTTTTGTCTGGTCACATATTACTCAAGCCTTGTGGACAAATGGCTCCATAAAAAAAAAAGTGCTATTGGGGTGCTTCGGTGTCTTGAATAAGGTTTGCGTGAGAGCTTCAGAACAGCAACAAACCTCACGATTTATGTGAAGTTTACGTTACTAGAAAGATGTATTTAGTTAGAATAAAGGGGGACTTTCCTTAACAACCTTATTCACCATTTCCTGTGCAGTTCAAAAACAAAATAAAAGAGATTCTGTTGAAAAATAAGGAGTCTCAATCAACATCCTGCATCTTTTGAAAGTGCATTTCATATTGTTTGTGGTTGTATTTCCTTGCAATGCTCTCTCATGTGGTCTGGGGCCTCTCACTTTTCTTTTTTCTGACCCAATTTGACCTCTGTGACCCAGATTGTTTCAAATGCTTTTCATTATAATTTACTGTAAGCTACAAGCCATCATCCATGCAGGTCAAAGAATTCTGTAACTTGTGAAAACCAAAACCTTGAAATGGTAACAAGAGGTGAGAGGGAAGTTGAACTGCAAAGCGTCCACTGTTTTCTAAGCTTCCTTACATTTCACGGTAAACTGATTGAGGCGTTGATCGGGGTTTTTTTTTAGGCATCTGTACTGTATATGCTGGCGGGAATCCCAATGTAGTTTCCTTCAACTGTCAACGTCTGCGGCACTGTCTGCAGCACCACTTGCAGCAGTTGTTTTTCTCACCGCAACCCCTCTACTCTCCCCTGGGACGTGGAAACCCCCGAGGATGGCAAAAGAGTGGTTAGACTTTACCTGAAGAAGTGCTGACATGGTTGTGGTGCGTTGAGTTCCCCCGTCTTTTCTCAAGTAGTCAGTGGTTTGTCGGCAATACAGCATCTAGTGTGGATGCTTGAAAACCAAAACATGATTGCCATCAAAAAACGTGGACGCCATGTCAGCTTTTAATGAGCTGTTTCAGTTTCACACTGAAAAAGATAACCTGTATTCTCCACCTTTTAGCAAAGCTTATCTGTCCCACAGTCTGACCTGTCATTAACCCCATGATACAGACTGCTTGCTAAACACATCATAGGATGTCTCCAAGCAGAAGTTGCCGTCATTCTTAGATGTAAGTCCTGATGACGATGATGAGATTAGACAACACATAAAAAACCCAGTTTGTGTTATTTTCATATTGTTACATATCCTGGGCCGCTTCCTCCTCACATCGCACCAAAACAATTGACAGGAGGATGCAAAAGTATTACATGTCATGATGAAACATCCTTGGATAACACCGCAGCCTGCCAGAGGCTTCATCTTGTGGTGTGATGACACTGACATATCGCCGACTTTGGTTAAGAGGGCCCACCCCTTTACGCACTTGTAAAAGTCACTGATTGAGAAATGCATTGCTGTGACCTTGCCAGCTTCCTCTGCAAAGGCCCGCACGAAAATATTGCAAAATTCATCATGAATGCAGTCAAAAAGTCAATACACTACTAATACTGCAAATACAAACAACAAGAATATTAATTGCATTTTCTCAAGAGTCGGCTTTGTATTAATTTATTAATCTGTATTAATTTGAACTTTGCAAATTGACTGCAGGAGTTTGGTGAATTATCCAAGTCATGTTTAAGCCAGTAAAGCCATGTGAAGAATCACTCAAGTTCCTTAATTGATGTTGAATTAAAATGAGATTGTTACAGCATTTTATTCTCAAAGAACATATGAATGCCTTCAGTTGAATTCAAGTAACTTTACATTTTCTGTTTTATAATGTAGAAATTGACAAAGAAACACCATATCTGTGCAGCTTTGTGCACTGTGGTGAGCTCACTATTAGTGATTTGGCACTCACCCAGGTTCACACGTTCTCACCAACACTCTAGGGGGCAGTAAAAAAGCATCTGAGAGAACTATATCAGAGGGAAAAGGAGACTAATTAGACAATGTCCATACATGCCTGCTGATGCATGGCAGGCATGTAAGGACATTGTCCACTCTTGTTTAATAAAAAACAAGAGACCAAAGAAAAAAAATGCACATCTGTAAAAAAAGGAGGAAATTCTGGGAAATTTGGTTGCCTCACAAGTGCACGTCATTTCCTCCTATGACAAATGTGTGGTTTCTGTCTTTAAAAAAAAAAAAGTTTTTAAAGGAGTGTGATTATGACAAGTCTGCGCAATGTGCCTGTGATACTGAGAGGAGAATGAATGGTCATGTAAAGAGCATGCATTTTCAACAGTTTATGGAACCAGCAACAAGTAAGTTTGATTCCATTTACACTTATTGTAAAATGTGAAACAGCTTTAGAACACTTGCATCCTTTTTTTGCCATTATGCATGCTTTTGTGGCTATTTTTACACATAGCTGTTGTGAAATTCATTGAAGTTTCAGATTCAATTTCAGTGCTTCACAGTTTTTTGAACACAATATAGTTTTGTCTTAAACTGTTTGTAGAATCTGGCCAATATTTAAAAAGACTGAAAATGTTTAATGGTATTTATACATACAAACTATAACTGTATAAAATACCTGCACTGATAATATCATAGACTTCTAGGCTGACGCTGACTGTTTGCCACATGAATAATCTATTTTTACATCTACACTTGTGGCTTTGTAATGAAGTTCCCCTCACCAATGTGATGTAGGATAACCTAAACTTACCAGTTCCTTTCTTCTCAGCATTACTCTCTCTCCTGCTGCTTATGGCTGTTTATTCAACAAGAACTGTGGCAGCAAGCAGAAACCAGCAGTGTTGGAATTCTCTGCAACAGACTTTGAAGCAGACCAGACTCATACACAAGGAATCTGTTGACCTAATCAAAACATATGTGAGTACAGACATGAATCTGCAGTATCTTGTTTTTGTGCTGTGTGAAATCTCATCTGCTTATTCAGTATTTTACCTTTTTATAACAAATGCTGACTACTTACATGCCTGATTCCTTCTTTGCAGAAAGACTCTCAAGGAGACATGTCAGAATTCTTCTGCAAGGTGTCAATGAACGACGTCCCCGATTCCAACATCTCTGGTATGGAGCCCTCAGAGAGGATAATGAGCATCTACACACACCTCCAAGTCTTCTTCCCACATTTAAAACGTGTGTACGAACAGCAGACAGACTTACAGTCATCTACGAGCCCACTGCTGGCCGAGCTCACCAGGGTCAGCAGTCGGAGCAGGTATTTGGCTGCTCTCCTAAACAGCTTTTATCAGAGCCTCTTCCCAAACCTGCCTCTACCGGAGCCTGCAGGGTGGCCGACGTCACTACCTCCACCTCAGAACATCTTCCAGCAGAAGGTCTACGGCTGCGTGGTCCTGAAGACCTACAAGAATTTCCTGTCAAATGTTTCAAAGGAATTGAGATCTCTAAAAAGCAAAGTGTGCAGGATATAATTAAACACATTCTTTTTCTAAGGATGACCTAAGGCTGGCCTTAGACAGTACATTTCCAACAACACTTGTACTCACTGGGTTGATAAAGACTTAAAAAGAAATGTGAGGATGAAGGTGGCTGGCACATCAGTTAATGGAGCCTATTTATGGTATTTATGGTATTTATTTTCTTGCATGTTTCTGATGAGAGGAATGAGAATGAGAAAAGAGTGTAAAGGTCTCTCTATCCAAGTTTTGGTAGTGGTCTATTTAATATGTTTGTATATTATGTAAGTTATGTATGTTAATGCAACCATTACATCATTAAAACATATTTTTCTGATGCATTTCTTTGTGATCTTCCATTTCTTTGTGTTGCATGTACACTTTCAAAAGCATGGCAGTGGGGAAAACACAATATTTCAAAAGAGTAAACTAATTTTGACAGATTTTCATGCATTAGATGTGTTTTTTGTTGGTCTGAATTTAAATAAAAATATATCTCTACACTGTTTTTCGTGTCTGAAAAGTATTAAAAAAAAATGCAAAAATTAGATTTTAGAGCAGCGTAATTTGTGCTTGATGCATCATGTGCTGTCTTCTGTGCAGAATCAGTCCATGAAGACAAGTTAAAAGAAAATCAGGAAGCTGCTGAGACGCTGACTGTGTGATATCAGCTCAGAATGACGCATGTGTTCAACACAAGGCTGCATCAGATAGGAAAGATTTCATGAAACTGGCGGGCTGTCTGGCCGGTCACAAGGTGTGGGTGTGTGTGGGTCAGATAACTGTATGTGTTAATAGTGTTGCATCCTCATATAGATGGAGAATCAAATGTGTGAAGGGTGGAGCGAGGAGAAGAGAGGAGAAGTTGAAATTCTGCAGAAAAACCCATTTAAAAAAAGACATGAGACACTGACTGCCAACGTGTCCTATATATACATATAGAATAACAGATACCAGAAGTTTTTTTTTGTTGAAATGAAGTAATGCTTAACTAAACCTTCCTTAGATCACAAGCTTTCGGGAAACTGGAAGTAGATAGGGATTCACTCTGGGTCATAAATCAAGTTCCCTCTAATAACCACGCTTTATTTAAAGCACCAACGCAAAGGGTACCTCAGGGCAACAGTCGACATTATTCACTCATTTTCACTACCCACTTTGTGCTTTTCAGGACCTCAGATACGGGTGAAGTCCATCTTAGTAAGTTCTACTGAAAATGCCTCACTGTGACTCTCTACTCTGACTTACATGGAAAACCAGATGACCTGCACAATTTCAATGAAAACCCCAACAGAACTGGATGGGGCTGACGGTTAAACCGAGAATCTAATGTAGCTACAATGATCCACCTGCCATCATCTACAGTGCAAGAATATGATGATTTGTCTACTTTTGCTCAACTGCAACTTTTTTTTGGCACACCCACCACTGTGTCTTAGGTCAAGAAATGAATTTCACTTTAAACTGCAGTGTCACTTTCTGCAGGGCGTTGGCTCTGTGAAAGACAAATGACTCAACAAATTATGAGATAAAAAATACAGCTTGCTATTCAGCAAGAGTTTAAATCAATTTAAATATCCATAGCAACAATATCAGAGTGACCTAAAGCTACATTTGAACTAAAATTTTGGAGAAAAAAAATCTTAAAGCTGACCATATAATATACATCCAAATACATGAAGGGCTTTTTAGATATGGAAAAAATGTTAACCATCTGTCATATAATGGATCTTGAAGCACATTTGCAAAAGTGTTTCTCTACAGAACCACAAAAGATCAATGTACAATGTGATAAACACTCCAGCACAGGTACTGACAATAACAAATCTGAACCACAATTATATATTTCATATTTTATTGCAAAACATGCAAAGCTTTACAAAGTAAACGCCTAAATGATACAATGTCACAGACTGTAAGGATATTGTGACAAATCCAATCCTTCAAAAAGCGCTGCATCATACATGTTTTACTATCTGGAGTACTATAAAAAATAACATATCATTAATAAATCAGGTGCAAGTCCATTATTTCACGTGCCTTACATATTTTGACATGTAGAGGGCAGTATACACCAACAACTGAGGATGAAGTCCAGCATTCTAGACAGTCTACCAGCATTCACAGGAAATGTTAAAAGATGGAAGTTTGTTTACATCCAACACATAACACAAAGAGTCAATATCATGTATGTGGAGTATAACACCAAAAGCTGACGACATATAGTCATTGAGTCATTGCATGCCAGTATAGATAATATGACAACAACAATCTGTAAAACAATGAAAAACAATTGTAAGACTCCTCTTCCTCTCAAAAAAACCCAAAACAGTTTCTGTTTTTGACTTGCCTTCAATACACTTGTGTTAGTAATTCTTATATTCTTATATTGCTTTATGTTTTTCACTGTGCTGTTAAGGATTTTGAGCCTTTTCAAAAAAGGGCTGAAATTACTGTTCTTCATGTTGTTGCGAAAATATGTATTTACAAAAAGAGGTCACACCCAAAGATTGGAGTAATAGGACTGGTAATAGCTCTTCAGATGAGCATTTAGAACTTAAATTTAGCTTGAAAACGTATATGATAAAACTTTAAAATCTTTTTTGTTCACAATTGTATTTTATGTCAGAATAAAGAGGATTCGTGGTTTTAAACATAAGATCTTATGACACACTGAAGGCTGATAAATAGTAATTGTACTTCTCATGGGAAACAAAATGAAATACTTACAAATTATTTAACAGACATGTCATGATGTCCTTACATTGTTAAAGAGCAGTTCCCAAATATTGGAACAAGATTACCACAGACAAAGCAGTTAATAAAGGTTTTTCCATGATTTGATTGAGTCATTTACTCTCTGTGAATACTTAAACTGTTTTCATACTGTCTCTATGACTAATTCATGTGTGTGTGTGTTTTAAAAGGTTATAATCTTTGTAAGGTGAAGCATAATTATTCATTACAGTAAACTGACCCTTTTTCTCAAACCAGAACCAATATGATACTGCCTTCAAGCATTTAATCTTGCATGACAGCACTCCCATTTCCTTTTTACTAGAAGTACACATCATGTACTACTGCTTTGATTGTGCAAATGCAGTGTGCAGAGCATGCACCGCCTTAACTGTGACAACGTGTCACAGTTGTATTTATTATGCAATTACAAACCTCGATTATTAGACACATCTAGACATATTTAAAACATTTATATCCCTGATTATTGAGAATTATTGATTTATGGCGTTAACAGTTTTAAAGGTTCTTCAAGCATCCATATTTGCATGCATAGAGTCATTTAATTATTGCTTTGTCAAACTACTCAGAGGCTGATTGTTATTTAACTGATTATCTCATGTTATTGCTTACAATCAGATAAACTACGACTAACACATCCACAAAATATATATTTTCTTTGAATTTGCATAGTTATTCAAACATGAGCGAGGCATATATCTAATGTAAGCGACAAACGTTGGTGTGGGAAACTATAGATAGTTACTGCTGCTGTGAAATAATTACTACAGTATGTGTCCTCAGAGTTTTCCCAAAGTCATGGCATCGTTTAGTGTACCAACCTCACTTGCACAGGGTTGTCGTGTCCATATTCGAAAAGCGAATGTTCATTCTTGATTCAATTTCGAAGCCATTCAGTAACTGCAAAAGAGTTTTATATCATTTATTTTGCACAATGTACTTTCAAAATATGGTAATTAACTAAGAAAGTAGTTTTAGTGAACATATGGAGTATACTATGGTGTTTAGTCTGTTGACCAACCTTCAGGAAATGCTCAAATGTGATTCCTTCATAGAATTCATCAGGTTCCTGTGTGTAAAACAAAGTGACATCAGTGATGCTGTCCAAACAAACAATGAATTAAACTTAATATTATCTTGAGATACTACAGCTTACGTACCATGTGGCCCACTGAAATACTGGCCACCTCCAACATGGCTGCATCAGCAATGCTTTTGGCCGTATCCTTCCCCAGCGCCCCGCTGCGAGACAACAACTCCTCCACCACCTAGGCAGACATGATCAACGGTTAAAATAAAATATTAATATGATGACTACGACGATCAAATCCCTCACCACGAAAAGGCTTGAGGAAATTAAATGACTCCTTCCTTCCCTCATTGGCCACCAATTAAATATGTTGCAGGAAGGCAGCTGACTCTCAAGTGCTGGAGATGTCCCAAAAAACAAAACACAGAGATAACTTCCTCTGTTTCTGCGAAATCCAACTTCAAAATGCTGCTGAGAATTATCAAATGATGCTGATAAACACACACTGATAAAAATAAAACCACCAACTTGAGAATCTTATGATGTGTGCAAGACTCAATAATGATTTCCCCATATTGTAAGTAAAGGTTATTGCAATCTTCATGCAGCTTACATGTCTGTATTCTTCGAGGGTTATTGTTCCATCGTTGTTCGTGTCATGCATGTTGAACAAAACTGGAGACAAAAATAACCATCAGTTTAACAGCAGTGTGTCAGCCATAGATAATGTCAAGTACGTGATCATGTGATTTGTTGCGAGACACACATCTCAGTTTCTCCCTCCTGACGCTCTCACGCTGCTCCTCTGTCATGTGCAGTGAAGGGGGCCTGAAATGGGACATGACCACCAGAAACTCCTCGAAGCTGATCTCCTCGACTGTCCCCTCCTCATTCAGTCGAAAGTTTCTGAACAAATACACAAAAAGTAAACATAAATAAAAGTCTTAGATTTGATCCCACACAGTATTAAACTGAGAAAGTTGTTTGTGATACAGCTACAAATATAGAGTGAAAAAAGTTAAGTTCATTTAACTTTCAGACATACAGGTATCATGACTCTACCTTCTGTCAAAGAAGGCCCCTATAATCTGGGAACGGATGGGATTGCACGCCAGATCTGGAATTTCATTGAAGTGATCCCTCCTGGAGGAACAAAAAGGATTCTCAGGAGTGGCACATGGTGTCGTGTAATACTTTACTACTCTCACAGGTTGCAAAGCTGCATGTGCTTACATGAATCCTGTTAGGCAAGTTTGCATTTCCTAAGAAAGCTGGTGAAATGTCAGGCCAATTTGTTAAGAACTGTTAGTTTATGAAAACAGAAACTTTATAGTGACACTGAAAAGTTCACATCACTCAGCACTTAAAAATCATAAAAACCAACTTACCGCAGTGTTTCTTCATTGTGGCTCAACTGCTTGAATCTTTTATGGAGGACTCCGATCTGTTCACATGAAACTGGAAACAGAAAAGAGGCAACCTTAAGACAAGTTCAGCAGCATAAGATCTCAGTAAATTCTACTGAGACATGTACAGACAAAGATTAACTTGTGCATTAATAGCCTAAATTTATCCAAATACCAGGAGACACAAGGTAAACTTAAGTTAACACTAAAAACCAAATAGGAATTAATAATTTTGACCATTCATATAAAGAAATCATTGAATCTGATAACAATTTATGTTTCCTGGATGCTTTCAAGGCAGCAGATTTGGATATTCATATTTCATGTAAAACACTTTGGTTTATTATGACGCTCACCTCTTTCGTAAGAGGCTACAGGTGACATTAAAGCATATTTTGACATGTCAAATCAATGATCATGGAGGTACAATATACAACTGTTGGATTAATCTCTTAAATTGTTTTGTCAAAGCTTTCACCTATTGGCCAACAGTGTCTAATCTATTATTTACTGCACCTCAGTTAAGTTACACTTCCATTAACTTGCAGTTTAAATTATTTATTGCTACTGCACCAAACAGACTGGTTTTCCTTTCACTCAGAGATGTTGGACATATGTCATGATTATTATAGGCAAAGAACTATCATCTCTTTGTTTAACACATATTAGACATTATTGAAAAGGTCGAATTTCCCCTTTAAGAGAGATAAAAGTAAACTGAACTACACCATATTTCCGGTGTAGTGAGCTAATGTTTACACACATCCTGTATGTCTGACTGATGTCATATCAACAGAAGCGCTAATCATAGCCAACAATAATAATATGACTACTCACATCCCGTCTTTTCCGCCAGATCAATGTACTCATGTTGACCAGGTAAGGACTGTAAAGCGCCCATACCTCCAAAAAGCTCTTCAAAGACTAGTCCAGTTCAAAAGAGGACTCAGACACGTCAGAAATTCACCGAAACTGTTGAAACTGAAACGTATGTCAGAGGATCATGTTTCATCTCTATGGGAATATTTCTACAACAGATGCAGGCTCTCTGTGCGGTGGCAGGTCTCATCCTCTGCAAGCAACGCAGGCTATTTCCGCAACTACTCTACTGCCGATGACGACACACAACAGGCTGCAGTTTGAATTATTAATTCAGGCTTTTTTATTTATTCAAGGGCTGCGATCATTGACTGTGACCTGTGTGGAAGACAAAAGTAGTTCTCTTGTCATAACAGACTTTTAGTAACGTGAAGATCTGATTATAAACTGTTTTAAATTAGTAAAATGAAGTAATGTTCATTTGTTTAACTCTGCAAACATCCTGGTGGACAGATGGATCAATTTCTATTAACTATTTTGAAGCCAAGTGTCTAAAATGACTAAATAACATACAATATACTTGGATTTTTCATATTTTTATATTTTTCATACAGTCATTTAACTGTGAAATTACATGTCATGTTGTTTAAAAGCTCCACACTCATCTGGGTGTAGACAAAATTCTTTTTTTCACTTATTCATCTTTTTTTTTTTGTCAAATTCAAATAAATGGGATCTAAAAATACTTGAATACTCCGTTAAAACACCAGCTAAGTGTAAGTTTTTAATGGTAACATATAAACTTCCCAGGTTGCTAAAACCCACATATTCCCAAATAAATACACACTAGTGTGCACTAGTGGCTTTAAAGTTACTACAAGGAACTTTTATTTTGTGTTAGCATCCCCTGTGGATAAAAGCAGTGGTGTTTTCCCAGAATGAAGACTCCATTTCCCATGAGCACCAATCGCCTCGTGTTGTAAAGATCTTGGCTAGCGCGTGCATTTGTCTTGGAAGTTAGTGAAAGACAGACGCTACTTATTTTACATTCTGTTTTTCTTTTTTAAACACAGCTGTTTGCAGTGTGCATAGTGATGAGGTAATATATCCATTTGTAAGTTGTAAGGTCATAGGATATAATAGTATAAATTTAGAAATGAATGGCATCTTTATCAAGTACGAAGCTGTAACTGTTTTTGTTTTGTACCATAAAATGACTCCGTCCTGCTCTAAATATTTTAAACCACTTCACACATAAAGATTTATGGCTTCAGTTATTGAAGGTGAAAACCTAAAACAGGAAACTGGTGTGAAACCATCAGTGTTGCACTTTCCACTCTGCCAAAACACTTGCTTTGCCAACCTTGCATGGGGTGCGACCTGAGGTTCACCATGTTTGAATATTTCAAACCACAGATGAGTCAGCAGCAGGTACCAACCCCGTATGAGTCACTGTTGAGAGCCTGAACACTCAAAACTTACTGTCTTATAATGACTCAAACACAACATGTAGAGAGTGTTCTTATCTAATATCCAGATATCCTGTAAGAGGAACTGAAATGAGCTCCAGCAACAAGTAACATTAAAAACTATGCAGTACTAATGTACACCACATGGTGGTAGCATTTCATCAAGTGTGTAATATAACACCAGTTTATATAGAAATGTCAGTTATTAACACAATTTATCCTACCATCTCCCATCGGACTCTTCTTTTATATGTTAACGGACAGTGATGTAGAATAGAAACCACCTCCTGAAATGATCTGCATCCCTTCTAGACATCATTATCCACGTAGATCTCACAAATCAAAACCATTAAAGATATATTTCTCTCCTGTAAAATACTGTATCCATACTTGAAGGCTGTAGGAAATTATCATGTTTGAAGCTCAAGTACTCAACAGGTTTTCCCACCTTCCTCTGTCCTTATTAACAGTCTATACTGTGACTCTGGATGCCCCAGTGAGACACTAATGAATTATTAACTTAATGAAGCTGCAGTAATAGAATGGCACTATATCTTGAGCTTTGGGGGAGGTAACTTATTACGATACAACTTGGTTAATAACAGTTTCCCCTTCAAGATCAAATATGTGAGAGCTTTTTATACTTTCTGGGCCAAGAGTGTGTGAATGTGATGAAGATGCATGCTGTGTCGAAACATCAGTCCTTGCACTATTGCTGGTTAGGGGCCCCGAAGTCCCCGCACCATCATATCCAGACCCAGAAACCAATCAGACCTTTGCTGGAGCACTACCTGGCTCCATTTCTGTATGTCATTCAGTAAAATGATTGAATTGACACACAGTGAATCTAGGGCTTGTGGAGCCCCTGAGGGTTTTTGGCCCCGGGGCAGTTGCCTAATTTGCCCAGTTGGTAATTCTGGCTCGCCTTACACATTAAAACATAATTTTTAATTGTCTCAGCCACAAATAATTATATACGGCATTAAATCTTTGAATACAGAGTCAAAGATTATGCTTTATAGTCACTGCTAATGTTAAATAATTGACCATTTCATAAATATTGCAGATTTCTTTGGTCTGTTTCTGTTAAATTTTGGACTATGAGGAACCTTTTCAACCACTCTCAATAAAAAAAAAAAAATCATGAAGCATAGAAACTGTTTGAAATGACTGAATTCCCTGTAAGCCACTGGCCTCTGACAGCTGAGAATAAACAAAGATGTTCATGGTCAAAAGAGGCCGACCAAATCAGAACGTGTTCATTTATTTTCTCCGTTCAAGAGGGGAATTGATGCACCTCGTAGTACAGAATCAATCTGGTCTGAAAAAACAAAAACACACACACACACAAAAAAAACCCTCCAACACATTTTCTTTTCTTTATCAGTCTCTGCCCTTGAAATGTTCTTTCCTATAAAATTGTCTCACTTGGTTCGTGTTGTGTTTGTGGCTGTTGTAACTATTATTGAGTGCACCACGTTTGATGGCTTGAAATTGATTTGAATAAAGGCTCTGCTTCAGAGAGAGAGGAGGAGAAAATAAGGAGGTGTTTGTTATATACGGAGACAAAAAAAAGGGGGCGGAAAAGCATGGCCAAGGAGAGAGGGCAGACTGTGCCTGTTTTGCATGCACGGGGGCTTCTGTGGGAGAAGGAGTTGACAGGGCGCCGCAGTGCTGCCTCCAGCTCTCAGACAACAGCTGCTCAGAAAGAGGAGACATCCTGAGGGTGCTGCGACATGTCTCGCTCTTTCTCCATCTCTCTTTTCACCTGTCTGCCTCTTCCTTTCACTGAGAGAGGAATAAGCTGTGCAACACACTGCCTTCCCTGCACTTATACACACACACACACACACACACACACATACACACACAAATCTCTTTCTCAATGACATGCACACCTCAGGGCATGTGGGTTGTGAGATTCATAAGAAATTGGCAGGCTGCTTGTGCTCAAACAAAACACTCAAAATAAACCAGGTATAGCTGAATGTTTGATGGAATCTGGGGTTTTTTGCTCTTCTTATTTGGAAAGGCTTTCATGGAGAATAATTATCAGCATTTTAATGGTAATGTCATGTTCTTCCTCCTTTCTTTTTTCCCTGCTAGTGATGATCAGACATTTGAGTAGACGAGCCTTTTGTCAAAAACCCAATTTTTAAAATTTGCATTGGTGTAATTTGGTTACTTATGAAGTTTGTGTGAAAGCTGTCGATCCATTTCCCCCGCCGGCGAAGAATAGAAGATATCTGCTGAGTAATTTTATTCACAGCCTGGGAATCACACAATGCAAGATTTTTATTTCTGTTGTCACAGTAACTTGTGTGAGAGTGATGTCTTCTTGTGTAATAATAATATTGTAAGTTTGTTTGATGTGACAGCTCCCATTTTTATGTTTTTGCAGACAAAAACTCATTAAAGAAAGAATCTTCCTATAATAAGGCATCAATCTGTGTTACCTCAAGATGTTCTTTGTCTCACATTAAAACTTTAGAGAAATTCCTAAATAAGTGTATGACAAATTTATGAATGCTCATTCCGCATTCACGAGGCATGCTATACATGAATATAAATGGATCTGAAATAAGACTCAGTAGCCAGTTTTTCGTTTGGGTATTGTTAATTACTTTCATCACTTTAGAGATGACCCAGTTCTAAAATAAAAACATCCAGAAAGCGTGGGTGGGGTGCTGAGAATTGAGTGAGAAATAATTACAGTATCTCATGAGAAGGATTTAAGCTGGAAATATCCTCCGTCTGTATGACTAAAAAAGAAAAAGTATTTTAACTTAATCTTGGATTTCACAACTGAAGATTCTGTGTCCAACTGTGAGGAGGACTCTTTGAATGACAATTCTTGTAAAGTCGTCTTAATCCTATTACTCATTCCATTGCAATAAATAAATAATTCCACAGCTTTTTGTCATTTTGCTTTAGTTTTGATAGCACATAAAAGGACAGAGATATGTGTCTTTTTCGCCCTTGGTGTGTCGATATAGAAAAGGAGAAGGGATTGCAGAGAGGCGTTGACAGGGCATGCTCTGATCTCCAGACAGAAAGAAATCAATTTTAGAGTACAAGTCGTGTAGAAGAAGACAAAGACGAAGCTAACTTACAGTTACAGATGATAAGGTGAAAGGTTTAAAAGTTTGTTTGTTTGCTGTTTTTAGAAACATAAAAGTCATTATATCACGATCAAAGGACGGATTCACAATTTATGAAGTCTCTTCTTAAACAATAGGTGCCCAAATGAACATTGGCACATGTTCTTCTTGCTGTAATAATTCCTCCTGTTCATACTGATCGTTAAGAGATCCCTTCATAATGCACTTTCACTGTAAGTGATGGTGGACAGAATCCACAGTCTTCCTTCTGTGCAAAAATGTATTCAAAGGTTTATCTGAAGCTAACACAAGGCTCCAGCTGTCCAAATGATTCAAATCAAGTCAATCTTTTAAAGTTACTGTCTTTTTAGTGCCAAATTCTCTCTTTTTGTTAGACTTCTTTCACTGCAGCTAAAAAGCAAAGCACTGTCAGTCAAGACACAGAGAGGGAATTTTCCCACTAAAAAGACTGATATCCACTTTATTTAACTAACTCAAACAGCTAAATCCTCAGACAGTATTATCTTCAGATAAACTTTTAAATACATTTTTGCTGAAAACAAGCACTGTGGATTTTGTCCCTAATCACTTGCATTGAAAGCATATTTGAAGGGGATCTTCTAATGGTCAGTATGAACAGGAGGAATGATTACAGTGAGAAAAACCTGTTTCAGTTTTCATCTGGACACCTGACAGTTGTTTAATGCATCCTTGAAAAATTATGTACCTATCCTTTGATTAAGGCTTTAAAAATCCATCAATGTAGTAATTTTCATGTGATGGCGAACTGACGACTTCCTCCAGCTCCTCTGGTGGGGTAGGACCCTCCATCTCTCATAGGCCAGACAGTAGATGTAATCCCTCAAGTGTGTCCTGGGTCTGTTCTAGGGTGTCTTCCCAGTTGGTCATGCCTGAAGAAACCTCCAAATAGAATCTGGCGTTTTTTTTTATGAGAAGCACCACCTCAATGGGCTTCTCACAGTGCAAAGGAGCAGCGTTTCAATCCATTTTTCAGAATCACTGAGTTCTCTTTAACAGCTGAGAAACCTCATTACAGCCACTCGTGTCTGCGATCTCGTTCTTTGTCACTATTCAAAGCTTGAGATAGTAGGTGAAGATATGAATGAAGGCTGTCTTATAAATTGAGTTTTGCTTTATAGCTCAGTTTTCACTTCCCCACTACATTCTGCCTGCCAGTCGATGCCCTTAACTGATCATCAATCTCGCAATCCTTTGTATTGTCTCTCTTTAATACTTCACCTGAACCCCTTCACTTGTGGCAGCTGCTCCCTTCTCATCCAGATAGAGCAATCCACTCACATTCAGCTTCAAATGTGAACATCGAGGGTCACAATCTGATGAAGCCAAAAGGGGAACATCATCCACAAAAATGTCCCATTTGCATTTGTTCTGTACTATTATTATCATTATTTAAAGTATTTAGTGAACTGATTAAATAAAATATTTCTATCCAGATGTAGATGTGGATAAAAGACATTTTATCTAGCGTTTTTCAGGTCAACAATATAGCTTCTTGAACTCCAATGTCCCCTTCAAACTTCCCCATAATATTTTGGCTTTAAATTGAAGGAAACAAATTAAACATTTATATGTTGCAGTGTTTCCTTGAAGCTACAGCCAGCCCAGAGTGGAGGCTGAGCTGGGTTTAGTCTTTTACTAACTGTATGAAATTTGCAGTTAGCTCTGCTCCTCCTGTAACCCTTCAGAAAAAAATAAGTGTTCTGGTCCTGTGGCTTAGTGCTCACAGCTTGCCCTTAAGATGGATTGCCTTATTGGCTGCTATCTCTCTTCTAAAGCCCTGGTGAAGGGTATGTTGGCCTTGCTGTTAAGCAGGCAGCTCATAGTCGGTGTGTGAGAGTTGTGCTTACAGGCTTTAACCTATAATACACAGTAATGTCTTATTTGTCAATGTAATTATCTGAATAGCAAGTGGAGGAAATGAATGTTTTACACCCTATAATGTTGTCTAAGTGGCATAAAACGGAGAGTTTCCATTGATTTCATGGTGAGGGAATAATAAAGTAGAAAGGTCATATATGGGAGTACTGATCATAATATCCATATTGTATGTTCAGGAGTTGCAGATCTCAAGGATTCAGGTCCAGTGCTTTGACCTTAATCAAACTATAATGGACATTTCAGTCTTCTAGGTTCTGAATGTCAATATATTAACATTGCTTTGACTTTGAATTAGGAGTAAGTGATGTTTTAACCTATTCAACTTCACGGACGCTTCAGTAGGTTGATTATTAGAAATGCATATTATCTGCCAAAACTTTATACAAGTTCAGTGTGCTTAAATTTAAAAAAAAAAAAAAAAAGTGATCCCTGCAATGCAAAATATGTTGCAATAAATTACAGATAAGTAAGTTTAAAATGATGAAGACAGATTAAGAATTTTCTATTCGGAGGAATGATACACCTAAGAAAAATGGCATCTTGGGTTTCAATATTTCACTCAGTATATACAGGATGTGATATGCATATGTTTTGATGTCAAAAGCAAGGACAGCTGTTCAAACCATGAGAGAGAGAATATTGAGTAGATGTGGGGCATCACAGAGGTGGTACACTATATGCTGCTGAAGAGTATGTGATGATTGGATGGAGCACAAGAAGCTGCGATTATGAATTACAGTCACCCCATGTGGACCAGGTTCTGCCGCCCCCCCGAGCGCCATGATTTAATTACTGATTTTAAATGAGACCAAAGTTTTTAAAAGTGTTCCCTGCACCTCAGGCCTCCTCTGGTCAGCCAACTGGAAAATAAAGTGAATATTTTGAAGAACACTTGAAAATAACTCAACATAAGCCTTTTTAACTTAAGACATTTTGACAGGTCACAGTAGGAGAAGCACAGGTGTAAATAATAAAGGTTTGAATCCATTCAGCTGCTTCACTTTCAGGGTCCTGGTATTGCACATGCTGGCTCACTGTCACCCTGTCATGGCTTACTGGGGCACCTGATTAGAACAGAGCCATCGTTAATGTGATTAGTAACACCTGTGCTTTAAGTTAAAATGTCTGCTCTGGAAAAAGTCATTTGGTAACAAAATGCAAATGCAAATTAGCCTTTTTTAGCCTTGATTAAAGTCCTCACTCAAAAATGTGTTTTGCTTCTTGTTCCTACAGTTGAATGTTTGAGCTTCACTGTGCAGAATGATGTATGTGCAGAGTTTGAAACTAGAAGGCTGTTTTCACGTTGATCCGTTAAAAGTGGAAAGTTTCTCTGTGCTCATTGAAAATCCATTTTGAAGGGGCGAGCCAACGAGTATGATTTGTGACATCAAAAATAGTTTGGAAGCTAATGTGGTCAAGTAGGCAACATACACAAGTGTGATGTGGAAACTTGAAGCCTACAGTGTACAAACCTACTTTACAGTCAAGTAGGAGACATCTTGTGTCCAGCAGGAAAACTTTTAAAATGAAATATATTTGCATATTTCTAGATTCTGTGTTTTTTAATGAGGGAGAAGATGTGGATGTCATTTTAAGGATTTTAATGAGATAATTTAACTTTTTTAGCAGAAAAACTATATCAGACACACATTATTATTCAAAGTAGAGTATTTTATATACATATCTTAAAACATGTCTGGAGGGGATCTTTAAACATTTTCCTCCTCCCAGCTGCATAATCACCCACCTAAATGCAAAAGTTTTTTCTTAAGTTATTTCAGATATTTTTATCAAAGCTCTTTGATCCAAAATCCAAAAACTGACTATAAATAATAGAGTTGAGTTTGCTACTACATGCACACAAAAATGTCCCATTCTGAGAGTCTAAGTGGGATTTACCTTGTGAATGGAAACTGAAAACTTGACTGCATGGGGACTTTTGAGTTTTTACAATAGAACAAGGGAATTTCTGAATATTTACTGTAAATATGAGTCAATATGTTATAAGTTTACCCCTATACATTGCCATACAATAATTAATCTGTGCTTATGCTGCTCTTATGATGTTGTAATTAGAACGGATGCCAGAGTTTGGATGAAAAGATGTTCATGTTCAAAGATGTGTGTTCATAATACCACCAGATAGTAATCAAAACTGAAGACACAACAGAGACTGTCTGATTTATTTTTCATGTACTAACAAGGCACACACACAAAATGTGTTGAAAATCCTATTAGCTAAATGTTAAAACATGGTTATTTCCATGCAGCTACGGTACAGTATACTACTGATCTGTATCTGTGTAACCAATGTAATATCCTATTTCACATTCATTTTCTTAAAGAACACTGTTCCTGTTTATATAGTGCTTTGTACTTGACCTCAGAAAATAAATAACAACATATAAATCTACATAATCTACATAATCTACGTCATGAGCCAAGGTCAACAACACTTCGCTCCCCAGCCACATTTACCTGCATTTTACAGGACTGTGGAAATAAAAAACATATTTATTCCATTATCATTTTGGATATCAGACCTCTTTAAACTAAAACCACACAATTTTGAAAGGTGTTTTTACATTAATGTCAAAAGAATACAAACAAACTAGGCACTCAGGAGATTGCTGAACATGAATCATCAGTGTAATTTATTCAGTGTTGGTTAAAACAGATGTGACCCGAGTATAATTGTCTTCATCCTGAACAATTCCGGCTTGTGAGGCTCCTTCAAGGCAGACAAGGGAGCTTCAAAAGATTTTTGGCCATCATGGGAATTTCAACTGGTTTCATCCTGTTGCTCCTGTTCTGGCTGCTTTAGGAGTGAAAGGATTATTCCACAGAGAGGGAAGCATTGTAGTTTGTAGTTTGAGGGGGAAATGTTAGCAGAAAAAAAATTGTTTATGGGTTATATACTGTATACTGCCATTGCATACACAAAAAAAGGAAAAACAAAAAAAAAATCAGGAGTTTTGTGCAAGAGCATGTTTGTGGCCCCTGTTTTATCTCCTGGTGCCCAAATGATATATGAGATCCACCCTGAATCTGTTCCCAGTTAATGCAAATACTGCGCAGAATAGATGCTTTTTTATATTCTCACCTTGAAGAAGTTCTTGGACTCGGTTTAGTCATGGAATTGGTTCACCTCAAACACGCTAACTCACATTTTCACGCTGAGAGGAATCCCCCGTCCCTCCTGCAGGGCACTGTGGTCCCCTTGTGTCAGTGTGCCTTTTTATATGTGACCTGTGTCTCCTCTATTTTCCCTTTATTCGTTTTCCTGCACAGTGTGAAAGGCTTGATATGCAGTGTTCCAGCAGGACGGATGGGGCTCTGGAGAAGCCACATTATGTTATATGAGGCTCAGTCTCTCCCCGGGTCCCTGCTTAATGCTCAGGAAATACCTGTCGTGTTGAGATAGCGGCCTGTGTCACGCTGTGCTGTGGCACGGTGGTGTTCAGTTGTAATGTTATCCTGCTGCATTGCAGTCAAGGTCAGTGGATTGTAATGGCTGTTGCCCAATTCTTGGGCGTCAAGTGAGACCTGTATAAGGCAAGGAGCTGTTGAATGTTTTAGTGCAGCTTATGTCTGCAATTTCACCAACCTCTTTTTTGAATTGCAAACTATGATGGATGATTATTTAATGGTGGTTCTGGGCGATTGTCCTGCAGGTCAGTCAGTTAATCAGTCAGTCAGGCTTGACAGGAAGTGTGTGTTCTTGCTCACCCTCTTCTACAGTGATGATCGGCTCCTGTGATTCTTCTTGGCAAGGGTGGACTTAATCCCATGAGCCTGTAGAGCTGAGTTAGAGAAAGAGGTCTAAGTAAACTACATTGAAACCCTAATTCTATAACATATCCAGAGCCAGGTAGTTGTTCTTTTAGAGAGTTTCACCTGCGTTCATATAGTCTAACCTTCACTGTCATTGACATCTCTTATGTTCTTGCTGCAAATACAGATTTTAATTGTTTATCAGGGTCATTATCATTCAGTCATGGCAGTGGATCCATAATAGGGTAGTCGTAAGGGTAATCAATCACAGTGTTGGACAGCAACACTTGACACATGACATCTAAAATCCAGCAGCCATGTACGCAGCTCTGTGCTACTTACAAGCTTTGCCAAATTAGTTTCAAGAAGATTCAAGGAGAAATTCACAGTGATCTCCAAATCCCAGCAACGTTTCATGTGGCATTACATCTGGCCAATCAGGTACAGTTCTGATCCAGAGACCTTTGAGGTTTTTGAGCTGTCTCACTGTCTGACATCCAAAGGTGCCTTTCCAAAATGCAAATTAAAAAACAAATTTACCATAGATGTCTGTACTGCATTTTTCTGATGTTCTTCAATGCATGTACCAATAGTTTTCACTTAATTGAGCAAGTTACAAAAAACAAAAAAGTAACAAAAAAAGTACAAATCCAACTTTATCAGGAAGCTTCATTTATTGAAATGTACTTAGTTTTGCAATTTCTTGTTTTTACCCAACCGCTAAAATAGAACAAAATCCATTAATATAGTATGAACAGTATAACAATTTAAATCCAACGAAATATGCTGTAAATCTGAAAAAAATGTTTTCACATTTAAGTCCTGCAGACCCACACAGGTGTCTCTAATTATTCTGGCTGGTTAGACTTCTGCTGTGTTCACGTCACATGAAATGGATGGTAGAGATGGGAAAAATTTCCAGTCTACAAATTGTGAGCATTCACATCACATTCACGACAGTTGTGTGATAACAGAGTTGGTCGAGTGAGGGTTAAAAATACTGTGCATTGGCAGTACAACACCATATCCAGTAAATGTTCAAATTCAAGTTCAACTTTATTGTCATGTAAATTAAAAATACAATGAAATACCTGTGCTCCTTACGCAAAGGACACACCATCCCAAAAACAACAAAGAAAACACTACAGACCTACACAGACTATGTAAACAGTGTATTCATATGTATACATTATATACACAATATACAGTAGACGATAACATTACAACAACAATGTGAAGAGCCTATGGGTGCATCAGCTGTTCAGCAACCTGACTGCCTGTGGAAAGAAGCTGTTATTGAGACCGTTGGTGTGTGATTTGATGCTCCAATAACATTTTTTACATGAAAGGAGCGAGAACAGAACATCAGCAGAGTTACTGGTGTCCTTAATGATGTTTTGGGTTTTCCCTTTGCAGTGAGTGGTGTAAATGTTATGAAGTTGAGGTAGTTCCGTACCAATGACTTTTGCTGCTGTCTTTACAGTTTTTTGTAGCAGTCTGCAATCCTGAGCAATCAGGTTGCCAAACTACACTGTGATACAGCCTGTCAGGACACTCTCAATGGTACAGTGATAAATGTTCACAAGAGTTTTGGTGCTCATACCAAACCTCTTAAGACGCCTCCGAGAGTTCAGTTTCTGTTGTGCTTTCTTGAGGATACAATTGGTGTTGAGAGACCATGTGAGGGTGTCTGAGTTGTGTATGCCAAGAAATCTGAAGCTATCAACAATTTCAACAGATGACCCATAGATGGGAAGGAATGTGAGTTTCTCTGATCTTTCTTAGGTGAACAGTGATTTATTTTCTCTTATTGACATTTAGAGAGAAGTTGTTATCATGGCAACATATGGTTAGATCTTCCACTTCCCTCCTTTAGGCCCTCTCATCACTGTCACTTATTAGTTCAATGTCACTGTGGTATCATCTGCAAATTTTAAATTTAAATTTTATTTTTGGAGCATTTTCACCAAACGCTTCAGTCCATGTTGCATGTGTGCTGTAGCCAAATGAGTGGGGACTGGGAAGAGGGTTTGCCCTGGCTGTTGTTAGCTGCCAGGGAAGTTGTCCAGGAGAGGACGCGGTTTAGCCTCAACGACCTTGTGTTCATACTGTCCGGTGTCCTGTGGCACTTTTGTAGGACAATTGGAAAGAGGCAAAACCACCACAAAACCTTGCAGAGTATGTCAGCAGCTTTAGGGATTGACTTTATAAAGCCCGGGAGGTGGCTAAGAGCAAGTTGGTGTCTGCACAGAGCAAGATGAAAAAACTTTATGATCTCCAGGTTGAGAATTGTGTTTTTCTCCCAGGAGATCAGGTGCCTCTCCATTTCAGGCAAAATTTTCTCATCCATATTCAGTTGTAAAGAAGGTGTCAGATCAGAATTATGTGATCACTACTCCAAATCGTAGGTCTTCTACTCAGCTATGTCATATTAATTTATTAACATGCCAATCAGGAAGAGCAGTTATCGGGTGCCCACCCTGCTCGTTTGTCAGTGTCTGTGTCGCCTCATGCTGTGGCAGGGCAAGGGGAGGACTTGCCTGCTGTACTTTATGGCCGGCTTAAAAACTTGAAGTCTCTGCAGAATTTGGATAGCTTATTAAGCCATTTGTAGGTTTCCAAGTACAATCAACTAGCTGATTTGATTAAGGGATATCCATGTTTGTTTGGCGATACACCTACTCGTTGATTTGATAGAGCATGGTTTAGATGTTGGAGATTCTAAACCCATTAAGCAGAAGTTTATTGTGTTCACCCAGAGTAATGTAGATATTGTGATGCTGAGGTTAAATATATGATAAAAAATGGTATTACAGAGCTATCTTGTTCCAGTTTGGGTGTCACCTTGCCTGCTTGTGCCAAAGTCCGATAACAATCACAGATTTTGTTCAGACTTCCGTAAAGTCAATAATGTCACAAAACTGGACTCTTTCCCACTTCCCCATATAGAAGGCTGTATTGACCAAGTGGGGTCGGCTAAATTTGTCTGCAAATTTGACCTGCTGAAAGGCTACTGGCAAGTTCTGCTGTCTGAGAGAGCATGAGAGATCACTGCGTACATTACGCCCATGGGGTTGTATTCCTATAGCGTGATGCCCTTTGACATCCTTTCAATGCCTGGTGAACAGGGTTGTTGAGATATGGGAGGTTGCTCGGTGTATTTGGATAATGCGGTAATCTACTCTGTTGATTGGGATGTCCATCTTGACCGCACTGAAAAGTTTTTTGACTACATGGCTCATTCACATTTGACAGTTGACCTTGCCAAGTGCGAGTTTGCGAAGGCCACAGTTTCTTATTTGGGTTGTGTGGTGGGGCAAGGCAGAGTGTGTCTGGTGCGTGCAAAGGTGCAGGCTATTTTTGATTACGTCCCTGCCCACAGTTTTTCTACTGTTGTTGTGCTCCTCACAAATCTGTTGAAGGCTAAGGCCAAATATGTTTGGTCAACAAAGTGTCAGACGGCTTTCAATAGTGTTAAAGCCCTTATTTGTAATGCTCCTGTTCTGGCTGCTCCACATTGCGAGAAATCGTTTAAAACTGAAGTAGATGCAAGTTATGTGGGCGCAGGAGCAGTATTGTTACAGCCTGATGATTAAAGAGTGGATAAGCCAGTTTGTATCTTTCCAAGGATATTTATAAAACACCAGCTGAACTATTCAGTAATTGAAAAGGAAACACTTAGCTTTGATTTTGGCTTTGCAACATTTCAGTGTGTATGTTACCTCTGTGTCTGTGGTGGCCTTTACAGATCACAACTCTGGCTCTGCTGTTCCAGTCCTATAGCCTGGAAATTCACCATATCGAGGGGCGGAACAATGTGGTGGCAGATGCATTGTCTCGGGCTCCCTGTCAGTAATGTCCTTTAGTGTTAAGTATTTATTGGCTCTCTGCTTTGTTCCCATCTTCCTGGGTCTCTCTCTTTCTTCTTAAATCAGCTTCTAGGATCCAGTTGCTGAGGATGAAGGAGGGGATGTAAGTGTTGAAGTGTTTTTTTAATTATTTTTTGCATTATATACTTTATACTTTGTTGCTTCTTTCAAGTATATTTTAGTTATATTGGAGAGACAGGGTGGATTAGTTGTTTCATTGCCAGGGGTTCTGGGGGTTTGACGGCCCCAGAGCCTGTTGCCTTGTGTTGTGTATTGCAGATCCTTGGCTGTGTGAAGCTGAGGTGGCATCTGGCCAGTGTTCCAGTGCCAGTGCCAGTGTTGAGTTACTTAACCCTGTCTGCCCAGACACCAGTGTGTCGGTCCCTTCACCCCTCACCAAGCTTGGATTGCTTCTTTTGTGTTGCCTTCTTTTGTTTTACACTGATACAACAAATGCGCCTCACATTAGAAACTCTCATACACCACTGATCCTGACTTTCACACCTCTTTGTAATTACAGTATCATTGTAATTTACTTTAGTAACTTTAAGTTTGTTACTGCTAAGTTTGGCATGCATCCCCCTCCTTTGCTAATGTGAGGGTTCCTTTTTGCTTGGTTCCAGACACTTCTGTATTATCAAGTGTCAAGTCAGATATACAGAGCTTTCAGAAAAATTTGAGTTTCATAGTCATAATTATGACTTGGGTGCTGACGTGAACGCTGTTTACAAGTCACAATCTTACAATAATTCCGATATGACATAAATTCAGCATCAGGCTCAAGTTGGGGCAATAACAAGGTCACCAAATACAATGCAATAAGAATAATAAAAGATTTTTTCTCCCCTTTTAGCTTATTGTTTGGGTTTGTCAGTCCATATAGTTGTGGACATATTACCTCATGGCCTTCAATTTCATGATGTCATACTGTGGATCACATGGTGCCATATTATATAGAATTGTGTCATTTTTGCATTATTTTATTGCACTGTTGTATTGAATCAGATGATATGTTAGTCTACTATAATTGCATTATACTGTATAATGCTGTCTCACATTACATTGTGTAATATAATGTCAGACTGTATTGTGTTATATGGTATCTTAGTGTATTATAAAAAAAGGGGAGATGAAGGAGATGTCAATCAATGTCTGTCCATGGACTGCAAAATCATTATGCAGTTCACTAGACAGTGCATTCACCATTTTGTTGTCCAAATGTATAGTGACAATTTTTTACCTGTATAATGGATGGTAATTATCCCCCACACATGGTGAATATGGTGAATAATGAATAAATGAAGGGTTTGGACAAAGCCACAGTCATGAGAAGAGGTCTAATCAGCCAAAATAAGTGAAAACACCTGTGCAGGTTTTTTTCTCAACTGAAATGCCATACAGGTTATTTATTATCAGAGAATTCTCATGCATACAGCTGGGTTGTAATATTTTGTGATATGTTGACAAGTGTAGCACAATCTATATGATATTCACAGTGCATCCCACAACCTAATGTCTGTTATCTTTACGCAACAGCTTGAAAGTTTGTTCCCTCTGATACTCCTTCACATCAAAGGGGAGTAAATAAAGGGAAATCATGGCTAGTGGTTTATTGAGTAGAAGTCAAACAGGTGACAGAGAAGGATTTCCTCCGTATTGACAGGCACACTCTCCAACCTATGACATTCTGTTTCTGTTTCTAGATTTCCAGGAAAAAAAAGGAGAGAATGGCCCTTCAAGTGTGTAGTCGGAGAGGTTGAGTCACAGCAGGTGGTCCTTTTATACATCAGGTTTCTATGTGGATTAACACCCCCTGCTGAATAAGATAGGTCTCTTTGTTGTATATTCTATTAGTCATGAATAATTTCTCATTTTTCTCAAGGTGAAGAAATCTTCCAGATAAAGACAGACCTGCAGAAGAGCAGCTGAGGGAGAAAAATAAGAAACATCTTCCGTTTCTGTCACCAGAATTAGCAAACTAATTTAGTTTATGCGTGGTGGGATTTCTCTCAGTATCATGACATCAGTTAGAAAGATGTAATTTTTCAGAATAATCACACACACCTGGGCTGTAACACACCAACAAGGGCATTGGCTATGTTATTAATTTTATTATTAATGAAACATCTTTGCAGTCGATGAGAATTCTACAAAAACCTCAGATTTCGGGATTTAGGTAAAAACCTTGTGAGAAAACCTTGTGAGCTTTATTCTACTGCAGTTATTTTCTCCCTATTAACCTCCTTCCTGTTTGTTAATTAGATATGCCAGCACCAAGGTCAAATTTTGTTTCCGCATTTTGTGGAGAGAAAACAGCTTGGGCTTGGAAAAGAATATATTCATGTGTTTGTCAGAGGCATTTGTGGGTGTATGTATTTGGCAAAATTAATTGGCATTATGTGTTGTAGAGAAAAACATCTTATCTGATGTATTAGTTTATATGTGTGCATCTTTTATTACTGTTTCAATTTCTAATGGTAGTATTGGTCATTTTTGTATGTATCTTTTGTTTAATACTCTTGTTTCCCGGTAGAAAAAATCTGTGTCTAAGAGACATGCATTTTGGGATTGTGGACCCAGTCATATTTCTCCGGATCGCAGTTCCTCAAACATGAGCTGGTGCTGCTGAGACTTGTCTTGCCTTTACATCCTGGGTCCCATTATGTTGTCCCATTTTTCTGAAAGCAAAAGGAAGCTAATGAGATGCCAAGCAGCAGAAAGCAAACATTCAAAATCTCATTGTAGCACAACGCCTTCTCACTGTATGTACTGTAGACCCATAAAATACATTCACAAAATAATCACTGAAAAAGAGTGATTTATGTGAAAAGTGAGTGTTGAAATCCATTTGCAAATGTGAGAATCTGCACAACTCTGCTGCGAGGCATAAGCTGGCCAGAGAGACAACTACTTAAAATCAAGACTGACACATATAATGTGCATCATGCCTGCAGTGATATTAACAACCACAGTAACATTAAAGTCTTTTACACTAAAATAAAATTTGAAACTTTTTGAATATGTCATTGGTAGTGTTTTTAGTCATTTTTGCAAAGATGAGGTACCCACAGAACATGACCACATGATAAATGTAAGCCATCTAGAGCAGGGTATTCCTTAATAATTAAGTGTGTAAATAGGCTGCGGTGGCAGCAAATCAACCCTACCTATAAACATGACGGATGGACTGAGAGGAGAAGCAGTGACCTCCTCGCTTGTTAAGAGGGAAACAACACTGATGTGGAAGAAAAAACAGAAATGTTTTGACAGACAGAATTCTGATTAAAGTAGAGATACAGAAACACTGTCTGGTTTTGCTCAACATCCTACCAGACTTTCTCTATTTTATCCTTGTTTTTGTGATCCAATGACACCTCAGAGTTAGTCACACATTTTGTCCAAAACCAATTCAAGAACACTTTTAATTATATTGTTTTGTATTTTTTGACAATTTCATATGTAGATGCCAGTGTTTCTTAACTCTAAGATACCTGTCTTATAATTCATGAGTCTAAAGCCCTTGACTTTGGGGGAAGATAGTTATCTGGAGGTTAAAAATGAGCTGCTCCACTCTGAATCCAGTTTAATATCGCTTCAAAGAACACAATGCTTTTTTTTTTTTTTCAGAGACAGAACATTCAACGCCTTTGTTTCATATTACTTTCAGAAATGAAAGAACTGACCTCAGGTAGAAGTATCTCAGTGTCCCGAATCAAAACACAATGCAGAACGAATCCCACCGCACACATGCAATCTATATGATTGCAATACACAATTTACAAGATTACAAGAGCAGTCACTCCTGGAAACTAATCTCTCTATGTGATGTCTGGGCTCATGTGCAAAGAGGAGATTAATATGGCAATTGTGTTGAAAGTCCAGGCTCTTCATGAGAAGTGTTTTAATAGCCCTGATATATCTAAATCAGACAGCTGCTGTCTGCACATAAATCTTCCTACTTCAATAGAACAATGCAACGTCTTAATTGGCAGGGCAGTATGGGGAGAATATAATCACCTGCAGGTTGCACAATAAAAACAACGCATTGTTTGCAGTCCTGAGCGGTGGCCAGGCTCTATGATGGAGTAAATAGTTTAGGGATTTACATTTTTAAGTTAAAGGTATGATAAAGAAAGAGGTGCAGGAAGCAAATGTATATAAACACCCTGTGAGCAAATGGAAAAGGCATGAAAACCCAAAAAGGAAAATAAAGAGAAAATTAGAGACAAAGAGACAGATGTAATGGCTTTTCCAGGATGGAGTTTCACCATTGTTATTCATAGAATTGCATGCTTGGATTAGGGGAGGTTTCTCCCCCCACACAACATGAAATTGCCACTTAATTCAATGATGATGCAATGAGATCGGGCATGATTAGAAAAAAAATAACATTGGCACAGGCTGGCAAGGAAGCTGGACAGTATAAAGACATCTTTAGTTATTTTACAAAGAAGGGGAACGGATGTTACACACCAAAGATGTTTATTCAAGAAACTTAGACCTCACATTTTAATCTCACTACTACACTGTATTCATTCATAACTTTTTATTTATTATTTGTATACACTTTTGGCAAAAGTGGAGACAGACTGGAAACATGGGATGCACCAGTGAGCCTGGGCTGGATTCAAACCCACGTCACGGTCTCATGGTTTCAGCCCAGTGAGCTGCCAGAACAGAATATCATTCTTCACACATTTCCCTTTGAAATAATAAAAAAAACTGTTATTATCAACAAACAGCTCCACTAGAAATCTCTGATATGCATCTTGGTGATTATACAATACTGATGTGATTCATGTCTCAACCTTGGACTCTGCAGCAACAAGCACAATCATAATCAATTGCACATTAAGATATATGCATTAAAAAAAGAGCCACAAGAGCACACTTTAAATCTCTCTCTAAAGTGATAGTGTGAAGTATATAAGTCGTATCAAAAAAGTAATGTTAGCCAAACTTGTAGCCTCTATTCCTTGTAGATAAGGAGGTTTGAGAATAATATCTCTTCATGTCTGCACATCCACCTCACAACACTAAACCTGCCTCTCAGAAGAAAAAAAAAGAAGAAATTTCAGCATCATTCAAACATGACTTTGCTTCTTTCGATAGGAGTGGGGCAGATCAGTGAGTGAGTCAGTCCACAGAGTTAAGACTGGGTCTGTAAAGCTCAAACACAACCAGATAATCTTCACTGACCACAAGTTCTGGCAAAGCATCTGATCCCCTTCCCCTTGTGGGCACCGATGGCTGGAGTCCTATCAGGAACAGTCCTTGTCCGGAGGCATGTTACAGAGATAACACAGCCGCAGGAGAGCAGGGACAATAAGCAGATGAAAGGTCTGGGAGGAGCTGAATAAACATTGAACTCAATAATATTGAGCAAACTGTGCATCTCAGAGAAAGCTTATTACACACGCAGTAGTGTACACAAACCAGATTAGTGATCTGATACCTAAACAGGAGCTTCATACCTACAGGATGAATTTCTGATCATCGTCCAGTATGTCTCTGTTAAATTATGATCAGACTTACATCTCTTTAGACACAATTCCCAGTGACGTCAACACACACATGTGATTCTGCAAAAACTGCTTTGGTCTTTTCCTCCCAAGTGCATGAGATTAAATGAACAAAAGTGAAAAAAGTCATGCAGCATTAACACTTGGCCAAGAGAAACATGTGAGAGATGGAAAAAAAAACCCTGTTTACTTTGCAGTTAAACCAATACAGCAGCACAGCAGAGGAATGCGTGTCTATTGACAATGAGTGGAAAAGACACAGAATGAACAAGAGCAGAATTTTAATCCAAAGTGGGCCTGACTGCACCAAAAATTATTTATATGCAAAAACAGTAAATAAACTCTCAGCTTGAAAATGAAGACAGAAAATCATTCGTGCATGCATACATAAATGAAATAGCATTGTCTCACAATAAATTAAATAGCAACTTCCTGAAGTAATCTTCACATAAATAAGCGATCAACTTGAGAACTCGCCTCACTCAAAGCTCATATATTTCCCCTGTTCCTAATGTAGAATAACAGGATTACACTGCTGCTGCATCTGCCTCACCTGTGTCTCACTGGCTGGACCGGCACTTTCGGGATTTCCCGTCCTGTTTCACTGTGGTAATTGAAACCGTGCAGGTGTGAGGCTCAGTGCACAGGGACTTCATTAGTAAAGAGAGAGATTTTACCTGACCCATTTTCAGAACACCCTGAGTGCTACAGAGCTCTTTTTTGACATCCTAACTCCTGTTTTGACACAATGAAGAAAGGGGTGATTAATTTACTGCTGTGGCATGTAAATCCATAGAGAATGTCTCTGGGTCATTTCCAGACCTTAAATCCTAGAGGTCTGCGAGGCCAAGGTCAGCGAGACCGGTGATCAATCTTAAAATGCTCCTCTTTTCAACATTGTCAAGTTTATGCTGTAGCTTTTTTGCCCAAAGCACCAAACCTCCTATAATGTTAATGTGATTCACTCTTGAAAATTTTTTATCTGTTCACTTTATAAAACTTCAAGCTTCTCTGTTCCAATGAGGCTCAGACAGACAGATGTGGATCACCCCGCAGATAACGATGCATCGAGTGCATGGAATTGTCTAGTTTGGAAATCACTTTGCTGTGAGCTGACTGTCAGCTCACTGGAAGGAAGCAGGGAGGCATGAGTGGAATATCAAGTGTCAAACAGCTGGCAATTACGGTTACGATTATGAGATGTGCATCTTATGAAATTAAAAAACAGGTGGTTCACTTGGATATTTTCTTGTTATTTGCCCAGAGAATTGGGATTTCAGCTGGGTAACAGTTATTGTTAACCTGTATAGAAGAATAAACCAATTGACAATGACCTTGTGATGCATTTACAGTCATATATGCATGAATAAGTCCTCAAATATGCTATTTACATTAATGAGGACAATCTTGAACCAGATCTCAAAGGACATAAAATTGTTCAGATGATTAAGATTTTGTCACAACATAATCAAATTAACTGTGAAATAAAAGTATAATTTTTTGTCTGCAGTCTACTAGTTAAGGGAAGTTGCTTCCAGCGACATTGCACAACTCAGTGCTTAACTGAGACAGAGGCAGATAACTCATTATCGTAAGAATCCAGACAGAAGTGAAGCATCAAATAAGACGGTTTTATTTATTGTTTATAAGAATTGTTGGTTAATATGAGGAATCATGACACTCTGCTGGAATTTTATGACACTATAGAGCCTTTTGGTCGGAGGGAGGATATGATAGAAACGTTTGGGTGTGTTTTCCAAGCTTAAGAGTATGATTAATTTGTAGCAGAGGGATTTCTTTCCCTTAGTCTCTCAGTCTTATCGGAGGGAAAATTTTGAGTTAAACACAGATATTGTTGCAGTGTGAAAATTATTCCTTTTTCAGACAGTAACTGTCAACTGTGACCAAAGACTAACACTTGAAGCCTGTGACTTGTTTTAGTAAGCAGTGATTATGATGCTGCCTTCCTCTCCAATAAAATTGTCCTGGAGTTGTGTCCGATCCTTAATGAGTCTGGAGTCGACAACTGGCACCGACATAATGGGTCATGAAAAGCTTATTGCACTCCGTGTCAACTAGGGAGGCAGATTTTGATTCATCCCAAATCTGCATACTCAATTTACATTTCAAAAGGAAGCAATCCTTTTAATTTCCGTGAAATTGGGTGTCTATTAGAGGGTGACTTAGATACACGGAATACAGGAATAAGCCCAATAGGATCCTGACTCAGAGGACATCACACATGGGAAATAACCATGCAGCTTATTGATGTTAACTTCCTCATGAGTTTTCAAGTCTCCATAACCTATAACTTGTCTGACAAATACATATTTAAATACCAGAATCTTTAATTTTGCTTCCACAAATTGTTTGTTTCGTAACTTCATAGCCAGGGGCTTTCTGCTGATTAGTAACTTTCATGTTTTATTAGGTCAGGATTTGGAGAAACAAGCATCTTTTTCTTATCAATGGTTTTTCCAATTTGCACATTTTTGTTTTGGTTTAATAGGGCATAATATGATAATTCCTTTTACCTCAGTTGCTCTGGGATCAGAGTCAAAATTATGTAACTCCTTATTCTGCTCAGGTGGATCATCCTCTCATATTTCCTGGGCAAGACAGAAGTATTTCTTGACCCAATTCTCCAAATACACAATTCGGTGCTTACATGACAGATCAACAAATGTAGGTCAACATGCCAATTTATGGGTCAGTCGTGCTGAAGGTCTGGGCTGTATGAATGAGTGTCAAAGTAATGCATATATGAAATCGACAAATCCAGTAAAGGTAGTGTTTATTCTCACTATGGATATTGTTCTGTTTTTTCAGAATAGCATTATCAAAGTTGTTCATATCCCTCTGCTATTCCACAGAGGACTATGACATATTCATTTAATTTTGAACAAAGAAATTGATGATGCTCATTGAGGATCATTCAATTCTGTCTGCATGAAAACTGTTTGTCTGTAATATCTGCAGCCCAGAGGCGCATATGGAGGCATTTGTTCCCATGTCAGAAGGCATTCTCAAAGAAATGATTTCTCACACGAAATGACCTCTGACATGAATCCATCTTTCTTTCTCAGAGCCAAAGTCAGTTCAAAAGTGCTCAAAGAGGTCACAAATTTAGTTTACCCCAGTGTCTTGTCAATCATGAATAGTTCTCACCTCTGGCTCTGTACAATCTAATTTTAAGCATGCTCTCATCTAGCCTAAAACAGTCTGAGTCCATCCTTTATCCCATATTTTAGAGAAGCTATAGTGTCTAACCAGGTTATTTAAAAAGAAAAAAACATTGTGGATTTGGCCATACCACAGTATTTACCATCATGTCCACTCTACCAAAAACTGGCAACTCTAAGCCACATCCTTACCAACTGTAAAACCAGTCTTTCCCAAGGCCACTAATCCAGGAGACACAACCAGGTTGTACGGCAACTGGTGAGTATCCTGGAGAAGAGAACTGTTGCTAACACCCTATGTACCCATCAACTGGCTCTCGAACACTACCTTCTTCATACCAGCAGGACAACTCCCAAAGCTTCCAAATACAAGGAGGGAATCAAGCCTGCTGGATACAGCCTGTGACTGGAAGATGCAGGTGGATCTAGACCAGAGATTATGACAACAAATCTCAGGTCGAACTTGGTCTTGTGGTCAACCTCACAGGGGTCCCTATGCATTGTGGAGCTAACTGTGCCTTGGGAGGCTGCAGTGGGCAAAGTGTATGAACAAAAAAGGCTGAAATGCACACACATAGCAGCTGAGGCAGTGCAGTGGAGCTGGAGAGCCAAGTGCTCCTAGCGGAAGTGGGCTGCAGAGGTTTTGTGGCCAAATCACCTACCGGGCTCCTGAAAGAGATGGGAGTTGGTGGATGGGCCCTATGGCAAGCCATAAAGTAATTCTCTGAGGCTGCTGAGTGTAACGGCAACTGCCTTTGACTGAAGAGAAAGCACCCAATCTGGGCTGCAAGGTGACCATCAACCTATAGGAAGGGGTAAAAGCGGAGGGGGGCACATCTGGATCGCCAGGCGTTGCCATTGAGCCCTCTGGGGGTGTTGTGGGCTTATCAACGAAACACCAGAGAAGGAGGATGCCCACCTGATGACCCCAATGAAGTGAACCCCTGCTGCCACTCAAGAAATCAAGGGAGTGCTGATTATTGTAAGAGATAGTAACAACAAGTCCTATGAGCTCAACTAAAGACCTACTAAGCAGCTGGTACTGATAGTCCATAGCTAGCTAACATATTTTTAAAATATTCATAGCAAGTGATGCAGGTGTTTTATTATTCTTGCTTAATTATCAAGCTAAAAAATATGATTGATTAAAAAGTATCAAAATTGTGAATCGTCTAAAGATAGCTTAACAAAGTCCACCTACCAGAACCTCAAAGCACAGCAATTAACATGTTGTATATTGTTTGTCTAATCCGGACAAAAACAAAATGTAAAAATTACCTTTTATGATTTTAAGGGGATTAACATATTGGAACTATTTCTTGGACTCCCCTGTTTTACCTTTCAGTTTTCATATGGATTAAACAAAGAAGATATCATGTGTTAATTAGTGAACTTGCTGGTTATCTTTAGATAGAGCCAGGGTAGCGGTTTCCCCAGCTTGCTTACTTGCTTTCAGAGAGTGACATCTTCTCATTTAACTCTCAAAAAGAAAGCAAATCGGCGTCTTTCCCAAAATAATCCCATTTTGGATACTGCAGTTAACTGGTTCTCAGTTAGCTTGGTGAAGTCAGAGGCTAAAGCTGAAGAAAGGGGCTAAGCTGATGCTTGTTTGAGAAAAAAAACCCTGAAGATGTTGAGGCCCAGATAGATGGGACAGAAAATGCTGATGAAGAGAGAGATGACAGCAGAGTTAGCAGGCTGGAAACATGAATTGGTCTTGCTTGAAGGGCAACAGAGTACCGAAGATGGTGAAAAGAGATTAAAATAAAAAAACAGCCACAGTCGAAGGAGAACTCCTGCTAAAATAGAGGTTAATCAAATGGTAACACAATAACGTCTTTGTGGTGAATCCACTGTTTGAATCTAAACAATGTTTCATTTTCCAATTAAACCTCTATGACAGAGACAAGGGAGGTGAAACAGAAACAAAGACAGAGCTCTAGAAAAGCATGATAAAAGAAACCCAAAGCATGCAATTATACAGTTAAGATAATTAATGGAAAGTGTTAATTTAAAAGGTTATCTATAACTCCAAAACTTTATCCATGACAAGGCTTTCTCTCTCTCTCTTGCTCCTGGACTCTCTTTTCCTTTTGGCGTATTTTGAGAGAAACCATCAGAAACAAGCCTGAGGGCTGAGGAGTCACAGGTGTTTCTAACATCAGTCAGAGATTTGGGGGAAAATGAAAGAGGAGGAAGGTTGGAAATGCAGCTAAAGTCTCTCACGCCGAAGACCACAACTCCATACAAATACCCAATTTTAATGTTTTTTTTTTTTTGTGTTGAACTTGAGGCCAAGTATTATTACTATCAGCCTTTTCATATTGAGACTACCATAATTTTCACAGCCTGGTTTCCTTGATGGTATCTTAAACAGCAGATTGGTAAAATTGAAAAGTCAGTGTCCTTCAAAGAGAGTTTTTGCTCTTTTGTCTTTGATGAAATCTGCATCAAGAGGACGTGATTACTGACTATGATAAGAGCCTAAATTAAATATGGGGAATGTCCTTGTCTGTCCAAACAGCTAAGCAAACTGTGGTGCTTGTAGCCAGAGGGATCCATGCAGTGTGAGAGACAATTTTATGCTTTATGACTCATTGCTGAGAAAATGATAATTTACAGATAATCATTTAAAGGTATTAATTCAAAGATGGAACATTTAAAAGCCATTTAATTGAATATTTCCTACAGCTGTCTTTGTTTCTGTTATGTGGTTAAAATAGGCAGTTTGTCAAAGCAAAGAGAGCCAATACGGTGAATTATTTGGTGAGACATTTTACTTTATATCAACACAAGACAATGTTTGATATTAAACAATAAAATATGATTTCCCTTACTGCAGAACTTTGGTGAAAATTTGCTCATAAATCAATTTACTTTAAAGAATCATAGCTATTACTCAAGTGTCATTCAAATATAAGTTTTCATTCTATCAATTTTCATATACATTGTTGTTGCAGTTAGTATGCAAGAAATCAGTGTACTTTTGTACTAACAGGAAATTATGCAATACATCAAACGTGAGCCCACAGCCAAAAAGCTGAATATGTTTCCAAAGATTAGATCACATTTTTAACTTTTTTTTTCTTGTTGTTGTTTGTTTTAGGCGTCACTGAGTTCTCTCACCACCATCCCCAAATTTATTTGCATTTTTTGCAGCTCTGAGTGGTTCTTTTCCTTTGTATAAAGCACTGTGGTGTCAATCAACAGCACAATGGAAAATAAAACATTTTTAGTATGCATGCAGTCAAATTTCATGTATAAATAGAATATAGTAATTTTGTCCAATGCAAACACACACCTGTACATACTCAAAGCCTGCGCACTATAATTAATGATGTTGCATGGAATTATGATGTAGCTATGCACACACAGAGCAGACACATAACAAGATGTCCAATCAACCAAAATAATTATAATTCCAACCACCTTTGTGGATGTGCACAGCCATTAAAAGTTGAAACAGAAAAGCACAGACCTCTAACTCCTCTCTGTAAAACATTTTGACCTTTCACAGTAGCAAGAGCACAGGTTTAATAAAATTAATGATGGCTGAATTCCATTCAGCTGATGTAGTTTCAGGGACCTGGTACTCTGCATGCTGGCTTATCGTAACATTGTCATTGTTTACTGAATAGAACGGAGCCATTGTTAATGTTATTAGAAACACCATTGCTTTTAAATCCAAACTAATTCTAGTGTGTTTACGCTAGAAGTGACAAAATAATGTATTTTCAAATCAGTCAGTATGTTATGCCTACTAAACAGTGTTGATTTTTGAGTGTGTTCTGGATGGATACTATTTCTACTCCCACAATGCTCAAAAGGAATTGAGGAGCTGCTCTCAGCTGGAGAGAAATTTTTAAACTAATTGGATGGTAGGGAGACAGCTCCAGGAGTCCCTCAGAAAACAAAAGATAACTATTATATTTTTGGAAAAAAAAGATTTTGCTGTCTCTTTGTAAACTTTTAATTGGCAGAGGTTTTCTAAACTCACAGTTCCTCATCTTGTATGCTAAACTATATTTCCACTACTGTGTGGTTTGTATTGGGGTGAGGGCAGTGCTGTATATTATAGTCTTAACAACTTGTATCTACATATCCATCCAGCTCCTCTGACTGTAATCCTTTTAACCAACAGTGCAGTCCCTTTCCAGCGGCTCGGTTCCAGCTCAGTACATTCTGTGTAGAAATGAGCTCAACTATATCTAGTTGGCAACACTGGACTTCCTGCACATATCCTTACTCCCTAGAGAGGTGATGCTCAAGTTTCTGGAACCGGGGTGCAGTTGACCAAACACTGCTCTTCTTCCCCCTAACAGGTGATGAGCCACCCAGTCCTGCTGAGGTGAGTCACTTTTCTGTTTGTCTAGAAGCTTGGGACCAGTTTCTCAATGGAGACCCAATGACCCAAGACAATACAGTTCATCAGGTCATAAGAACAAACAGACCCCTCCACAACAATAATGTGTCCAGACTGAGAAAGGTCTAATTCAAGGGGTAAATTCAACATAAATGGATCCGTTTGGCTGTATTTTGATCACATCAATGAGGGACTGTTGATGCGGATGCCATCAAATCTGACATTTTGAAGTCTTTTAAACGTCCTTAAACTCTAAATTTATAGCTATGCTGCTGCTGACTCATAGTTCTTTTTTTTCCAGCTACTTTTTCTGTTTTCAGTCTGCCAGTTTTAGTAACTTTCAATGAAGTTATTATAACTAAGGGTTAGGAACAAGACCACACCTCGCTCTCTCACTAATTCATCACCTGTGCATACCTATATAGGCATGTTTCTTTCTTTCTCTCTCGTTTGACTCAGTTCACATGACCCTCCCCTCTCAAAACCTGCTCTTTTCCTCTCTCCCCTTACACTTGGCAGCACGGTGGCTCAGTGGTTAGCACCGTTGCCTCACAACAAGGTTTCTTCCCACCATCAAAGACATGCATGCAATACTTCTATCTAAGTAATTCCTCATCTTCTATTATAGGAACCACAGGAGGGGTGGTGAAGCAGAAAGCTCATTGAGATGTGCCCCCACCCTGGGTCTCGACTCCCGGGTTCTTAGACGCTCCAGCCATATCACGACTCAATTTGGCCCTCGTTCCCCATGCAATCGACTCCCTTCATCCCTCCTCTCAACCCCAATCATCCCATCGTACAAGATCTTGACCAACCCTCGGCTCCCATTCATCCCCCGGCGATTGACCCTCTTTATCCCTCTCCTTGACCCCCAATCATCCCACCGTTCATGATCCTCATTCAATTCTTCCTGAATCTTCTTGCCAATCCAAATAAAGTGGAAAAAAGTCCTTTAGACCTGTTAGACTTAGAGTTTTCTGAGAGATACTGTAAGTACTTTCATATATGGCAATATAAAAGAGCATGTTTTATGTGTTCACTTTTCACCATGATGTGTGTGTAAGCAGCCATAAGCTGTTTTTTTTAATAAAATATGAAATGAGGCAGAGGAGTCTGCTCTGCCAACATATTACTGCACAGTTGGCTTGCATTTCGTGAGAAACACAACATTAGCACATGTGTTTTGGTCCCAGAGATTGAAAACTAAAAAAGAGGAAGATGAAAAGTTGCGAAACTGCCAAAGTCAGAAATATTAGTTCATCAGATCATCCTGTTGGCGGGACTGAGAAGCAAGAGGGAAGTCTCTGAAAGTGCTTACATCCCTAAAATTTTCAATTACAGCTTTCAATTTTTTATTTACTGGAAAGTATAGCAGTGCTGATTTTTATGCTACATTATCAAATACTATTCACAAATTGAACCATCTTGTGAGATGGAGAGTAAGGGTATGCGCTGAAATGGGGGTTTTGTTTTTTTTATATAAGAAACATCCAATCTAAACATTTTTTATCCTGTCCATACAACCTTACCTGTCTTAGATCAGTCCCAATCATTCCTGTGATGTTCATACTGACACTGTCTTTCCTGAGATGTGCCACAGACTTCATTTTTGATTCTCAGCACAAATCTGTTGGAGCATAATAGAAGCACATTCTAACTCATCATCCTGGAAAGGCATCTTAGTAAACTCTTCGAACTGAATGACACCCATCGAAATTGTGTGTTTATATTGGACATCTAATATAGATAGATAGATAGATAGATAGATAGATAGATAGACAGATAGATAGATAGATAGATAGATAGATAGATAGATAGATAGATAGAGCATTCATCATATAAAACATCATTCAACAGAATCTTAAAATGTTCCATTTGTCTAATTTAAGGGAGACCTGAAGCTTATTCCACCTATGAGGAGCATAATAGGTGAATGCAGTTTTTCCCAGTGATGGGAAATAAAGTGATGATAAATAAAATGGTAGCTTATTTAGGATGGCTTTATGAATAAAAACAAGACAGTGTTGTTCCCTTTTGGTAAGTGATGTCCACCGACCCTCTCATAAAGGGTACAATAATAGCTTCTAAAACTGTCACCTGTAATAAATCTAAGAGAACTGTGATACACAGCACGAAGGGGTTTGAGTGTATGGGCAGTGGCATGCATGTAAATTACATCTGCATAGTCAAGCACTGATAAAAATGTTGCCTGTACAATCTGCAACCTACTGTTAAAAGAAAGGCACTGCTTATTTCATAAAAAGGAAATTAAACTTAAGCTTTTCAGTCAGTTCCTCAACATGAGTTTTAAAAGATAATTTTTCATCTGGCCGGATACCCAGGTAGTTAAAACAAGGGACCTTTTTAAATTTGAGCCCCAGATATTGTACTAATAGTAAAACTTAGATGATTTTTTATTTTGGCTCTGGTGAAGAGCATGCAATATTATATATATATATGGATTTAGTGAAAGCTTAAGTTTAATCAGGGTCTTTTGAATAGCCAGAAAATCAAATCTGACATTAAATTAGACAAAGCTTTGTCAATAGAGGGTGCCAGTGAGTAAATTGCTGTGTCATCAGCATAATAATGAATAGAGCTGTTACTAACCAATGATCCCAGATCATTTATATACAATTTAAACAAGATAGGACCAAGTATTGAGCCCTGGGACTTGACAGGAAAAAGGCTTCCTGGATTCTAGCAACCCTTCAAATTGGATGAGAGCATCTGCTGCTTCATTAAGGAATCCAGCCAGAGGATGTTCTCTCTGTGAAAATGAAAGCAGCAGACTTAAAGGTACCTGGTGGGGTTCTCATTGCAAACAAGGACAGATTTGTTTATATTCAATATTTGTCAAGAAACACATGTGTAGTGTATCCTTAAGCCCTAACAAACATATTTAATGTGTTTCCAACCTATAAAACATTTGATTTTTTTATTAACTCTGCATTGTTTACATCGGCTTGTGGTTATCTTATTCTCTTTTATTGGTGCACTGCTACCTTTTACAGCAATTTACCTTCACCAGCTGATGATATTACATCACCCCTATACTCATGGTGTGCATGTGCGTCCTTGTACATGTGCTGGTGAAACATACATACATACATCATCAATTAATGCTCCATGGCACCACTAGCAGTCAAAAATATTTACAGCATCCTGGCTCAATTACACAAAATCACAATCATAAGTATTCTTGAGCCACAGTCTGGTTCACCTTCTCAGTTTTTCAAGGACAAACTCCAGCATGTTAACTCTTATGCTGGTGATTGGCTGTCTCCATAAAAGAGCTTGGTGACATGAGGGCAAAAGCGGGGGGGTCAGGAGGGATCGCCTCTGACCCTGAGCAAACTAACCATCTGTTCCCAAAATACTTCCTCAGAAAGACGCTGCTGATTCATCAAGATTCAAATGGAGAGCTGGTACCTGACACCAGCCAGCACACCCTGTCCACACTAACAGATCACTAACGTCTCAGTAAAACAAAAGAACAAACTGACTCAAGTCGTCAATCAGGCCAGCAAGATCAGTGGAGTAAAACAACTCCATCTCCAGGACTTATTTTCTCAATCCATAATCAATAAGGCAATTAAGATCTACAATGATCCCACCCATCCTCTACACTCAACATTTGTCCTGTATTTTACTACTATTATTATTATTATTATTATTGTTATTGTTGTTGTTAGTAGTAGTAGTAGTAGTAGTAGTAGTAGTAGTATAAATGTACTTTTATTAAGTTATCTAGTACTTTTATCTTGTTAAGTACTGTGTAATATTGTATGCATGGCTGTGATGGTTATGACGGACTCATCACTCATCACTTTTATTACTGCTACTTGCCACTTGTCACTATAAGATTATATCCCAGCTTTAATGTATAATTATTGTGTGTTGTATTGTGTATGGTGTGCGTTGTCTTATATGCGAGTGCCAAAGATGAATTTCCATTTTATGTAAATTTAATGGACAATATAGTAGTCTGAATCTGAATCTGACCCAACCCGCTATTATGAGAGTCGCCTTAAGATTCAGATTATCTTGTGGCAGACATTTTAATTAATTTCTAATTAATAACAGTAGAAAACAAAGACTTGGCTGCTGCATTAGCTACTGTAAGTTAATAAAAACCGGAGCAAAAAAATTAATTAAATTTGCTTTTTGAATATCTTCTCAAAGCATTAAGGAAAGAAAATATTGACATACCCATAGTATCATCAAACATATTGCCTTGTCATCAGTGACTGTACAGCAAAAACTGAAGGATGTGTGGCGAAAACAGCTTTATTACTCCAGAGGCTACCACCCCAGAGAACTGTAAAATTGGTCACAGAAATGGTATTGATCTGGCTTTTCAAAGTGCTGTTGTGACTAGACTTGTAATGCTCTTTTGTAAATGCTTTCTCCCTGCTCTACCAGCTATATGTGATATAATTACACAATGTGTCAGACAGAAGTTATTGTTGGATCTGGATCGAATGGCAGAAATTTATAATTTATAATTTTCAAAAGTAAAAATCATCTTCAAACTTTGTAAAATGAAAAATTTCAACTTTTCTTTCTAGCTTATTCATGGAAGTTTTGAGAAATCACCTCACTGAATAGCTTGTCACTGAAGAAGATCCCCCTGAGAAGATTAAAAGTTTCCGTAATTGATCCTGAGTGATGCAATTGTAAATATACATGTGACTGCCCATTCACAGGGCAGGGTGACCTTGTCGGAAACAGGAGCGATCCTTACACAGATCTCTACCTGGGCTGCAGTGTAATGGAATGGGAGATGAGGAGGACGAGCAATTGCAACCAGCTTGTGCAGACAATGACTGATTGTCCAGGGAATGCTACCTAACATAATGCATTACCGCAACATAATTGACTTTAGTGCAAGACAAGATCCCCAAGGGCTAACAGTTTAGCCTCAAGGTCGCAGTTTTGGGGAGAAAGCAACGCAAGTATGATGACAGTTTGTGTCAAGATGTTTAAATAGCTGGACAAAAGAGTTAAACACACAAAGAGATCCATTATCCATGACCTTGTTTGCTGCAGCATGTGTGGAAAAAGTATGGCTTTCAAGATTTTACAACAGCCATGGATCCCAGTTAGAGGAATCCTGACCTCCTGAGGCAACTCAAGAGCATGAAGTAATATTGAAATACTGGATAGTAATATTTTATTCCCAGGAATTCAGTCAGTCTTTACAGGACTGCTGAGAGATTATTCTTGTGAAATATTGAATACATATATACATTTCCTACCAAACAATTATTCCATCAAGAAATGTGGAGATTCTCTGCTTGTGTCGTTTAACGAGGCTCGCTGACTGAGTCTGGCTTTGGTCTCTGGCCAAACGACAGCATATTTAGTGTCATCACCCATCAAGCATCTGTCAGTCCACTACGCCTCTTATCCTGATTGATGGTCACCCCCTGGTGTATAGTGAACAGTGAGCCATCCGACCACCGTGTCAGTATCTGTGGTTAATGACCCACTCGAAGGCTTCCATGACTGAACAGAGAGCAAAAGTTAGCTGCATGTCTGCACCAACAATCACGACTGCTGCAATTTGAGCACACACACGGGCACTTAGATTAACAGACGCATGCACACAAATGTGTAAACAACTTAATATGATTATTGCAAGTCATGGTGCATGCCACAGTACATATGCATACATTATTTTTTATCACCCATGACATGTAACTTCTGATTATTCACACTTGAAGACAGTATTCTGAGTAAAACTTATCAAGCAGTGAGGTGCATCCTGGAATTTCATACTGGGATTAGACTGTGGCACAATAAATCTAGCAGGAGGATTCATGTATTTATTTATTTATGTTAAGTGAAAGTCACTGAGCTTTGTATGAGATTCATAGCGTGTGATGAATGCGCACCTAATGCTCATTCTTGTTGAAGGTTATTAACTGCGGTTAATGTTTCATCACTGGATGCGGCAGATTATGAAGATGGAAACCAAATGCAGCCACTCAAGTCCAATAACTTGGTCCCCGGCGGTAAAATGTTTATCGAAGGAATAATCTGTACAATGATTTGCTGTTGTGTAGGAAAAAGATATTATGCTTCAGCAGCAGTTCACAGTAAAGGAAGAGTGGGTTTTCACACGGTAGTAATGTTTCAGTTTGATTTGTTACACTATAAAATTGGAAAGGAGGATGAAAGTTTCACTAGAAAATGACACAAAGAAATCTGTCTTCTGTCGTCTGTAAAATGAGCTAAAATCTTTAATCCCCGTTGGGTAAGCCCTGTATCTGTCCCACAGATACAGAGCAGCGACTCTCACTGGATATTGGAGTTAAACAGAAATAGAAACACTTTTATTGGAGTTGAAAAGCAAGTGTTGAATTTCACCCACATTTCCATTCACATCTAATGTGAAATAAGTTATTTGTATTGCCATTTAATGTTGGGACAATACAAATACAGTGGATAATGTGGTGAACAATCGGTTGACTTGTTATATTTTATACTAAATATTTCTTAGTGAGTGTATGATTGCAGAAAAGGGTAAAATATGAATAAATATAAACTAAATATAGTAAAACTTTTCTTTTTCCAAGTAGTTTCTTAAGATGTTTCCCAAGAGACCAGCCTTCCACAAGGGCCTTGCTGTTGAACATGAAGGACTCCTTAGAGCTGTTTTCCACCTGTCAGGTTGTTTTTATGTCTACTGGGGTGGCAGTGGCCATGTTTTCCTGATTGTGGGATTAAATGGACAGGGTAAGGATACCAGGCTAGAGATAGCATCGACACTCTGTCTGTCCTCTAGACAACATGAAGACAGCTGTGTCATTATACATTGATGGTCTGTTTAAGCACCTCTGGTGACTTATTTATTTCTGTTTGATTGGACAGAACAGACATATACATATATACATATAGATACACGATTCCACCAGGTATGAGTGCTAACATTTAGATCCATGTATCAAATGCCTCCCTCACCTTGAATGATGTAATTTCAAATAACTTTGATGAGTGATTGATTAAACTGCAAGTAAATTATATTTCATATCATTTGCTATTTCCACTTTTACCAAACGTTTGCCATAATACATCAGCAGTATAGTAGTATCAGCATGTATCAGTGTAGTAATAAGCATTTTAAGAAAAATGGCATCATGTTCAGTCAATGTATAGCACAGGATACGCTTCATCACTGATGAAAAGCCAAAAAATAATAAATTCACACAAGCAAGATGTAATTTTATTGTTAAAGTGTACACCAAACACCGTGCATATGGTAAGAATCATTATTGCTTTTTAAAAATTTCATACATCTAAAGCTGCTATCAATATTTCTATATTAACAATGGATCAAATGACTGAGTAATGTGAAAGGAGTCACTCACTCCTCCTCACCTCTATGGATGGTTTTAATGTCTTTTAACTCATTGTTTTGGTTTTCCAGCCTGTCTCACCTTTCCAGATGCAGTAGCTTTTTGGCGAATAAAATCCTCTTGAAAACCTTGAATAAAAACCTCTGAAAAGCTTTAAAACCCCACTGTACACTACCCAGCACCAAATGAGAGACAGAGTTAGCGATGAGCTGGTTAAAATAATGGAGCATTTCACAGCTAAAGAGCCAGATACCTCAGAAGATGGTGAAGACCAAAACTGAGCTAAAAGGAGAGTGAAAATTGGACTTACTGTAGGTGGACTCAAACAATTCCAAATAAATGCTAATGTTGCTCTGCATCTGCTGAATGTGTAAATAAGCAACTGTTTGCTAGTAAGCTCACCAAATCAACTGAAAAAGTAATAATATCTCAGTGCTGTGTTTATAGCTTGTTTTACCCCAAGTGACCAAATAATTAGTCAGTGTAAGTTTAAAGATAGCAACAAGGTAATCTGGCAACAACGTCAAAATCAGCCACCATATGTAAAGTAGGTTAACATTAGTTTTACATTCTTCAAGAAATGTTTGTTTTTATTGTGTACATCTGTTATAAACTCTTAAAGTTTAAAATCTCTCGAAAATTGTTTAAAATCTCTAGAAAATTTTGACTTAGTTAAGACCATCAGCAAATCATACCCGTGGATTTAGGGGCTGCGCCAGGAGTGGCCAATCAGATTTCTATTGCACCCTTACTCAGTCCCCACACATGCCCCAGGCACCCAGAGATATTCAGAAGGGTACAGCAATTGATGTCCTCATTATATTTTAATACATCATTTGAATACGTGATGATGTAAAAATTCAATAAGCACTCTTAGGTGCTCTTCTGGCCCTCATTTGGCCCTCACAGGGTGCGAGAAGAAATGAATTACATCCCTTTTGGTGAGGAAGATTCATGATGAATATTTCATGAAGATGCCAGGGAATTCTCTCAATTGCTGTTAATGACAAAGCATGCCATCTGCCACAGCAACAGGTAATTTAAGGAATCCATCATAATCTGTTGTCAAAGGCATGAACAGAGAATGATACAGTAACACTGCAATCAGGCTTCAGACAATACCCAAACGTCTGGTTGTCTGTTCTCTATAAATAAGCAATACATTTACTTTCTGAGCTTAGTACGTTGCAGTCTGCATGGCCTGATGTCTTCTTCCAGCACCACTGGGTGAAACAAGTAATAAAAGCGATGAATAATACATTCAAGCACTGCAGTTTTTTTTTTTCATCACATTTTAATTGGACATGTTTTACAGAGCGGTGACATCATAACCCTCCTCAAACAGGCTAGTGCATTAGACCGCTGGTTCATGCATAAACCGGCGCGTGGCACAGTCTGTGTGGACCAAGGACGAATTAGTGTCCGGGAGGTTGACTGAGCCAGAGCAGGTGCTCTTAGTGAATGTGAATTGCGATAACGCATTTTATTATCAAATATTCATGAATCACTGTGCATTACAGCAGTGTGTTGTAGGCCAATGTCTAATTGCCAATTACACCTGCAGCTCACAGAGCATGATGGTGAAGAGGATAGTGAGATAATGTGCGGTCCAAGGAGGAAGTAGAACAACTACTTAAAATTCATGTGCTTAGATAATGTCTTAATGCATTTCTCATCTTATACGGTACAATTAATAAACATCTTAATAATAAGCATATTTTGAAGGAGCTCTGCTGTCAGAAGATACTGATACTGACGATGACTTGAAGAAGAATTTAATAGAGAGCACCACGTTCATCTAGAAAAACACAGATTAAGAGATGTGTTATCTATACTGACATGTCAATAGCCTGCTTTATAGCGAAACAAGTAAAACACATATCCTCTGCTGTCAGTGCATGCTTTTTATATGTTTATGTACATGTCTCCTCCTCTGCAAGAGAATATTTACATCAATATAATTTTCTGTTGCTTATTATAATGGATTCAGTGAGGGAGGACTGTATGAACACAAGTACGCAAATATGTACTGGAGTTCATTTGTTAAACTGTGTATATGTGTGAGGATGTATACATTGTAAATATTGTCTTGTCTCAATTAGTGTAAATGTATCACAGCAGATATCCAAAGCTATTTTTGTTTAAGTATCCCTATTTTTGAGCTTTGATTCAAAAACTCAATGTAAATAATATTATTCTGGATACATGTGAGAAACAAATTCAAACCAAATTAGTAATATACAGTGCTTTTTTTTTTTTTTTTTTTTTTAAATCCTGTAATATATGGTAAAAGAAAAATGAAAACAAAAGGTATTTGACACTTTTTTTATACTTTGGGGAGCTGTTATGATTCTGAACACATAAAAGCTATCTGTAGGGCAACCTCACAGTTTCTGAAACCAAAGATTTCTTTAGTCAATTACAAAAGCAATCAATAATCCCAAATGAATCTTTGACGGTAAGCTGTTTGGATGTAGGTGCCACTGATGAGATTTTTTCTGGAACTTCTTTCTGCACTGTTAGTTTTATAGATTGCATTTGCCATGCGGGGGAAGTGCTGTTCCAGTTAGTTTATTTTAAAAAATGATCTGTGTTTCCTTATGATAAACATGAATCTCATTACAAGTAGCTAGTTAGACATCTCCTCAACACCAACAACAAGTGGGGAAAATAATAGAGGCACGTAACAGTATATGAATATCAAGTAATTGTGTCTGAAAAGTAATAGGAATCTGGTTTGTGTTGTTTGTTGTTTGTTGTCCAACCATGCGTAGAGCTCATGAGACAAAAGTCAACAGACATTTATCATAATTTCTTTATCCAATATTGGTAGAAAAGAGCATGTGACACTATTGCTCCTAACTGTATATTCCTAAACTGCTGTGCCATGTAGCTCTACAGTCTTTCTGGTCCAATGATGGAAGGTGATCCTTCCTTCTAAGTTTGTTTGGGATCCCAGTACACCACTGACCTCTTGACTCCCTGAAATTGAAAACTTTCCCTCATCCAGCAATGAATACTTCCATCTTGACTTCCTGGATGCCAGCAGCCTCGGTTTTGATGTATCTGACCTCCCTGCTTTCAGGTCTGTTGCGTCTGTAGACAACCCACAGCTCACCCTGGAGGCTTAATTTGATTATGATTGGATGTCAGGATGAAGCTGCTTTCTACCACCCATTCTGTTATCTCCACTGAATGAACACCTTTCTCACTGAAGGAGGTATTAGCCTTCTACTGATAGTTGTGACTATACATCCCTTCCACTGCAATACATACGTAGGTGAGTCTCACACTCCTATCTCATAGAATTTGCAGGTTTGTGTGTGGGGAGTTTGACAGTAACTGAGCTGTTGACAGGACATCAGATTTGTTTTTAAATATGTAGATGTTTTACATTTTACAGTTTGGTATGAAGATTATTCTTGATTTATTCTTGACTTACTTAACATACGATTTGTAAATGTAGTGTCTATGTTGCAAATTTGATATTATTGTATTTGAAATATGCTGCAAACGTAAGTTGTAGGGGAAGGTGGGCTATATTCACATGTGCTCAACAAATGTCAGTTACATTAATGTCCATGCACAAACAAACATAAGGCTGCCATTTATGAACATCCATCTTACTTGCTTCTGTTTTGGAATTCAGCACCACAGATTTTGATTTTTTCCTTGTTGGTTTTGGAGAATTGATTTTGGTAAACCAATTGAGAGATTCATGTGGAGAGATGCTTATTAGCTAGACTAGATTGTTCTATATACCAATGATATTTATGAAAATGCGAAAAAATCAGGGGCAAAACACCCCAAAAAGCCAAAATGCCTCTGGGGCATCTTCCCCTGGCTCAAATTTGTTTATGCAGTTTTTTTTTTTTGTTGATGTGTAAAACTAATTAAAAGACCCAAATGCACTGATCTCTGGAATAAAATCTTACAAAGATCATTAAAAACTTCATTAAAAATCATATCGTACTTCCATAAAAGGACAGAAAATCAACTAATCTGATAATGCTACTAGCTTGTTTGCTTATAGCAAAACCTAAATAGTAACTACATTCAGCACTCAGATTTAAAGCCTACCCCTACTCAAAAATGTGTTTTTCTTAATGTTACTTCACTTGGCTGTTTGTATTTGTTTGGTTGTAAGCATGTGCAGAGTTCGACACTGGAAGGCTGTTTTCACATTCATCTGCTGAAGCGGAGGAAAGTTTCTCTGTGCTCACCTTAAATCTGAGTTTAAGGTGAGAACCAAGTGGCAACAGCCATAGCTTGAGATTGAAACCAATGTGGAAGTACACAAATCATTTTTATGCATTGTGCACAGAAACATCATTTAGCCAAGATGGTCACATTCACCCATGAAGTTCAATATTACACTTGCCCATCTTCAAATGGACCTCTTTTATCTTCACATTGCTCTTCCTCGCGTGAAACAAATCCCTCCAGCCTTGAGGCTTCATCATCCTCATCACTATGCCACTTATCCATCTTGTCTTTTCAAACAAACAACACGCTAAGTCGGTGAGAAACACTGTGACTATCTTGCATGCAGGCACTCTTTAGGTGAGAGGTGGTGACATGTGTGTAAACTTAGTCATGTCAATTAGTTAGTTTCAAAAGACAGACACACGAGTCCACCAATCATGCACTGTGAGATCCGGGCAAACTGTCTTCTCAGCCTATTATCTCTGGCTGTGAGTCACATATGATCTTGCGAGAGGCATGGATCGACAGGGGAGAGTCTACAGATTTTGGAAATAATTGAACCCTATTTTTGCACTGTATTATCACAAAGGTTTTGATAGAAACATCACATGGACATGCTCCCACGTCAGCGGACCCCAGGGGGTTAGAGGTCAATGCCACCAACGGCCACTAAATGCTGACTCCAGTTGACTCCAATTCAAAAAGCGTCAACTCATCTCTGGAAATACTATGTCAAATTTTTTTTCAATGAGTCATTATGGTCTCAACATCTAAATTTGGGCTCTCTAATAAGTGTGCTGGTGGTCATTTGGAAATTATTGATCCATTAATAAGATTTGAAGACTTATAGTAGGCTTACCTTCATACCTGACGTGCAAGTATTGATTGACAGCTGTGATTGACAGTTCACTCACCTGCTGCTCTCCCCGACTCTGAGACTCCCACTGAGTCAAACTATTGTCGCAATGTTTCAGTAAATTTAATGTTGCTTGATTACAATACCTGCCCTGTTAGCACAGTTTAACTAAAGTAGCTAACGTTAGCGCAAGTGCGCGGCTCAGTGTTCCCAGTGACCTAGTGATCGCTTCGGTCTGAGGTTTCCAGAGCATGAAAGGCAACATCCTGCACTCCTTATCTGGAAGGTCCTTGCTCTAAATGGAAAAGATGGCGCCAACCATAAGCTGCAACTCTGGGCTTCAAACTGGCTCCAATGCAAAGCAATGGGTAACGTTATACCTTGCTATGTCCATCTTTATATACAGTCTATGGCGTGTACATATATGAACATGATTTGTGACATCACAACTAGATTGGAGCCAGTCGTTACCCAGTATTACACAAATGTGATGTGGAAACTTGGAGCCTCCAGTGCACATAGACTGAGAATGGACTTTTCAGTAAAGAAGAAAACATCTTGTGTCCAGCAGATATACATTTAAAATGAAAAGTATTTGCATATTAATAAATTCTGGATTTTTCAAAGTTCATTAAAGTAGCCTAATATTTAAATTAGCCTGGCCTTTTGAAGATATTGATTTTACACACTGTAAATTGGAAATCATTAATAAAACAAATGTGTAAAAGTGTGGATACCTAAAGTCATTTAGGGCAACATTACTTCTATTAGCTTATGTTTTTAAAGAATTTGTTATACAGATTCAATATTCTACCAACACATTACCCCTATATACCTTCACTTACTTTATAATGTAAGGCATTAGAATGGTAATCTACATTTTCGTTGTTGCTGAATGGACTATGATAAAGCAATATCTTAATGACAAGATAGACTAAGAAGATCATTTCCATCAACACGTCTGTATTAGAACAGCAAATTACCACATGTCCATGTCCTATATTCACTGCATCCACAATTTTTCAAGGCTGTGTAAAAATGATTAAAGTCTTACAATCCAAGCCATCACAGATCTATCGTGTTGTTGAGAATCTGAGAGAGAACAAAGTCTGCTATTCGGGTTTTAAAAAGTTTGCTTGTCTGAGCACAAAGGCTGCAGGAGGCTCAGGTGCATCAGAGAGAGACAATCCCTTCACATTCAGAGGGGAATAGACCTGTCATTTCAGTAAACCCTTGAAAAACCAACCAGTGGAACCACATGCAGCTCTCTCAGCACTTATCTGGTGTGAACCAGGGTAGAAAGATATTAACAGAGGGCATCGTCATGCAAGATGCAGGCATTCTCAATGGGTAACGTTTGTGTTTTCTGAGGGTTTGCTGTGTTGTTGACTTGGATGCATTGCACTGAACATTCATCACATTTCAGTGATTCATGCCGTTGGCTGTGAACAAAAAAAATAAGGGTGTGTGTTGCTTTTTGTTTTGGTTTTAAATAAGAAAATAACTGTGCTGCTTTTTGTCATGAGCAAATTTAAACTCCCCCTGATTCATTTAGAATTCAGTAGATAAGCTTCTCAAAACCACAGCTTGAATTTTATACTCCGCATTTGACTGAAGTCATGTTTGATGATGAGATGTTTATTGAATCCCTTAAATATGCTTAGTACTAAGCATGGCCGCATTACCCTCCTATGGGGCCCCGGAACACAGATTTGTTTTTGGGCCCCTGTTGATGCTATTGATATACATGGTGGTGAAATGACTCCTTGATCAGTTGATTGACAGAAAATTAATTGCCAGCAATTTTAATAATTGATTAATTGTTAAAGTTGTCTTTTTTAAACACAAAAATGCCATAAAATCACCTTCTCAAATCCAGTTTTCCCATTTTTCCATAACGGTACACTCAACATCTTTGTTGGTCACAAAATCAAATTTTCTGATATTTTATACATTGAACATCGATCGATTATTGTAGAAAATAATTGTCAGACTCATTGATAATGAAAAAAATTAGTTGATGGAATAATGCTAACTTGCCTTCAATTTTGTGTGTGCAATTTGATAAAACAAATGAGAACAAGGTCTTGATTGGGGCCAGCCGGTCCCATTCAAGGTCTCAATTAATTTTTCATTGGCTCACATCACCTCCCATTTAGAGTCCAACCTGTTGTTGTACTTTGACATGAAAAAAAAGTATAAGTGCTCAGGAGCCGCACCTGTTGCTATAATTCTCACTTTCTGATTTAAATACAAGCCTTTATATTTGCCTAGCAGTATTTTTGAATTTTTTTAGAAAATGAATATAATCACAATAAAAACTGTCAGTAGACTCCGCTGTGACAGAGGCAGCAGTATGGTGGAGGCGTGTGTGTGTGTGTGTTTGCATGTGTCTATCCTATTTGTGTGTGTATGTGTATGTGTGTGTGTGTGTGTGTGTGTGTGTGTGTGCGTGTGCGTGTGTGTGTGCGTGTGCGTGTGCGTGCGTGTGTGTGTGTGTGTGTGTGTGTGTGTGTGTGTGTGTGTGTGTGTGCTCGTGCCGCTTTGTGAGAGCCCAAATGAGACTGGAGCAGACAGCTGGAGAGAGAGGATCACTGCCTCATGCAGCGTGTCTGTATCAGATGAGAAGGGGGTCACCCAGGATTCCCTTGAAGCTGCTCTCTAGGAAAAAAAAAACTATGTTACAAGATCTTGTTTGTACCTCGTTTACTGGATAGGATCATCTCGCCAGTGCTGCTGTTTTATCCTGAACCATCGATTCTTTTTTGTTTTGTTTTGTTTTTGAGAAGATGCCGAACCGGGAGAGAAAAGTGAGGCAGACCATGTCGGGAATAGACTGTTTGAAAGAGCAAGACGCGTTGTAGAGATCAGTGAAATCAATAGCGAAAAGCTCGATTTAGATTGTTATTGGGTTTTTTTTTGAAAAAATAATTTAACATTTTTCATTTTATCTGAAATGCAGAAGCTACACGTGTTTAGAAGAATGGCAAAGTTGCCTGTTTATGTCTCTATCTTTAATATGAGCTGAATTGTTATTTAAGGCATTAAAACATTCCAGACAGGATAGAGCTCTGCTGATTATGAAGTAGAAGTTTTCATTTTTATGAATTGGCATTGCCTATTTGCTTGATCTCTGTCATATCTTGCTTACAGTAGGCTGCTACAGGCTATGCATTGAAACCAAAGGCGATTTCCATGCTGCATTCTTGGTTAATGCAGCCCAGCGAGAGGTGATTTTACTCATATTTCAGCATATCGAAAAATATCAGAAGCAGGAGCAGGGTTGCACTTTGCGGAGGGGGCTTCCTGATTCATTTGCTTGATATTTTGTTCAGAAAATATCAAGGACAGTAGCAAAGGGTCTGTCTCAAAACTCCGGAGAGCTAGGCTCTATGAAGATCGCGATACAGTTGTTGGTTTTCCCTCGCAGAAATGCCAGTGCGTGCTGTGACCACCAGGTTCATGTACAAGGGACTTTGCACTATTCCAGATGTCCTCACCTACCGGACCCCTGTTAACCTGCCTGAAGATGAGGTGGAAGGTGAGTCTTGTCGGTATCAAGTCTTTATTGTCATTTTAAGAGTTATTACTGTACATTTGCATGCGACGCCCACCTGGAAAACCAGTTTAGGACCCTGGAGAGCTCCAGGCGGTGTGCGCTTCTCTTCCCTAAATCTGACTGTGCGCTAACCAGCAGGTCTGCCCGCGAAGAGGTTCAGTAGTGAAGCTATTCTGAATCTTGGTTAAGGTTTAAATGCTCCACAAAATTGGAAAATTTGGGAGTCATAGACGAGCTGTATGCTTTATACTCATCTTTTTTATCTCTTCGCCTGTCTGTTTTTTTGCAAATTGTTGCATCTGACTTTTGGCACAAAGACACGTAATTAACTGTCGTTTTTTGTTCTTTCTACATCAGTTAAAAAAATAACTTCATCTTCTAATGCCTTAAGTAAATAGCTAATAAGACTCGTGGCTTTCAACCATATACAGCACACTGCACATGCCAAGTTTTCTCTATATGGCACATTGTTATAACTTATGAATTAATATGTTTAAACACATTTCCACGTTTCCTGGCTATATCCAATGCATATGTGAGAATTAATTGCACCTGATGTCACTTGCTGGAAGTCATTTATGCTTGAGCCAAAAGACATGACTGAAAACTGGGGGGGTGAGGCTTAAAACGTGCCCAAAACAGAGGAGCCTGATGGAGAAAAAGGCTTTGATGAATTACAAATGAATAACTATACTTCTAGAAAAAACCATGAATGAGATGGAAGATTGATTCATTTTGAATCTTAAATTACATCCTCTCGTCTCATTCAGGCTTTGTTTGATGTATTGCATTTCATCATTAAGTAATAAAAATGCCCATCAATATCACAATGCTGTACTTTGGTTAGCTAAAAGGTTCAATGGGGCATTTTGATGACTCTCACTATTGTAATTGTAGGGCATGGCTGTTAAGAATGGAGGTTTTGTTTTTGGCAAATGGTCCACACAATGAGAAAGCACAGCTGGCAGTGATTTGGAACAAAGCCAGGCAGACTACAATAAAGAGATAAATCAGATGAGATTTGATATCACAAAGTCTTTTATGCGAAGGGAATTCCATTTCCTCTTCTTCTGTCTGTAGGTTACTCAGGCCCAAAAGTGCCAGCCTGCCCTTGCTTTCAGCCACTCATTTGACATTGAAAATCCACTATCTGCAGTGACGAAATAAATTTAATTAAGAGGTTGGCTATGGAAAAGCAAGAATTAGAACAACAATAAAATGAGTGGCATGTATTGCAGGAGAAGCTGCGCAGTCAATGGCGATACAGCTTTTTGGGTAATGGAGAAGTCTTTTCAAACTACAAACCTTTGTAGTTTACTAATAGAGAGCCATTAAATATTCACACCACAGTGAGACAGACCATTCAACCATAAAATGTATTTACCTTGGGAAGATTCACTGAGCACATAATGCACTCCTGCATTTACATGGCCTCACATCTCGGCAGTGCCCAGGGTAAACAATGCTCTGCCTTTGGTCGCTGAGCAGCTCCACCCGCAGATTAAAGTGTGTTAATAAGCACTTTGCTTGTAGTTTTTGATGGAGGTGACACAATTTCAGATGAACCTCTTCTATTTACACAACCTCAGCCAGTCTTGAATCAAAAACCTCCCACTTACTGTGCTGGCCAACTATCCTTTAGATTACTGCTGCTCCGCCTTAACACACAACGTGGGAGCTGCAGCACTGTCTAAATGAATGTTCTTGGTCTGCTGCAGTCCAGTGTTTCTGAATGAAAATGACTCCCTTTTTCATAGAGATCTAAAAATCCGCTTATAAATATAGTTTCATCAACAAAATCTTTAATTACCGCCGGTCCAAAGTTCCCTGATTGCTCTACTCATGTAATTATTCTCTCTAATCATATTTATGATAATAGCTTTTTCCTTGCAGTGTGTCTATATACATTCTTTGTAATTCAACATGTTTGGAATAGATTACAAACTCATGACTGAACTAATATATTAAACTTTGGGAGATGCCTATACAACTAACACTACTGTAGAGGTGAGTACAGATATGGTGTGTCTTGTTTTTGAGCACTCGGATCCTAAAACACAAAGACAAGAGTATTTTCATGAATTAATTATTGAGTTAGTCACACCTACTGCATATCACAGCCATGAAAACTACGTAAAAACCCCCAAACCAGCAAAAAACATAGTATTTTTTTGTATCATCTGCCTAACGTCTTACACAAACTGACACATCCCCTTCATCATCATATCAACCCTCAGAACAAACTTCTTATAGTGACATTGTTGCAGAGACATGCTGACCACCATTTTAAAGCACGCACTGACAAACATAAACACACAAGGACAGAAGGACCTTGCGTCCTGTGCGGAGAGACAGTGCATATCACACCATGGACAACACATGAACCATACAGATTACAGAGTTTAGTTCAGCTTCAGAGGAAACTGCAGAGAATGATGAATTGTCTTCTGTACCAGTGTCCAAGCAGAAAGTATATAACAATATAATGAGATGCACAAAATATATTTGAAGTGTTAGGTGTTATCTATCTGGGGCTTTAAAGCCTCAGTGGTAGTGGTCCCTTCTCGCCTGAGGAGAAGAAGAATTATGTCTGCACCCAAGTCTTAGAGTCTGCAAATCAAACCACAGTGGCTCCTAAAGGCAAGAGAAAGTGTAGTCATGAATTTCGTTTTTTATTCTATTGCCCTTTGTATGGTGACTTAAGGAATTGTTTGTTTGAAAAGATTCAATTGAAGAATCCTTATTTGTTTTGGTTGTCTGAAGCTGATATGTTAAGTTGACTTTTTAATGTGGCGATTTTTGTAGAAAATGTACTCCTCTTGAATTTGTGGAACTGTACATTATAATTTGTCATGTGACCACCCTGGTTATTGTCCAGTGTCTTGTAAGACATATGAGCTGAGCATCAGAAAAGGTGCAGGACACTCAAATAAACTAAATCAATCATAGTTGGTCTGTGATTAACAAATATTCTGTTTGCAACATATCACTTTAATTAACACAGGATGGCTGAGCACAAGCTTTCCGAGCTTTGTAATTGGAAATGTAGCTTCCCGAACATATTAGCTAAATACAAAATTACTTAACAGGACCTTCGATAATGAAGAAACAGTTAATTTCCACATCACATTTTTGTTCTCCCGACACCTATTTCGAGCTCAGGAAACCAACCCTCTTGAGACCATTAGCAACATCATCAGGCGCTTTGATGTTAAAGCGAGCAGCAGCTACCTCCGTTCAATGTTGAAGCCAGTGCAGAAGCGCCTCAAGCTGCAGTTTCTAAAATGGCCACTTGATTATTCAAGTGACTGTGACGACTTCCACCTTCTCTATTGACAAACAAAGATGTAAGGTCTTTAATAGACAATTTAATTTCCTATGCTGTGTGTCATGGTGGCTTTTTGAAAATGATTGCTTCATTTTATAATTACAAGTAGAGGGTAAATTAATTGTAAGGTGGAAAATAATAGGAAGATCATCATTTAAAAAGAGAATAATGACACAGATTAATGTGTTGGTACATTTTCTCTCTTTTCTAATGAGTACTTTGTGCGATAAGCATAATACAAATGTAAACATAATGAATCATTTCATAAATTGCTTTTTAAATGCATCATTTGAATTGAATAATTATAGTTAATTAGTTCAAAAAGGTTATAATTATTACAATGGCACATTCAAGACTCCATAGAGGTTACCTGTGAATCTTTGTAAACCTTCCATCTTGAGTCTTTTGCGATCCTTAACCTGATATGTCATTACTTAGATAACGATCATATCTGCAATATTATATAATATTGGCAGATAATATTGGCTATCAATCTTAGCCAATTAAAATTGAGATCTGGGATGACCCAATGGATGTCATGGCTCAAATATTAAATGTAGTGTATCAGTGGATACTTTGCAGGCCATTCAATTCACAAATTAAAAATCCAGTTGATGATGTAAAAACCTCCAGGTATAACAAACAGTTTATTAGTAACAGTGGTTTAGTGGAGGCTGATTAAGTCCTCAAAGCTCTTAATGGATCTGCAGTTTCCGGGGAATGTTTTTCGAGCAGATGGTTGCCTGGGTGGGCAGGGTCAGTGGCAAGACTTCCTGCCCTTTTCTTCGCCCTTGTGTCGTGCAGTTGTCATAAACCCTGATATGTATTCAAAAGCACCACCGCTGTAAAAGCAATTTTTCCTACTTCATCTAAAACAGTGCATAGGCCTATATATTTGAGCTTTATAAATCTCTCTTTGAAAACTGGATTAGCTTAATTATACAATTATTTAAATTATTGGGTTGTTTAGGTCTCTTTGTTATCTCTCCTTCCCATTAATTCATCAACACAGTGTGCTAATTAAGCTATTCAGACTGTTTATGTGAAAAACTGTATTCCTCATGTTCCTCAACTTATCCATCAAATATTTATGTGTGTATGCTGTTACACTAGCAAAACACAGTTTAGTTCATGTCTATGTGGACGTTATGCTGTGCCAAGTGTTTCCCCATTTAATGAGCACAATATTAAAACTAAAGTCCAGAGCCAAGTTCAGCCCATTATGCATGAACAACTGGGAAAAATAAAGACATTCATGATACTATGACTGACATACAGTACATTAAAATGTATTAGCGTTTAGATTTAAACAAAGTCATGTCTGATAACGCAGTAATGCACATATACATATGTGAAAGGTAATAGACTAATCTATAAATCACTAATAACAAGTGTCTTGGCCCTTTTAATGTAATCAGAACAAATATTCAATTAGATTTCATTGATTAGACTCATTTAAAATGATCAGATAGCTCAATTTTTCACACACAAACCCATTTTATTGTATCTAATGTCAATTTTTTTTTTAAAAAAAGGGGGCGGATCCCTCCTTTTTGTATTAATGCCATTACAAATGTTAAAGTATAGGCCATAACTTACAGTAAATTGACAGCCACTTCAACTGCACATGTGTTGAAAGAGATAAGATATCTCGTTTTATGGCTGAACAATCAGGACTTCTTGGCAGTTACACTCTTGGAGATCTCTTGGAGCTGAGCTTGTATCACTCCTCGGTGCCTTTCTGACAGAGGTTGTGAACAGTATTTATAGATCACAGGCAGCAGGAGAATCCCCCCAGACATCAGGCATTGTAGTGGAGTGTAGACCGTCTGCCAGTTCCACTTTGTATGCAAAGCTGTCTTCTTTTGTGCTTACAAATGGAGTGGGTTTTGCAGCAACATTGTAAACAGATGTATATGTATGCATGTGTGTGTTACTTTAGCACAGCTGTGGATCTATAACTGTAAATATATCACACACATACGGTGTGATACAGTATTTGTCAGCTCTTTGTGGTCACTTCCGTACAGTCGACTTCATATTTGTGTTCATTCTGACTTTTGACATTTTCACTGCAAACCAAAAACAACAACTTGACAGTCATTACATTATTGCTCTGTCATCTTTGCAGTAATTTAAGTGAATAATGTGGCTTTCTCCGTGGGAAAAGACAGATGTCTGGTCATTACTGTTGTAGCCATCCAGACAGATTCAGGGTTCCAAACCACATCATTTAACACTACTACAAGATGTTAATTACGAGACTGTGTCCTTACTCTCCCCTTGTCTGTGTGTAGACAACAGCCACTTTTCACTTACATCATTGAGTGGGGAAACGCTGAGACACCAAGGAAAACTTTACAGGTAATGGGACGAAAATATAAAATCTATGCTGCTCTTATCTGTCGATATAACTGAAAGATGAGAAGAGCTGCAGGTCACATTACCCACAAAGATTAAACTCAAATAAATTGAATGTTTCACATAGCAAAGTCAGATGGGTCTAGCTCGACCTTATCTCATACAGCCACGCCTCCGTTGCATTGAAGGAGGTCTGAAATATTCTCAACAGAAAACATTTGCCAACAAGACTTTGCACTGCCAAAAGCAACGTATTATTTGTCTGTCTTTTAATTTGACTTTTATTTAATCAAGAAACCCATCAGTTAGACTCAAAATCACTTTTACAAAAGAGGCCAGGAAAAGCTGTTTCACTGAGGGATATAACAGTATACAAAATATACAAAAGAAAGCATAAAAGAGGATGAAATAGACACATCATAGACAATAAATCATTATAACAAACTGTCATATCAATATCAATAGAAGTCATACCAACACAGTATGAGCAGTGAGTCCAGGTATCGATGTTTTATTTAGTTGTGCAAAACAGCAGCATCTTCTCATGAAAGTCAGGATCAAAGTCTTCCACTACAAGATTTAAATTTTCCCAAAAAGATCAGTTCACATAATTTCAACTCAAAACCTGCATAGTGCACTGCAGGAAGTGGGAGTATTTCAAGTACTTTTTGACAGCAGGGGTTGTTTTAGCTGCAGGGCTTGTGTGGCACATCTCTGGTGATAGTGTGTGTACTGTTTGTTTGTGTAAATGTAATAATGTGAAGATACTATAAATCTGTAGCAGCAGAGATACGTAGAGGTTTCTGACTGATTCAGCTCACACGTTAGGGACAGACAACAACATCGACACTGTATGAATTGTGCATATCCAGTGTGTCCTTTGACACCTCCTATCCCTGCATAAACAGAGATTTTTTTGGTTATTTTGCAAAAGCCTGGCACTAGTGTGTATGAATGAGGCATACAGCACAGTATTTGAACTGTTCTTTGTTAGTGTGTAGGACAGTGGAGAAACAAGAAAGTAAGCTAGAACTGAAGCTGCAATGTTACCTAATTATAAAGCAAGAAAGTTACTACAACTCCCTATTAGACTATCATTGATTTCAGATTTTTGCAGTATATGTGTGTACTTTGGCATTTGTATCAGCCAGAAATATCTGATTGTTTTTTGCCCTGAGGATGATAATGTTTAGTGGTATTTCCACAGCTTTTGGTATTATCATTTATTTATAAATTTGCATTATTTTGGCAGCATTTGTATTATGTGTAGTCCTATTTTTTCTGCTGAGAAAGCCTTAATGGAGCTCTCTCAGGTATATGGCATTTTTTATTTTTTTGTGGCCTCTGGCTAATGTGATTCATATGTTTTTTCCCCCTTTCATTATCACTAAGGAGGATCCCCGCCTGGGATGAGCTGTTATCTAATGAAAATAGTCTGATTCATCTCCCATCTTTATCCTTAGACCAATTTTTGGTAACTACCTCAATAAGCTGCCTTCAAAAGAAAATTTAAGTGTAATGTCTTTACCTAATTTAAGTAAATTAGGTAATTTACCTAATTTAAGGTTGTTCAGAAGACAAGTAACTGATGCCTTTATTTACATCGCTTTCATCAAAGCAACTACCTGCATCTTGTTTGTTTGATCCTGACTAGCTGAGTGGAATCAGTGAGAAGACCTGAGTCTCCCTTTTTTTGTTACCCCTGTGAATTGGTATTCAGTTTCCGAGCTATCTGCTAGAGGAAGGACTCAAGAAAATATAATAACGTGATGACTATATTGAGACGAAACCTGTTGTGAAAAGTGTTGCAAGTTAAGCTCATCCACTTACAGTGACTTTGGAGACTGAAGACAGCCTGTTGTTATTCTCTTCAGTTCCTGTGGAGCGAAGAGAACTCGTCATCTACCCCCTGCTGTATTAACTCTATTACCGTATCCCGCGCAATGTCATGATCGTTACTGAAGGTGAAGTGGCGGGTTTTGCAGTGAACCGGACAATCACAGTGGGGCTTTCTCAGTGGTGGTAGATGGTACGTGCTTTTCCTCAAGGATAACGTTGTTTGCTTCAATGTTCAAAAGACAAAACCTGTGGCCTGTGACAACATTTTCCAAAATCTTCTCCAATGTGTAGAAAGGCTGTGGCAAAACAGTGGGTTCTATCTAATGATAGCTACCTCAAAGGTTGCTTACATGTTCATTTCTGAGGTTTGGGAGAAAGTAAAGGGGTAGTTTGGCTGTGGACAGAAATGTCTGACTGGATGGAACAATCCCAGCAAATACACAGAGACTTCCAGTGTAGATTAGGCAGCAAACTAGGAGAGCTCTTTTGAAATCCTACCTAAAACTTTCAGAAAAACCGGAGATACTTATTTATTGCAACTTCGTTGAAATGTGATGGGAAAGTCAATGAATAAGCAAAGTTACAACCAGGACAAAAATAACAATAGAAATAGTCATGATTAGGACTAGCAACAAGCTAATGCTAGCTACTTCAATGCTACACATGCCTTGGTGCAAATCCCAGCAAATAGACAGAACCAGGCCAGCTAAATTAAGCAAAAATGTGATATTAATGTGACTTGTTGGTGATGGCTGAATCAAATGAAATTCGTGGTGCAGTCTTGAAACAAGCCCCCTCAGCCAGAAAACTCATGAAAAGGACATTGAACAATACTTCTCACATTAATGTAGCAAGACAAGTACTCATTTTACATCGTCATAAATATGATATTAGGTAAATCGTTGAAACAATATTCTAATACACATCATTAAATACACATAATGGTACGTTTAGGACATGGGTGATGCTCAGCAGTGTCATCTTTCTCCAAAAGCCATGTTGGTCTCACATTCTTCTTTTGACTGAAAGCCATTATTTGGGATTCCAGTGATTATTTAGGTGAGAAAGATTCCCTCAATTCCCTTTCTGATCCTGCCAGAGCCACTGATATTCTGCCAATGTGCAGCAGTGAGCTCCTTGGCATCAGCCTTCATCGTGGACTATTTTCATGGATGTTTTTAGCAGCAACAACCAGCATGAATCACTCTCAGCCGGTCAAAAAGGTCAGTAGGATCTGTTGGTCCTCATGTTCTGTTTTAGCTCACTTTTTAAGGTCAGCAGACTTTCAAGTCCTCTGTTCAGAAGTCAGGGTTGGCATATTTCAGTTTTTGATGTTTGAGACAAATGACTTTAAGCTTATCACAAATTAAAGCCCCTAAAAGTGCATCTTTGAAGTTTCAAAAGCTTAGTCCTCACAGGGGAGGTTTTGGATCAGGCCAAGACGAAAACTGTGAGCTAAGAAGAAGGAGATTTTACTAAGGTGACAAATGAAAGTCAAAGGCGTTAATCTAACTGTAGGTCAAATAACATAAAGCAAACACCTCTGTGTTAAAGAATAAATAAACATCAACAATCCTGTTTGCCTTCCGGGAAACAATCAGCATCATGATACTGTTGGCAGCTGTTGGTCTAACCTGCCATGAAATTGTCAGTTAATATTTCATTTTGCTCTTGCATGGCAAAATTTGATGAATTAGTCATATCTTTCGTTTCACTATAGCCAAAATCTGGTTTAATGTAATATAACTCTATGCAATTAGCTTCCCCTAATTTTACCTCAAATGACCCAATCCTCCAACATTTGTAAAACATGATACACTGGAGATCATCCTCTTGAATAGAAAATGTGTCCAAACTAGAAAACACATCATCAAATACAAAGAAATTCTTGTGCCATATAGTAAAAGTCAATAAAAACAGAGATGCTTCCCCTGAGCCCCTTTCAAGATGATGCAGCTCCTCTTGCCAGGATGTAAACTGTGCTTACTATCAGAAATAAAAAAGATATTATTCACTGATTTAGACTTATAGGAAGCTACAAAGCTAGCTCCAATGCACATTTGTTTGGGCAATCCATAACACAGCATCATTTGTTCAACAAACAATGCTGCCAACATCAGATTTGTGTCTGACAGGACCTCAGTGGTTCAAATATTTAAATATTGTCAACACTGGAATGAATCAAGTTTACTTTGTCATGGGAATTTGCTCAATGCAGATTAATGATCTAGTGTGGAAAAGTTTATAACTACAGAGTAATAGAATCAGCAATTTATTTACTTGTGTTGACATCTACGCAGTCACATCATGGGTCTTGATCTCATCATGAGTCAGTAATTTAAATAATAATATGCTGTGTATTGCACATTGTGTATACTGTTGAAAGGGATGCTGGACACTTTGTTATTGGTGATTTAAATACATTGCATCCAAAAATCTGAGTTTTCGTTGACTTACTTGAAAAACTAGATTTTTGTTATTTTTAAAGCTTCATATGATCCCCCTAAACAAATAAAACACAGAATTATCTTACTCGTCACATTCGGTATCATAACACACATGCCAACAAATTCATTTCAAACTTGCTCAGTCTGGCACAGCATATTTTCCAGTTTACACTTAACTGTATTCAAACCCACGAACATGTTGTTGTTGTTTTTTTGAAAACCCTTGACTCGACTCTGAACACTGATGACATATTGTGTTTGACTCAGTGTTACAGTCAATGCCATTACCTCACAGTGGACAATCTTGCATCTTTTATGACCAATCTGTCATAATGTTTTAGTCACAGACATTATTTTAGACACAGTATTGTCACTGACATGAGCAATAACTTGTGTCACACCAAAATTAATGATTTGTTAGATGAGTTGGTATTAGAGTAAATGCTCTGAAATTGTTCCCCGCCAATGTCCAATAATAACAATAATAATTCCTTTGTGAAGTTTATAGTGCTATGTTTTGTTGAAAATATATCAGAGTGGTGTTGATTCAATGTTATTGTATTTTCAAGGCTGTACTTTAAAGTGTTGTACTGTATTGCACCAGATGGTAAAATGCTGCGTCTGCCTTCTGCCTTCCGGTATAAATTAACTTAAAAATATGGGCTCATAGGAAATAAAAATGTCTACATTGCCTTAACATTACAAAATATTGGTCAAATCTATATTTCATTTCTTAATTATGTAAATAATTGGAACCATTATGATGGGAAAAAGTAATAGAGAGAGAGAGAGAGAGAGAGAGAGAGAGAGAGAGAGCGAGAATGGTGCAATGTGTTAGTATATGGACTGATAAAACAGTGTCTATAAAAAGATGATAGATTACATGAGATTATAATGCACATAGTTATGTCCCTTGTGGTTTCATCTGTACATATTTTAAATATTCACCCCTCATGGTGTGAAACAATCAGTAGTCCAGCCACTGCTCAGCTGGCTCAGTGAATTCATTATTTATCACTGGCACCAGAGGTCATGACATTGAATCTAGGGTGGTGCTGAAGGAAAGATAACAAAACTCAAGCACCGCTGCTGGCTGTAATTTAGACAAATATGTTGTGTATGATATTGTCACAATCTGCTCTTCAGTCCTTCTCTGCAGTGACAGTCTCTCATCCCCAGCCCTCAGCGTTGTTCTCTGTCTCTGTTTCCAGTTCCTGCTCACTTCTCTTAGGCCATGTACTTTCCTCCTACTCACCAGACCTGCCATCCTCAAGCTGTCCACCAGACTTTCCCTCCTTTTCCATATCTACACACCTGTTCCCACTTCTCATCAGTCCTGCAGCTATCTGGCCCACTCCTCACCTTTCCTCATCAGACACACTACTTATATCGGTCCATTTCCTTTGTTATCTGCTAGTTTGTCACAGTTGCTCCCACTGATGCTCACGTTCTAGCTAACCTGATCCTGACTCTGCCTGTATCTGATCCTGCTCATGTCTGTTCCTATTCTTTTTGTTACCCTGTTCCTATACCTGTTCCTGCGGTTTTGACATTTGGACTGATTTTGACCTGCCTGCCTGCCTTGCCCCGTTTGGACTTGTTTGCCTGATTCAGACTGATTCTTGTTTTGACCTGTAAGCCTGCTTTTCTGTTGTTTGAGCATTAAAGCCCCTTCATTCAACCTGTCTGTCTGTCAAGTCTGCATTTGTTTTCTCCACCTGTCTGCCCCATTCTTATTCATGACAGATATGTCAAGATATGGTACAGACAGTGTCACTTGTTCAGAAGGACCTCAATGAATGCGCCAAAGACTGACCTCTTGCAACAGCTTTTTCTATTTCCCCACAGGGCTATGGACTGCCGGTGTGGGCTATCACTTGTAAACTGCGGTCTCTCACTCGTTCTTGTGTCATTCATGTACGCAAGATGGATGGTCAGTGCTTGTATAGTTGCGTGCTTGCATGCAAATTACAAGTGGTGCTTTTCCCATTCACATGCTTGCATGCAAATTAGTTTTCTTTGCAGAGGCAGCGCCTGGTGTAATTATATGCTTTCAATGTGTAAGTTTATCCAAGCTCTTGGTTTAGCAGCAGTTTTCAAGTAAAACACGTTCATATTCTTGTTCTCGACACTTTTTTCTGATTCCTGTGTAGCAGGCTAGTATTGTTCATGTATTGATTGGTGTCATTTCTACATAGGTAAAATTTCATATCCTACATGTTAATTTTTTTTTATTGCCTGCCTTGTTTTATCTAATAACGACTACTGTGCAAGCATTGAAGATCCTTGTGTATTTGAGGATCTACATCAAAAAGAACCACCGATGTTCTGTGCCTTTGATGTGCAACTGCTCTTTTTACCACTTCAAACAGAATACTGTGATGCAGGGTGAGGATAGGAGCCAAATGGCAATGTTTATGGATTATTTACCAAAAGTTGTAGTTAATTATAAACACATGAACCTGCTCGCTGCCTTCTGTCACAACCAATTGTGTTATGGCCATGGTAACAGGTATTGGCTCTGAGGGTGTTCATTAGTATATATCCATAGCAAACAGAGAATTTGCATTGTGAGATTTTAAGATTGAACACAGTAAATATCTATAACAAGCTAAGTAACCTCATATACTGTATGTACACTACTTTTTGATAGTTTATAAACTGCCCTACATTTTTGTAGAATAAAACCTGAAACTGAATAGATCTTTATTTATACCGGGAGCCACATTGTCACTTGTGTTATAATGAAATCACCATCGTGAGACAGGAACATTTTCTTTTCTATTTTCATGCATCTCAGAAAATGCCATTTTGAGCTGCACTTTGCACTGTGCACCAACAAAAACTTTTTAAAAATAGTTTCTATCCCTGGTGCTGAAACATCTAACTGTTTCTCTCCCCATGATGCTAAAGAATTCAACTACAGCATCTGAAATCACTCCTTATTTACTATATAGTGCACTATATTTATTGCACACAATTATTGTTTTTGAGTGTCCAAATTCTGAGTGTCAAATTTCTGGACTATGTAGTGGCCTCAAAGATTCCTAAAACTGAAAGAAAAAAGTAGTGTCTATGCTATGTATACCACAATGCAATGTGTTGCATTTAAATTACAGTTGTTAAACACGATACCTGCCAGCAATGATGTAAAATGATGATTTACAAGTAGTAAATAAAATAGTCTCTATCCATGGTGCTGAATTGTTCAATTACAGTCTCTCGGTCTCTATCCATGGTGCTGAAATTGTCAACTACAGTCTCTCTGGGCTCATCCCAGTATTCCACAAGAGTGTCCTGTTGCACGTGAACTTCCTGTTAAAATGATCGTAAGCCTGCACCAATGCAGACTCACTAATTATGGGCTTCACAGTCCAGTTACACTCCGTGCTAATTTGATTGGGACAGCCCTTAATATGGCGAACCTCCACGTGAGTGCACAATTGGAGGGGGAGTGGATAGGGCAAGGGGATAGGGGCTGGTTTGGGATTGGGCCATACGGGCTCTTTGTCTCTATCCATGGTGCTGAAATTGCCAACCACAGTCTCTATTCATGGTACAGAAACATTCAACTAAATTTTCTCTGTCTCTATCCATAGTGCTGAAATATTCAATCACAATCTCCCTGTCTGTTTCTGTAGTGCTGAAATATTCAACCACAGCCTCTTTGTTCAACAGAAACACACATTTTTAAGCTGTTTTACACTACAAATACTTCAACTCTTAAATTTAACAATGTGCGCACACATATTTCAACTCAATATACTCAACTGAGCCTGCCAGCCATTGCTCACACTGTGAAAGCGTAAGTGATAAATCTACATAAACATGCCTGTTGTTCTTAACGCAATTATTGCCATCTTCCAACAGAGATTCGTGAGGCTTTCAAAGTATTTGACCGTGATGGGAACGGCTTCATCTCAAAGCAGGAGTTGGGGGTGGCCATGCGCTCTCTGGGCTACATGCCCAATGAGGTGGAGCTGGAGGTTATCATCCAAAGACTTGATATGGATGGTAAGTGTCTCTCTTTCTCTCTGGTTCAGTAAATTCATAAGTGCACAGGCTGCCGCATATAATCCAAAGCACAAGCTACACAGTGACATGATGTTTGTGTCACTGTTTGTTTTATCAGGTGATGGTCAGGTTGGCTTTGAAGAATTTGTCACGTTGCTTGGACCAAAACTCTCAGCTGCTGGAATGCCTGATAAGTTCAACGGAGCAGACTTTGATTCTGTGTTTTGGAAGGTATATGTTGTCCGCTTCATTTTCAGCATAATCATCATCATTTAAGCAACATAGATTCTAGCATAACAAATGTATAATACATTGCTTCTCTGACCTTTCTCAAAAAAAAATGAAGTTCTCAATCTTTAAATGGCCTTGGCAGA